>NC_133393.1:151307444-151615592 GCF_047511655.1 Castor canadensis
AGGGTTAGGTGAGTAGGGGAGGTGGGTCTAGTTCTGTCTCCACCCATCCTAATGCCAGAAATGACAGGGGAGCCAAGGTTCTGAGAAGCAAAGCTAGGGCCAGGCTGCCCCCAGGCATCTGGGTATTGGACCACTGTTGGGCTGACCCCCTTTTCCTGTCCACCAGCATCGAGGGGGAGTATGTGCCAGTTGAAGGCGATGAGGTGACCTACAAGATGTGCCCTATCCCACCTAAGAACCAGAAGTTCCAGGCTGTGGAAGTGGTGCTTACCCAGTTGGCTCCTCACACTCCCCATGAGACGTGGTCTGGCCAGGTTGTGGGCTCCTAGGCTGGGGCAGCCACAGGGGGAGGGTGGCCAGCAGCAGGCCCTGTGCCCCCCACTGTGCTGCTGACTAGCCCCTAGGTGGCCTCAGTGTGTTTGTTTGTCTGTCTGTCTGTCTGTGCTGTGGTCGTGAGTATGTGCCTCCACCCACCTGTAACCTGTAACTATTGTGTGAGCCAGCCAGAACTGGATGGAGGGGAGGCCACAAACCCTACCTTGGCCTGTCACTCCCTCCTCTCTGCTGTCACGTATATACAAGATCCTTTCTCCCTCCTGCCCATCATTACATATTGACTGAGCCTCTGCGAGCCTGTGTCAGGCTTGTGGGGATTCAGAGGACACCTCTCCTATGAGCTTACTCCCCTCATTGCTGCCCTCAGCCCTACTCTGCCCAGGCCCCAGCCCTGAGCCAGAGTCTGCTTGTGCTCCTGTCTCCTGACCTGGGCTGGCATCTCTGCTATGGCCTGGACCCTGTCCCTCAGAAGCCAGGCTGGTGAGTGCTTTGTGGGAGGCTCCAGCCTCAGGCAGGGGAAGAGGGCAAAACATGGAGGTGTGCAGCCTCCCTGCCACAACACCTTCTTGCTCCTGCTTTCAATGAGCTGGAGAGGCAGGAAAGAGGGGCCTGGGGCAGAAGGGGACTTGGGGCTTCAAGTTCTGTTGGCCAATTCCTGCTTCTCAGCCTGGCAGTGGCTCTGTGAGCCCCTTAGAACTGCAGGTGCTGAGCTCATTACCTCCAGCTCAGAGGCAAGGCAGGGACATGTCTCCTCAGCTTGGATGGAGCCATCCCTCTACCCTGTCTCACAAACCTGGTAGACACTCTGTCCTATGCCTGGCTATGATGGCTGCTGAGGACACAGAGATACATCAACATACGTATCCTCAGACAAGGCCAGGCTCAGCACCCAAAGGATGGCACTCAGCCTGGGAAACCACTATCATAAGACCCTTTGCCTAGAGGGCAGGATGGTGGCTCCCACAAGTCCCTGGCAGACCAGCAGCCAAAGTGGGCCTGATCTTGTCCATCCCTGGAACCTGGAATGTGGCTGTCCCTGTCACCTGGAGTCCCTTTGGAGTCAAGACGTGTGTGTGTGTGTGTGTGTGTGTGTGAGGCAGGGTTGGCCTGGTCTGGGAGGCCAGGGAGGGGCCCTGACCACTATCCTCCCTTCTAGACAGCCCATTACCTGATGGGGGATAATGGCATCACAGGCCCAAGAAAGGGCCTGTCAGGACAGTGACCCTTATGAGGCCCAGTCTACAAATAAAATTGAGGGCTCAAATGGACAGGATGAGGGGGTCAGTGACTATGTGGCCTTGTAGGTAGCCCAGGGCCCTAGGGTAGAGATCAGCTGAGGCATCTATATTCCCCTCCTAACCCAGTGTCCACTGCACAGAGGCTGCCCAGAGTTGCTGAGAGGCTCTGGCCAGTCTCCCAACACTGGGAAGGGCCTGCCTCACTGACACCCCACTGTGAGCTCGGCTTCTCCAGCAAGGCCGATACCAGAGGAACAGACTCCCTGGCCCCTTTGGCAGAGGGCTTGTTGATACAAGAGGGTCCCTCAGTCCTAGGCCTCCCTCCTGTAGGCAGTACCCTTTTAGGCACCAGGCAGGCTGTGTTGCTATCAACCCAGAGGCTGCCTGGCTGGTAGGGCAGCCTCTCCCTCTTTCGTCAGGCCCTGCAGTACAGTACCCAGTCAGAAATCCTCCCCAAGCCCTAGCCACGGACTCCCCACCCTTCCTAACACTGGCAATAAACTCAACTGTGACCCACATTGGCCAAGAGCTGTCTCTGTCGGGGTGTCTAGAGAAAAGCCTGAGGGAGGATATGCCACGAAGACCTGTGTTTGGGGCTTCAGTGGATCAAAGACCTCCTGTTTCCTCCTGCCCATTTCCTCAGCTGTGAAATGGTGGCCATAACAGCATGTGACTCGAGCCATTATCCCTTCAGACACATCTGACACCATACCTTGTCTTGGGAACTTTAATACCAATGACATAAAGTCCTCTGAGACCTGCCCCTTCCCTATCGCTCTGCACTTGGTCTGTCCAGGGCAGGCAGGCAAGCAGGCAGGATGGGCTCCTTATTGTACTTGTACATGGTAGACAGAGACCTGTTCTCTTCTGGTACCAGCAGCAGCTGTGGCCAGGGCCATCGGATGGAAGGCAGGAGCCAGTTTTGCCAGTAGAGTGGTTCAGGACGGTCACCACACAGACTCTGGCTGTGTATGGATGGGCCTTGTTGTGGTTGTTACACGTAAGGCCATGTCCATGGGTTTCTCTTCAGGCTGGGGCAGAGCTCTGTGAAGTCATGATTCTCAGATGTGGGCCCCAGTCATGCCTCATGGGCTGTCTCAGGGAAGAAAATCTCTCGGCATCGCTGTACTGTGTCCTGAGGAGAGACCACGCTGTGGCCAACAGTCCGGGGGTCAGCATAGATCTCAAAGTCGTTCCCACCCTGAACACAGAGAAAGCATGGATTTAGACAAGGCCTAGAGGTACCCAGAGTTGGAGTCCAGCAGCCAACCAGCCCTGGGGCCCCTCCTCACACTGGCTCCCACAGAGCTGCCCTTCCTCTTGCCTCTTCAGAACTACCAGGAATTCCATCTTCCCAGCCCTTGTCAGCTGTGCCTGACTTGCTGTTTGACACAGAATAAATGTCAGTTCCCTCTGGGCCCCAATCTGCATAATGGGGCTGGTGAGCATTTGCTGTCTTCCAGGAGTCCCCCAAGAAGTCTGTTGTGATGCCTTGTGTCCTGGTCTTGATCTCAAGTGCTTTGGGTTTCAAGGGGGTATGGATGAAGCCATACTCACGGGGCTGGTCTCATTCCCAAAGAAGTGAATGATGTCGAAGCTGTCCTGGTCCAGGCTGTCCAGGCAGTAGCGCTTGTCCCAGCCCTCAGGGAAGACATCAAAGCTGATCATGCCTCCTGCAGGAAGGGTGGGGGCTGTGACTCTTTCCTGGGAGGGTCAGATAAGGCTGCACTGGGTTAGCTTACAAGGTGAGCTTGGGCAAGGCCCATTGTTCATTCACTCAAGAACCCAGAGAATCTTCTTAGCGCCAGGCACAGGGCATAGGAGACTTGGGATCTTTAGGGATGGGCTGATCCCCGTGAGAAATGAACAAAATCACCTGAGAGCAATATGGTGGGGAGAGCTCACCCAGCTTGTGTGGCTGGAGGGAGGGTGTCTGGGGAACTGGGTGCGGTCCCTAAGGCAAGACAAGGTAAGGAATGGCCTGGCAAGCAACAGTGGGCCCGGGAGGTAGAGCAAAGGCTCACTACCTGCCTCTAGAGTGAGGCTTTAGGTTTTGTTTGGAGTGAGGAGAGGAGCTTCGAGCAGTGGTATGGCATGATCACAGCTCTAAGTGACCCTGGCAGCTGGTCTCCCCTCTAGTCACTGGAAATGGGGTGAGGTGGCAGCTGTGTCAGGTCAGCTGTAGCCTCGGGGGGCACTGCTAGCAGCAGAGGTGAATGGAGTCAGATTCTAGATGCATCTGGACAGAGCTCTGGACTTGTTAGCTGATTGGATTGGGGGATGGGGTGGGAGGAAGGCTCAGAATCTGGGCATGGAACATTTGCTGAGGGAGGCAAGACTGGGACACCAATAAATATTGAGCCCTGGCCTACCTTGGGCTCCATGTGCACCTGATGTACCTGACGGTGGGATTCCCAGGCCAGGCCTTTCAGACCTGTTGTGGGGTGGACTTACCTCGGGAGAACCTCAGCCCCTTGCCGGCAAACTCTGTCTTCAGGGCTTCCACAAACTTCTCCCGGATTTTTTCCTTCTGCAGAAGGGAGGGTGCTGACTGAGGCTCAGAGGGCCTGCCATATGCCAAGATGGTGCTGGGCATACAATACACGTGAGCTAACTGGTCTTCTAGGTGGGCATGGCCCCACTTGGGGAATTGGAGGTTCAGAGAGGGACTGTGCCTTGCTCAAGGTCACACAGCCTCAGTGGCAAAGCCAGGGCCTAAATTCAGGTTCTTGATTCCTGCTGATGGGGGTGGGGATTGGGTATTCTAAAGGAGGCCTGGGAGTGGAAACACGAGGAGAAAGTTCTAAGTCACAGGGCAGGGCTCAGTTCAAGTCACAACAGCAAACTATGCCCCAGACACCAGAAATGTGAGGCGCTGAGAGCAGAAGCCCCATGAATAAGAGGCAGTGGGGGCTCAGAGAGGTGGCAGGTGCTGGGTCTGACCACAGCAACAGCTTGCGTTTGCTGTGTTTTCTGTGCCCTGGGCTGGGTTGGATGATTCAGGAAGGCCAAGGGCAGCCCACCTCCATCCCCAAGCAGCACCTCCACAAAGAGAGCCTGATGATCCCTGATTCCGCTGGGGCCTAGGGGGTGTGGGCAGGCAGGACCTGGAGGGGCAATGGAACACATAAACCAGCCAGACCAGACACCTTAGCTGCTGGGCTAAGGGGGCCAACACCACAGGAACAGCTGGAGATGCCTGTCCCCATTTGGCTGAAGCAGCAGTGAGAATTCGGCAGGACATGCAGCTCAGAGGCCTGGAGACCAGGTTGGGAGGTTTGGTCCCCCAACATCCCTGGGAACCAAGGCCACTGAGGATTTTGGAGCACAGGAGTAGTGATGAGTACTACCTTAAGTCAGATTGGGCAGGAATGGAACAGAGGCAGGCAGTATGGCGACTGGACAGACAGTCCAGGGAGGCCAGCAGATAAAGCCAGACAGGACCCAGCCTAAGCCCTAAAGGCGGGCTAACCGGGGTTCCAAGCCTGGCTGCTGCACTTCTTGGCAGCAGCCAAGAAGTGACCCTGGGTAAGTTGTCTGATCTCTCTGAGCCCATGTTCTGAACTAAAGAATGAAGAAGTAATTATGACTCCTGCCTGCTTCCTTCTCATGGAAAAAGCAGAGATGAGGCAAGCCTTGGCCTTGCCTTTCCAGCAGGTGGGTGGGCCCTAGGGAAGCCAGAGCCCCCACCAATGTCTGTTCTTTGGGCCCAGAGAGAGAACTATGGGTGCCCAAGCTCTGATAAAATGTTTCTCCATGGTCCTACTTTCTCAGAGGACTGGACTGGTCACTCATGAGCCAAGCGTAGCCTCAGCAGGAACCAGAATAGTGACCTTGATCTGGTCATCCTTTGTCTCAGTGTCCTCATCGAAGGAAGGTTGTTCCCTAGAGTTTGAAGGATCAAAGGAGAATAAAGCCCTATATGAGACTCAGGCTGTGTAGGGAACACACATCAGGAATATCCACCCCTCCAATACCACAAGGGGGCGAACAAGAGCCAAGGGACAGGAGAAGGAGCTGGGGGCAGTGGGAAACCTTAGAACGTGCCAGCAACTCCCTAGCCTCCACAACCTCTGGCCCTGAGGGGCTGGTTCCCTACTCTACCCTGTGACAGCCGATGAGATAGGAGTTCCTGTGATACCATTTTACAGATGAGAACACCGAGGCACACAGTAGCAAAGCTACCTTTTCCGCTTACTGCTAAATAGGAGGTAAAGCTGGGATTGGAAACCTGGGTGGCCAGAGAGAAGAATCACCTTTCCAAATGTTAATGGGGGGAGGGGTTGTTTGCCAATGGTCAATCTTAACCACCCCAACAAGAAAAGTCCCCATGCCTATTGCCGTTACCTACCCTGAGCCTCTGGACACACTCCACAGGGTGGGAGTCACATTGCTGAGACACCAACTACTTTCAAGGAAGCCCCAAAGGGCAGTGTGCCAAAGCAAAGTCATATTCTCTAAGCCTTGGATCCTCATTCACAAAATGGAAATTGTACTATCTAAATTCATTTAAAAGTATTTCTTGGGCTGAGGATGTACCTCAGTGATAAAGCACTTGCCTCACATATGTGAGGCCCTGGGTACCATTCCCAGCACAGCAAATAAATAAATAAATAAACAAAGTACTGGGGGTGTGGTTCAAGAGGTAGAGCACTTGCTTAGGAATTGCAAAACCCTGAGTTCAATCCTCAATACTACAAAAAAAATCTCCTGGGGACTTGCTGTGGGTCGGGCATGGGGTCTAGCAGTGAAGAAGCCGAGGAACAACACAGAGAAACAGGACGCACGGGGGGTGCACTGTGACGTGTGATGCTCAGGAGGACCTCACTGATGTGACACCCAAGCAGCACTGAAGTAAGGCTAGGTTTGAGCAAAGTGTGCTCTAGACAAAAGACATGGCACTGAAGCAGGAAACTGTCTGCTATCTCTGGAATGAGCAAGAAGGCCATGGCTGGAACAGGAAGCAAGGGGGAGAGCAGCCAATCAAGTCAGAGAGAGAACATGATCAGGCAGTGTTCAAACATGGATGGACGGCCTTGCGCCATCCCCGAGAGGGCGGGGTGGTCAGTACAGAGGAAAAGCAAAAAAGGTTTAGCGGGAGCAGCACATCCAAAGGTGACAAGGGCCTTGGTGTGTTCTAGGTACAGAAAAGGGAGCCTGAAGGGTGCAGAGAGGAAGCTGGAGAGGTAAGCCAGAGCCAGCAGATCTCTCAGGGCTGGGATGCTTATCCAGTCAGCACTGAGGAGCCATGGAAGGACTGTCAGCAGGGGAGTGGAATGGGTAGATGTATTTAAAAGGTTCTCAAAGGCATGCTGGAGCAGCTGGGCGAGGAACATGGGGGACAGAGGAGGAGGTCTTTGGGCAGCTCCCACTGGAGAGTGGGGTCTTGGTTGTATAGATGAGCACATTGTTGAGACTGGCTCTGGAGGCTGAAGGTACCAGATGTTGGTACAAAGGTGACAAAGGTGCCTATGAGTTGGCTGGGGTCAATAGGGACTGGTGCTGTGGGTCACCAGGGAGATAAGCAGCTTTGGAAAGAGAGTGATGTGGCTACAACATGGTGCTCAAGTTATCAGTCAATTGGAACTCCTCCCCCAACCCATTTTACTGATGAAAAAACAAGGCTCAGAGAGGCCGAGTGACAGGTCCTGCAAGGCCTACGGTTGCACGGTGGGCAGCACCTTGTCCAGCTCGGAGAATTCAATCCGTTCTTCCAGGGTGCAGCTGCGGCCAATGGGTGAGATGTTCAGCATGCCATTCCGGAATTCGATGAAGGTTCCACTGGGAGGAAGGAGGAGGAAGAGGGAGAGCAGGAAACCAGGAAGAAGAGAGCAGCCCTGAATTCAAATCCAGCCCCATCTGGGACCACAGCCTCCCTGGACTTCACAGAGGGCAATAACCTAACCACCAATAGGTCAGGGCTCAGCCCTGGGGTGTAGCTTAGTGGTAGAGCATTTGTCTAGCAGGCGTAAGGCCCTGGGTTCTATCCCCAGCACTGCCAAAAAAAAAAAAAAAAAACCCACAAAACAGCTAGGGGCCCAGAGTGTGTCAGGTTCCATCTGAGGGACCCATACTTTTCCTCCCTCAGGCCCCAGGTTCTGGAGCCCAGGCAGGTGGGGCCTCACCGCTTCTTGGGCAGCCTGAGCAGGGCCATGTAGCTGAGGCAGAAGTTGATCAAGTCCTGCAGCAGTTCCTCTCCCAAGTGGCTCTGGATGGTCTGTGAGGAACACAGGGCTCTCAGTGTGGCACTCAACTCCCCCCCAGCTCAGGACAGAAGGCATCCCTGCATTGTCTCAGTGCGGAAAAGTGGGGTACCTCCAGCTTAGCCCTGGGGGGCCCTGACCTGCTTGGAGAGCAGCCGTCCATGCTTGTACTGCACCGTTCCATTCTCGGCAAACACGTAATCAAACTTCTCAATGACTTCAGGACCATGCAGAAGCCAGGAGAGAAAGAAAACATGAGACCAGGTCCCATTGCTAGCCAAGAGACAAGAGAAGGGGATGAAGCCCACATTGGTTTGGCAATCAGAGCCTACTGATTCCACCCAGAACCTGCTTTTTCAGCCTCCCTTTTTTATTTTTTCTGCAACTTTGTTTTCTTTCACAGAACTAGTCACTCCTCTAGGTCATTGCTAGGTTCTGCTGGGAGTGCCCTCTCCCTGGTGTCCTCCTACACTTGGCCTCCAAGATTCAGCTCCCTCCTCTGGAAGATTTCCACAACTGCCCAGCAAAGGGCATCATTTTGGCTCTGTGTTCCCACAGTTCCTCTGCATAGGGGCTCCCTCTTTTCAGCGTCCTCACTCTGTGTCAGGTGGCTGCAGGGAGCAATTTTCAGCTCTTGCAGGATCTTGGTGGCCAGTGAGGATCACCTAGACTATGTGGGTGGTGGAAATGGAGACAGACAGGACAGGCAGATGCTTTTGGACTTCCTGGTGGAATGAACAAGGGGACAGGGAAAAGTACAAACTCAGGAAGTTTCTGGTTTGAGGAACTGAAGGCACCTACTGCCACTGAGCTGAAACTAGGGGCTCTAAGGTCTACACGACTTCCTGGATGTCTTCAGTCTTCACTGTTGTAAATGGGTCAATCATGTCTATCCCAAAACGTAGTTGTGAGGATTGCATGAAGGGAAGTTAACACCTGGTCATTTTCAACAAATTGTAGCCACTGACGATGATGTACCTATTGCAAAGATGAGGAAATCAAGGCACACTGCCCAAGGGCAGGACTCTGCCTCTTCTGTTCCCAGATATTTCTCCAGAGCCTAGCACAGTGCCTGGCAATAGTAGGTGCTCACTAAATGTTTACTGATTCAGCGAGAGAGCCATTTAGCTGCTCCTCTTCTATCTCTTCTGCCCCACAGAAGCAGGGCTGGGCCTTTGAAGGTACCCAAGGCTCTCCCAACTCCCCACTCCCTGCACCCCTCCCCAGTTGGAACAGTCCTGGCCCACTCCTACCTTCATCGCCATCACCCAGCTGCTCAGCAATCTTGGAGTAGTCTGAGCCACCCACCACACCGATCTGTACCCTACTTCGAAGCTTCTGCAGGAAGGCTGACACCTCAGGGTCAATTTTCTGCAGTGGGCAGGAGGGGAAGGAGGAAAAAAAGGATGCTGGCTATCAGCAAGTCTGGGACCTTCACTTAGCCCCCACTCAGTGCTCAGAATCCAGGGAGCCATGTTCTGCCTTGGTCTGTGGCAGGAGAGGCTGAGTGTCTCTAATCCAAAAATTAGAAATGCAAAATCCAAAACTTTTTGAGCACTGATATAATGCCATAAGGGGAAAACTCCACACTTGACCTCATCTCAAGTATTAAAGACATGCAAATGTCATGTACTCAAGACAGAGCACATTAAAAATATTATATAAAATAGGGCTGGGGTGTGGCTCAGTGGAACACTTGTCTAGCATTTGTGAGGCCCTGAATTTGATCCCCAGGACTACAAAAAAAAAATTCCCACAAAACTATAAATTGCCTTCAGTGGCTGGGTGTAGTTACTCATGCCTATAATCCAGAGATTGGGAGGATCAAGGTTAAGGCCAGCACTGAAAAATCAAGTTAGCAAGACTCCATCTCAACAAATAAAGTAAGCATGGTGGCACATAACTGTAATCTCAACTAAGCAGGAGGCAAAGGTAAGAGCATCATGGTCTGATGCCAGTCTAGGCAAAAAGCACAAGATCTTATCTGAAAAATAACCCAAAGCAAAAAGGGTTGGAGGTGTGGCTTATGTGGTAGAACTCTTGCCTAGAAAACACCAATACTACTAAAAAAAAAAAAAAATTGCCTTCAGAGCAGGGGAGTGGTAGCGCACATTTGTAATTCCAGCACTTGGGAGGCTGAGGCAGAAGGATCATGAGTTTGAGGCCAGCCTAGGCTACAGAGCAAGACCCTGTCTCAAAACAGCTAAAGCAGACTGACTGTGTGCTATAATTAGGGAGGATTACAGCCTGAGGCCAGCCCTGGCAAATAGTTAGTTCACAAGATCCCATCTCTAAACTAGAGCAAAATGGACTGGAAGTGTGGCTCAAGCAGTAGAGTGCAAGTTTGAAGCCCTGAGTTCAAATCCCAGTCCCACCAAAATAAATAAATAGATAGAAAGATAAAATGTTTAGATATGGTCCCATCCCCAAGATATATCATTATCTATATGCAAATATTCCAAAATCCAAAACATTTCTGGTCCTCAGCATTTTAGGTAAAGGATACTTAATCAACTTGTGTGTGTGTGTGTGTGTGTGTGTGTGTGTGTGTGTGTGTTACTGGGAATCAGAATCAAACCTAGGGCCTCATTCATGCTAGGCAAACACTCAATCAGTGAGCTACATCCCCAGCCCAGCTTGCTTTCTTTTATTTTTTTTTTTTGGTGGTACTAGAGTTTGAACTCAGAGCTTCATGCTTCATGCTTGCTAAGCAGGTACTTTCTGCTTGAGTCACACCTTCAGCCCTTTTTGCTCTGGTTATTATTTTTTTAATTTATTTTTTTGCAGTGCTGGGGTTTTGAACTCAGGATCTCACATTTGAGCCACTCCACCAGTCCTTTTTTGTGTTGGGTATTTTTGAGATAGGGCCTCACCAACTATTCAGTGCGGCTGGCTTTAAACTACAATCCTCCTCATCTCTACTTCCTAGGATTACAGGAATGAGCCACCAGTGTCCAGATGCTCTAGTTATTTTGGAGATAGGGTCTTGCTTCTTGTCCAAACTGGCCTGAACTGTGATCCTCCTATTTTTCCCTTCCCTCCATAGCTGGAAGCATCCCCTTGGTAGCTGGGATGAGAAGAGGCATGTGCTCCTAGGCCCAGTTATTGGTTGAGACGGATCTTATGAACCTTTTGGCCTTGAACCTTGATCCTCCTGATCTCAGCCTCCCAAGTAGTTAAGATTACAGGTGTGAGTCACTGGCACCCAGCTCCCACTCCCACTGTTCTTTTTTTTTTTTTGATGGTATTAGGAATAGAACTTAGGGTCATGTACTTGCTAGGCAAGCTCTCTACCACTTGCTGTACAAAGCTTAGACCTAGATGTATTTTGGTTCAGATCAAACTCTGGCTCAAGACCCAAAGCAAACAGCTTTGTCTTTGCCTCAATTTCCCCCTTCTCTAGAATGGGCACCATAGTAGTAACCACCTGGAGGGGATTACTGTTAAGATTAAATGAGACAATGCATCTAAAGTACTTGGAAATGAGACGTGGTGACTTGGCTCAAGTGGTAGAGCATCTGCCTTGCAAATGTGAAGCCCTGAGTTCAAACCCCAGTGCTGCCAAAACAAAATGCCTAGTATTTCCTCTGGGAAAACAGATCCACATAAAAGTCTGGAAGGAAGCCACACTACACAGACAACCTTATCACTCTGGGAAGGGGGCTGGGCCTGGGATCCTGGCAAGGTCAGAGGGGACTTAAGCCTTTTGGGTTATGTTTTCCTTCTTCAAGAAAGAATGTGCTTGAGAACATATGTATTATGTTAACTTTGAAAAACACTAAACCTGGAACCTGGTGTGGACAAACTATCAGGCAGTTCTTGCCCAGGCTGTTGTGACCACACAACACAGCTCAGGCTGTACCACCCAGTTCTGCATCTTCCCGATCCACCCCTGCTGGAAAGCAGGGTGGCTGATTCCTTCCTGCTGCCCTAGGGCCCAAGACAGGGCAACTTCTCCACAGAGGAGGGAAGGGGTATTGGAGGCTAAGACCCAGATTCCCATCAGCCTCTGCCCAGTAACCCAGCCCCACTGCTCCTGCACCGGGAGAACCCTTCCATAATCCTTGTTCCCCACATTGGAGGGTGGAAGCCACAGCTGGAATCGAGCCTGCTGATTTATCCAGCTGGTGAGGGTGGGTCTGAAGACTCACCCAGGATGAACAAAGCTAGAAACTGGGCCGGGAGGAGAGGTTAAAGTGTAAGAAAACTACACTCCCACTCACCTAGTGCTTGTGTCCCATCATAAGCAGACTAGGCCTGGAGCCTCTCACTTTCAGGTAGTGGAGCCCAAAAACTCTTCAGAAAGAACCGCTCTCTCCCTCCACAAGAAGAGGTGCAAAGTAATGCCCGTGGCGGGGGGGGTGGGGGGGGTGCTTAAGAAACTAAACCCAGGCCTCCAAACGTTGGGGTGGAACTGTTCAGAGACTCCCTTGCCCCCACCAGAGGGCGACTCTGACGCTTAGGTGCGCTGAGCAGGACCTGGAACTCCGGGTTCAGACGCTGGCTTGGAACTACTGGTGTATTTTAGGAATGAAATGGGTGTGTCCCGGGGGCGTCCCGGATCCAGGCCTCGTCTTCTGGAAGCCTGGGGTTGGGGGGACCTAGGCTCCGGATCACGAACGCTCCCTTCGGAACTGGGTCCAGCCCCAGCGCTCCCAGTAAGAACGTGGGCGCGGACACTGTGGCATGGCGGGGCCAAGGTCTCCATCACTCTGGGTGGTCGGCTCAGGGATGCCAGAGGCCTGAACCGATGCATCCCACACTGTGTCCGCGGTCACAGCGCTGCAGACCCCACACTTTCCTTTGGCTGTCCTTGTGATACTCCCGTGGGAGAACTCGGGGCCCTACCTGGCGAGCTGGCGTGAGGGTCCCGTCCACATCAAACAGGCAGAGGATGCGCTCCTTCCTGCGGGCGCCCTCAGCGATGACAGCCATGGCTACAGCTCCGCGCGCCAGGCGGAGTCACCGGCTCAGCCACCCAGGTCGCGCAGGACAGAGGCTGGACGGGGCGGGGCAGGGGCGGGGCCAGTTGCGCAGCACGCAGGGGGCGTGGCCAGGACGCGCTCTCGCCTGGGCAGGAACTGTCCGGACTGGGAGGAGCCCAGGCGGGAGGACGATTCTGATTGTACCATGCCTGGAGGGGGCGTGGTCCAGGGCGAGGCAGAGCCCTCTGGCTGTGCTCCAAGCCAGACGGAGGTGGGGCCTGAGCCTGGGCCTGGCGGGAAAGGAGAGACCCTGCACGCGAGGCAGGGATGGGTCAGAACTGGGTCAAGGCTGGTTGATGGTGACTGTACGGTGCCGAGAAGGGTCTGGACACGGGTGGGGCCTCGACCTGCAGTGCAGGGCTGGGCACGGGCAGGACACAGAGATGATCCCCTCGCTGCTCTTGGCTCCCAAGATTTGTAGGGCAAAGGGATTGCCCTACAAATCTTGAGCTTTAAAAAATCTGTTGGCCTTTGCTCAGGCTTTGGATTTTGCCAGATGGCCTTTCTTGACTCCTACTCCACCTGATGTTTTTCTGTCTACCCTGAAAACCCAGCTCACTGGTGGGATGATTGCCTAGCATGTGCAAGACCCTGGGTTCAAGCGTCAGTAACTGCAGAAAGCAAACAGACCACAAAACAAACAAACAAACACCTTCCCAGATCTTTACAACTATTTAACTATTGGCTTGCCTTTGAAATAGAGTTCGGGTTATCTCCCTACACGCATCATTCTGTGACCTTGGACAGGTCAGGTCACCTTTTAGAGGTTTTGTGTCTCTAGCTATAAAATTGAAGAGTATTCTCTATTTTGTAGGGTTGCTTTACACATAAAAATGAATAATTTCTTATTTTCTTGGTTAAGTCTGAACTCAGGGCCTCGCACTTGCAAGGCAGTTGCTCTTGCTGCTTGAACCACTCCACCAGCCCTTAATTGTGATGGGTTTTTTGAGATAGGGTCTCAAGAACTATTTGCCTGTGCTGGCCTGAAATCACGATTCTCCTGATCTCTGTCTTCTGAAGATTACAGGCCTGAGCCACTGGCACCTGGCCCGACCTCATTTTTCTAATGGAAAAATAGCAAACTGTTTTTGGATATTGGCATGGTGAATTTCAAAGCTTTTTCCCCTTCAAAATGTGCTGACTTCAACTTCCTCTTCTCTAGGATTTTTGGTTTCTTCCTCCTATGCTGACCAGAGACAAAGGCCCACCTCTGCTTACTTCTGTCCTCCCAGGTGTTGCCCTTCAGCTGAAGGGTGGGTGTACCTGGATGGGCATTTTTACTGCTTTGCCATCCTTGCCCTAGCACCTATGATCCACTTTGGCAGTGTGAAATAAAAATTATAGGAGGTCATTGTTTTGGACTAAGCTTCACGAAACCCCAACAGGCCACACCAAAAACTGAAATGGTGCTGGGTGTTGGTGTCTCACTCCTGTAATCCTAGCTACTCAGGAGGCAGAGATGAGGAGGATCATAGTTGGAAGCCAATCCCAGGCAAATAGATCATGAGACCCCCATCTCCAAAATAACCAGAGCAAAATGGACTGGAGGTGTGGCTCAAGCGGTAGAGCACCTGCTTTGCAAGTGGGAAGCTCTGAGTTCAAACTCCAGTCCCACCAAAAAAAAAAAAAAGCTGGGTGCTGGTGGCTCATGCCTGTAAACCACCTACTCAGGAGGCAGAGATCAGGAGGATCTCAGTTCAAAGACAGCCTGGGCAAATAGTTTGAGAGACTCTATCTCAAAAACACCCAACACAAAAAAGGGCTGGCAGAGTGGCTCAAGTGGTAGAGCACCCTCCTAGTAAGCTCCCCATCTAAAAGCAAAAAACAAGCTAACAAAGAACTCTGCTTGGCTCAGTGGAACACTTGTTGTATTTTATGAAATGAAGTGTTGTCCAATTCTAGAATCAAACATAAAGCCAATTAAAACCTTTAAAATAAGTTGCTGTAATTTTGTCATCTGACAGCAGTTTTGGTCATCCAAAAACACATATATCCACACAGCTATGAGTGACACTGCTGTGCACAATTCTTTTATCTACCTATTATCTATCTATCTATCTATCTAACCATTGTGCAATTCTTTGTGAGAGAGAGAGAGAGAGAGAGAAAGAGAGACTTTTTTGAGAAAAGATCTTGCCGTGTAGCCCAGGTTTGTCTGAAACTCACTATATAGTCCATATTGGCCTCTTCCTGCTCAGCCTTCCAAGTGCTGGGACTACAGGTATGCAATAGTATACCTACTGCACAGTTTTAAAAATTTTATCTTTGACTTATCATACATTGATAATGAGGGGATTTCATGGTAACAATTTCATACATGTGTACAGTACACCTTCAACAAGTTCACCCCTTCCATTATATTCCCGTTCACCCGCTCCCTCTTCCCCTCTCCATGTTTAGTGAGTTCATTATGCTGTCTTCATATAGATATAGTGTACTTCCATTCTCTTTTCCTCGGGTTCCTTTCCTTTACCCCTCCCAGTGATGAGTGATGCCTCCCCTGCACAACTCTTTTGATAGGCCTGTTTCTTTTTCTGTCTAGATAGCCATGGTATCCTAAGGAGATAGTTGGAGAACTGTAGTTTGGTCCTGGCTAACTACAAGGAGATGGATAGGCCACTTTCCCTGGCTAGGCCTTAGTTTCTTCATCTGTATAATGGGGATATAACCCCATCTGGAAGAGTATGAAAGATGAAATAGTAATAACTGATATTTAATGATCCCTTCCTATGGGCTGGCCACTGCACTGGACACTTAGCCACATATTTTTACCCACTCTCACAAAAGCTCTGGGAGGTGCTAGTTGTTTCTATTTGTTGGAGAAAAAGGAAAGGGATGTGCCTAATACACAGTGTATCCATCAGCAAGCCAACTGGGCTGAGGGTGACCTGGGTTAGGTCCAAAGATAAAGACAAGATCCCTTGTCCCCAAAACAGCACACCCATGCCTTAGACTTTTAAGAGCAGTGAATGGGTCTTACAAATACCTTTCCAACAGTCTGCCCAGAATTCTCACCACAAACCATTTCACTGATCAGGCCTCTGAAACCCAGAGGGAGGAGTGACTTGCCCTGAGGCACAGACCCTGGGAAGGCAGGTGAGGACAGCCCCTGTGGCTAACAGTGTATCCCTTTAAGAGGAAGGCTTGTCCCTCGCAACTGGTGCTCAGATTGGGCCCAGGGGAAGAAACAGGACTGGGGGAGGTGAGGACTGGTCAGAAGGTGACTCTGACAGTACCAAAACAAGCCAGGACTGAAGGCAGAGATTCTTGCCCAGCAGGTTCTGCTCAGGAAGGAAGACCTGGGGGTGTTCTGGGCCAAACTCCAGGCTGAAGTCTGTCCATATTCAGTTTGCACTTTTCTTGCTTTTCCAAACAAGTCTCTGAGGTGAGTACCCTTATATTCAATTTCTAAAGGCAGGTACGGACACCAGAGAGTTATGGTGACTCTCCTAGGGTCACATTGAACAGTCAAGATTCCCACTCGGTACTGTTCTTCTAATCCTTAGCTTTCTCATGGTTCCTAGCTGTTGGAGAAGACGGCATAGCAATATGTTTTCCAAAGAATATAGGGACTATCCACCTTCTTTTTGTCTCCCTGGAGTGTAATCTTTTGAGGGTGGATAGCTCAGGTCTGAAGGGCAGCCCCTCTTTATAGTGGGGTTTAGTCAAGCTGACAGTTCATGGGGTGTCTCCCTGTCAGGTCACCTTGGGCAGGTCTCTGCACTGTAAGTGAGTTCCTTATCTACAGCTGAGGTCAGCACTGCCAGCCTCCAGCTGTCAGGAAGATGAGGGAAGCAGGGAAGGAGGTGTGTATAAAAAGGACCTACAAAGAGGAAGAACTGAGAAACTTGGCTACTTGGTTGTTTCCCTTTCAAAATCCCTACTTTGCTTCACAATAAACAAGTCCATTCAATTTAAACACAATGAAGGGCCAAGAGCGCATGCTCAGAGACTATGTTGGAGGAAGTAGAGGCTGTTGCTGGGTTGGCTCAGGCCCCAGGGGACTCCCTCAGCCAGTGGGGATAGATGAATGATCTCAGTGGATCAGAGCTCAGCCCCCAGTACTGGAGGACCTTGAGTAAATCACTATCCTTACGGCTTAAGTTAGGGGGTGGGGCTGGGGAGAAGAGTCACACTGGGAGGGATCTTAGAGATATCCCATCCATAGTGTCCACTCTACAGATGAAGAAACTGAAGCCCAGAAAGGGGTCTGATCAAGGTTTCAGAGTTAGAGGCTCAACCCAGGTAGATCAGAATTCAGGTAGGGCAGCATGCTAGGCTGGTAGGAGGGGACAGAAGGCACCCTTAGGAGCTAGGGCAGCTCACATGGGGAAAGGTCACCTTGGAGTAAAGGGTAGGGAAAAGGGATCCAGATGAAGTGGGAACTGGAGGTTCACTTGGAGGCATGGAGGTTGACACCACTGGTGACAGGGAAGAGACTGGATTTGCATCAGGATATGGAGGTTGGACAGGGTGTCCAGAGACATGTTTGAGAAGGAATTTTTAATGTGAGGAAAAGGAGTTTGAACATCACTGGGTGGGCTAATGGCCTTGCTGCAATGCAGTTACCTAACTCTGGAGGAGGGCTGGACCCAACGCGTGGGTAAAACCCCCCCTTGGTGTCCATTTTTCTCACTGCAGGGAAAGAGGGGGCAGTTTGTGTTGGAAATGTAGGCCCCAAAGTGACCACGTGGAGAGGAGTTATCTGGCCAAGATATTCTTTATTGCCAGGTGGGAGAGGGAGAAAGGGGGGGGGGGGGCCTGGCCGGGGCTTAAATACCCCTCAGTGGGACTCAGCATGATCTAATTGGTTAGGATCTTATGGTTCATGCTGATTGGAGGTTGGGGCAGAAGGAGGGTTCAAGCTAGACTTGAGGCAGGACCTTGACCCTGGGAAATGGAAGCTTAAGGGTGCAGTAAGAACTGAAACCTATCGATGCCATTATTGCCAACATTCCTCCCTTTTTTGTTTGTTAACGAAGGGGGGCGTTGTGTTCGCTCTGGCTTCTTCGAGCTGGCAAGGGGCTGAGTAGGGGAAGGGAGGGTCAGTTGGCAAACAGTGTTGGGGTGCTGAGCCTCATGATGGCGTACACCCAGGCTCCAAAAATGAAGATTTCTTCTTCCCTGAAGTTGATGAAGGTCCCTTGCAGCCACAGGTCATAAAGAGTCTCGAGCCAATCCTCCGACCTTCGCATGGTGGGTGTCAGCCAACTATCCTCGCGTTTTGGAGAGGTTGGTGTCCCTGGAGGTACAACTGGTTAAATTTTTGATTAGCAATAGAGACATGTAGTATGATACAAGGGAGGAACCTTAAGAATAGGAGAGCAAGAACACAGGCATCAGGATGGGCATTGGCCAGGAGAACCACTGTGAAATGTTTTCCCTAGACAATTTCAAGAGTCCTCCAACTACAGAGAGAGAAATGGGTGGCCATACATTATCTAAGACCCAAATAGGAACATTAGGAGGACCATAAAAGGTGTCTGTTCAGGGACTACATACCTAGGGATCTAAATTCTGCAAAATCCTTTAACTGCCAGGAAAGCTGTAAGCTGTCTTATGGTATGGGGGTTGGGAAACGGAAGATTGGGTTGATGCATTTATGACTCAGGGAGTGAGTCTGTCCCTTTAAGGCCACACCTAGGTAGGTGACCTGTGGGAGGCAGGGGCTGTCAGGATTTAAATGTAACACTCTTGGATAAAAGAGAGCTTTAGCTTATTATTTTATACAAATTGACACTTTTAACTTTTTAAATGTTTGTACCATATTTAGATAAAGTATAACATAACACTGTTACAAGGTGGTCATTTAAGACACATAAGCAAATATGTAAATGAACTCTGATTTAGTGGTACTTAAAGTTTGACAAGATCAGCAGAAAACACAAATAATTTCTTGGATCAAATCTTTCTCTGTAATGGTTTTTTGTAGATGTTACTCAGAGCAGAACAATATTAAGATAACCTTGTTATTTCATAGACATAGAGAATTTTATTTTAGTTTGACATGACCCTAAAAATCTTTTAGGCAACTCTTAGATTATATTTAACTTTAACTTTATCACACACCGAAGCTTTTATTACACACTTCAAACTTACTCAGACCTTCATACAACCTACTAAACCCTTTGATGGTTTGTCCTTATCCTTCCTATTTGAAACAATCTTTAGGACAAACCCTTGTTTACAAAATCCCTTCTCATCCAAAAAACCATTCCTTTCTCCTTTAACTTCCCAAAAAATACATTTATTACCTATCTATATCCTTTCCAGTTGTTTACTTTGTAGCTTGTATTTTAAAATTAACTTTTATAAGAATTTTAAATTTATTATAGGGGCTGGAGCAACTAATTAGTAGCCCTTGTTGTTTTAAGGAATTTATGATAGGCATAAGGCCTCATGTCCCTCAGGCTTGAGGGGATATTGTTTTAGGTGTGGAAACGGTGAGGGATTTTTGAGTTTTATTTGAATAGGGAGGGCCATCCTGGCTCACCCTACACTCATCTCATCAGTCCACACTGTGGAATCTATTTGTTCCTGAAGGAGGGGGCAGCAGAGATAGCTGCCTGGGGGGAAGAGCATTTGAGCTTTTAGTTGAGATAGTAAATCCTGTCCCAGTAGGGACACTGGAGTTTCAGGTACTATGGGGAAAGAGTGACAGAAGAGGAGGTCTCCCCAAGAGCAGGCCAGAGGCCGTGTAAACTAGCGCTCTAGGGGCTAGCCAGATTTGCCCCGAATGATAATTGTTGTCATTGGACCGGGGACCAAGAGAAAAAGGTAAAACAGAGAAACGGGCTCCACTGTCTAGGAGGAAAATGGCCTTTTGTTTTTCTGCCATTATGGCTCCTGAACATTGATGCCAAGAAGTGGAGTGTGGCCAGGAGCCTTGGACAAATCAATCCATAGAAGGTGGCACCTCATCTTCCATCTGGTGATGGGGGCACTTAGACCTCCAGTGGTTACCCTTGCAAGAGGGCAGGGTCCCAGTTGGGGGTGGGGCTGTCTCCCAGGCTGTCCCCCTTAAGCATTCTCTGCAGAAGTGCCCCTCCTGTCCACCACGGTAGCAAGTTCAGGATACAGGCCCCAGTCGGGTGGGGCCCTCTCTGAGAGCAGCAATGAGGCCATGGTGTCTCTTATCTTTTTCTCTCCTGTTAGTAAGGTCCTGGACATACAGACATAGCCATAAATACAGACATGGCTAGCTGTATTACTTGGCTCAATGACTTTTCCCTTCAGCACAGTTTTTTACGAATATCTGGGGCTGACTGTTAGAAATTTATCTTTGAGGAGAACCTCTCTCACCTGTGACTCTGAGTCCACCGTGGTATGCTTTCTGATAGCCTTCTTAGATGCTGTAGAAAGGTAAGAGGATTTTTTTTTTTAAGGTTGTTGCTGTAAAGTAAAGTTGTTACTTTAAACTGACACCTGACACTCTGGACAGCAAGTCT
This sequence comes from Castor canadensis, assembly GCF_047511655.1. Lineage (NCBI taxonomy): Eukaryota > Metazoa > Chordata > Mammalia > Rodentia > Castoridae > Castor > Castor canadensis. The sequence goes on from NC_133393.1 coordinate 151,327,655, forward strand.
GAACTGTTCTGGGCCTCAGTTTCCTCACTTGAATAATGAGGGATCTGGTCTAGGTTAAACTACATTTTTCTACTATGAGATGGCTAAAGTGACATTAATGCCACTTATCTTCTTTACCATTTATTTATTTAATTATTTATTTTAGTAATACTGGGGAATTGAACCCAGGGCTTTGCACATGCTGGCAGACATTCTCCCATTGAGCTACTTCCTCAGCCCCAAATATTATTATTATTATTTCTTACTTTGGCTGTACTGGGCTTGAACTCAGGACATTATGCTTGTAAAGCGGCACTCTACTGCTTGAACCACATAGTCATTTCCAACCTGTGTGGCCTGGGCCCGAACCCATTGCTTTTCTAATGAGATATGAGTCTGGTCTAGTAGAAGCATAATATCCTTTCATGTCAGTTGAAAGGTTTATGTTGAGGCCAAAGGTATAGAAAATTCTAAATGAGAAGTTTAGAGACCACAGTAATGTCTATTTTGTTATTTCTGGAACTATAACCTTGAGCTAACAATTGGCTTACAAGGGCTGGGTCTGATGCCCTGAGGTGTGAGGTGGGGCTAGAAGCAGGACTTATGCAAGATGCCACTCCCTCCACACACACCTGGGACAAATGACCCTGACTGCCTAGGCCTGATCCTGCGGACTGTCGCCCCTCCCCCCTTCCTGTGTACTCTGAATGCATTTATTCTAGGGGAAGTGGTGGTGGGCTGCAGCCATCACCACGTGTGGCTGGCGACCCAGGATGTACTGAGTCCTCTCTATGGATTTTCTTAGCTATGGCAGGTGTTTTTGCTGTGTCCAGAGCCTGCATCCTGTGCACAGGTGCGCCTGTTTGCTTTCCCTCCTCCCCTTGTGGGGACAGAGCTACAGCATGAGTGTGGCAGCTGCAGTTTTTTGTAAGTGCTTTTGTAAAGCAGCTAATTCAAAGTTACTTTAGTCTGAGAGGCCTGGCAAACTAGTTGGAATAACTTAAGTCATAAGGTACCATGCTACAAGTTTTTCATGGGAGGCAGGGTCCCAGTAAGCCCAGGGAGGGGAAGGCAGACAGACAAACGACATGTGGTGAGACCATGGAGGAGGCAGAAAAGGTGTGCTGACATCTTAGGTAAGGGAGGGGAAGGCAGAGCTTGGAGGCATGACACATGCTTAAGGGATTAGCCATCACCTGTGCCTCCAGGTTGCTCCCATTGATTGGTACTGGCAGGCTTTCAGGAAACAAAACCTCCACTCTCCAGTCACCAAATAAAACCGAGGCTTGGTCTCAGCCCACAGGAAGGGAGCATGAGCTCTCCAGAGCTGGAACTGCCTTGAGGCCAGAATTGGCAAGGAGTGGCTTGCTTAACTCCATGATGGGGAAAGTTTTTCAGGAAGATAGGAGGAGATAGGTATGGTAAGCAGTGCAAGAAGTCTGTTTACATGGGGAAGGAGGTGGTTTGGGAGAGAAATTGGATGATTTAGAATCTGGTTTATAGGCTAATAGAATCTGCGCAGGGGAACAGAAAGTACAGAGGGAGGGTTTGAGGTGGCTTGCAAGTGGTGCAGAGAACTGGATTTAGACAGAGGTATGAAAAGGCTTGGATATATGGAATGTCTCCCCATCGTCCTGATCACTCACATTAGTTATATGTCCCGTAAAAGGTTGGGATCTAAAAACCCAAAAAGGGACCAGTGACTTTGGTTGTCTAAAGGATAAGTGGGCCAAACTTGGGTGCAAAAGCGGATCAAGTTTTTTGGTTTTATGTCTGGGGTCAAACCCAAGGTGTCCAAATAATTGAGGAGGCATCTCAATGGGGAGTCACATGGCAGAGAAGATGTAGAGGAACCCATTATGAGGGACCCGGTCCCAGAATAGGGAGAAGAGGATATTATGTACTGTGGAGCATCCCCGCGCAGCACAAATATCTGAGAAAACGCAAAGCGCACGAGAATCAGTCGTCACTGAGTTCAGGCGGTTTGCAGGCCAGAGGCCAGCGGCTTGGATTACCTAGGCCTAGGTTTTGTAGGGTCCTGGACCCTGTAAAATCCAAGCCCTGCGGAGAAGGGGATCCCTCTACTGTCTGAGCCACCCAGAGGTAGCCCAAAGCAGGGGAAGTGTTCTAAAACCCCAGAGACCCTGAAGGGAGGGACCACAAAGGGAGCCCAAGAAGGGTAGGTGGACTCACCAAAGAATGTCCGGTGTTGGATGCAAGCAAGGGCAATTGGGAGGATGAGTCCCGGCCAGTCACGTCCTCAGGGTGGTTGTGGGGTGAGTCAGAATCGGGGCCCCACCAGGATTAGTGGGGAGCCCCGATCCGAGTCATGGCACCAAATGTTGGAAATGTAGGCCCCAAAGTGACCACGTGGAGAGGAGTGATCTGGCCAAGAGATTCTTTATTGCTGGGTGGGAGAGGGAGAGAGCCAAGGGGGGGGGGGGCTTAAATACCCCTGAGACTCAGCATGATCTGATTGGTTAGGATCTTATGGTTCATGCTGATTGGAGGTTGGGGCAGAAGGAGAATTCAAGCTAGACTTGAGGCAGGTCTGTGACCCTGGAAAACAGAAGCTTAAGGGTGCAGTAAGAACTGAAACCTATCGGCGCCATTATTGCCAACAGTTTGCACACAAGAACTAGTTCCAGTCCAGAACCATTCTCCTAGACTGGAGGTGTGGCTCAAGCTTTGCAAGTGCGAAGCCAAGTTCAAACCCCAGACCTGTCAAAACAAAACCCCTCAAATCAGAACCACTCTCCTCCTCCTCCTTCCAAAGCTGCCACACTCCACAGTCAAAGGATCATGTTCAGTGGTGTGCCAGGCCCCTGCTGGGCTCTTTGCCAGCTTTCCCAGGTCAGTGCCCCTATCAGGGCATGAGGAGGCCTGGGTTTCATGGTCTAGTTCCCAACCAGCCTGAGCAAGCATCCTCCCACATCATCATCCCACTCTGTAGCAGGTTCTACCTCCACACACTCCTAACTCCAAACAGTATTCCCATGATTCTTGGGGGAATTTTGCTGGAATGTTTTCTCTTAAAACTTCCTCTATCTCTACTTTCCCATGCTCCTGGCTGTACATTGCATTTTTAGAGAACAAAGCAGGATACTGAAGAGTGTGTGGCATATACATCTTCAAATGCACCAACATATCTACGAGGCCACCCCACCCTATCTGTGGTCATCATTTAGTCTTAGATTACAACCAACCTCCTTACAACCCCCCCAACACACACACACATCCTTATCCCAAACTATGTACCACCTACCTTTATTTTTCCTCTGGCACTGTCACCATCTGGGATCCCCTAACATGTTATCCTATTGTTTCCCAGCCTCCCAACATGATCCCTGCCTGGGCAGGGCCTTGCTAACCCTGTTGGCTGCTGTACAGAGTGGAGCTCAGTGCTGCTCCGTATAGTCACTCCCAGGGTCGCAGATGTGGGGTTAAATGAGCTCACTCCAGATTGACTGCCATGAGACACAGTCTATGGAGAAAACTACCTGTTTTCTGCCATTTTTCCTGCCAGAGGCATGTGGGTACATACCTGCTTTTTTTTGTAATGTGTCCTCAGCAGACAGGATTGACCTGGGCCCTCTGCATGGTGTTGGCTCGCAGGAGTCTCCAGTCAATGACTGTTGAAGGATTCTGTCCTCATAGCATGACCTTCATTGAACATTTGGTCTGTGTCAGGCACTGGGTGAAGTGTTTTACACACTCTTTGTCACCACCCTGCAAAGTGGATGCCATTTCTCCATTTTACAGAGAAGGAGACAAACGGAAATGGACTGGCCAACAAGTGGTAAAGCTGGGATTCGTGCTCAGACTGTGTGATCTGAGTAGGAGTGTTAAGAACTCCTGCCTCTAAACAGGTCAGCTCTTAGGAAGTAGAGATGCCAGGCAAAGCCACCTATTTTGTGCCAGAACTTCGTTTTATTCCTAAGGCAGTATACTGGAAAAATGCAGTGCCTCAGTGATGAAGTGTCAGTGGTGTGGTAAGAACCTGGCCTGGATCAAGGGTAGCCTCAGCTACCTACAAGTTGGATAACTCTTTTCTGCTGTTTCCTCCCCAGTGATATGGGACCAATCTCTTACCTCCTCTGCTGTGTGTGAAAGCATCAGCCCAGGTCAGGCCCACGAAAGTGCTCACTGGAAGCTGGCCAACTGAATCTGCATACTTCCAGCCAGGCTGGCACATCTGGACGTAGTAGGGAACATTCAGAGAGCCACCCATCAACACTTGTTCTATTAGATCACTGTAGCAAGGTGGCGGGGATGGGGGGGGAATCCCTGGGACCACAGAACCTGCCTTTAGTCCAGATGAAATTAAAAATGAACACTTCTTGGTGAGGTCAGACATCCCCCATTGGTTGGGGGGAGGGAGAGGCCTTAGTAATTGAAGCTACTTCATGACTTGGGGTGTCTTTATAGACCAATGATGAAAGCAACGGCAGCACTTCCAGACTCAGCAAGGTAAAGCTCAAGGGCAGAGATGGAGAAGCCTGGGGTTGCTTCATGCTGGACACACACTCAGATGGTATTCAAGTGCCACACCAATACAGCAGGCAGAAATGAGTTTATTGCATTAGAAAATCACCAATGAAAACCAGCAAACACCTCCCTACTAGACATAATTATTAGTTTGACTTCAAGGGCATACAGAAATCTCAAAGGTTCAAGCTTTATTTATTATGGGAGAGGGTGACAGTTTCATCCCTCTTCCTCCCTTGTTCCTTTAAATCAATAGACTTCTACAGAGGTGTCCACTGTATGACACAAGTACATGGCTCATTTCCCACTCTGCTTGCCTGTACACGCTCACATGGAGTTAGCTGGTCACAATGAGTATGCTCCTGAGGTTCTGGGATAGGCAGAGAAATGTGAGGATGGGGATGGGGGGTGGGGTCCTGGCCTGGGCCTCCACCTTGAGTGGTAGTGGAGCTCACTCGAGGGAGGAAGCACTCCTCTTTTTCCAGAGCTCTGGGAGACTGCTCACCAATCCCTCCATCTCCCCCTAGCCCGAGAGCACAGGCATTGGCATGGATGGCTGCTGGGCATTTAAGAGGGCTGTTCAAGGAATCAAATGACTCAAATTCTCTCAGGGAAACCACTCAGAACTTCAGGTATACTTCTCAGAATAGCCCTGGGTCTGAGGGTCACTGTTGGGAGATGCAAAACCAGATAAGCCTGGACATGGAGAACAGAGAGAAGCCAGCACCCTCCAGACAGAGATGAAAGCTCTGGGAAGAGAAGTCAGCAGGAGGAACCAGAAAGAGAAGGCTGGGCCAGGAAAGTTGGAAAAGGAAAGAACATGGGCAGGAGGCAGGGCAATGGCCTACACCAATTTGAGACCTCCCAGAAGAAACCCAGCCTCTGATACCCATTCTCCTTGGCCCCAGTTCTGCTGGTAGGTCGATATTAATCCCTGTTGGTTTCCACTCAAACTTTTCATTGCCAGGCATACTGGCAAACCAGTAGATCTTGAGAAGAATTAAACTGCTCACTCAACCTTAAAAAAATGTCACTTGACATGTCAGCTGGATATGCCCCTGGTCAGGCAAACACTTAAGCAGAATGACATCTTTTCCTCTAGCTGAGACCCTGATGATGCCAACTGCTATGGTTAATGGCAAATACAGCAGGGGATGGGGCCAGGGACGAATAGCAGCTTTTCAAGGAGGAAAGGCCCCTGCCCCAGGAAGGATCAACTGAACTCAAGTTTTAGAAGTGGTAGGGAGCCATGGCAGGAAGGTTTAAGGTGGCAGAGCTGAGATTCAGGCAAGCTCGGGTTCGTTCTGCACACTCATTCCCTAACTAGTGGGAGGCTTGTGTGAAGAAAGGAATCTGAAAGCCTCTTCAGATTAGAGACTTCCCAACTGTTCCTGCCTATGAACTCCTAGCAGCAAATCATTAGGAAAATGGCCACTTATACCACTCCCCCAACCATGCGTCCCTAAAGTCAGAATGACAAGAGAAATAATGTGTGCCTTCAAACACACTTAGTATAAGTTGCTATTGGAAACAACTCTAAATTTTCTTGCCATATTGATTCTGCATCATTATTTTTTCCACATCAGGGAGGGATGTTTTCCTAGAGGAGAGAATCAATGTTCCCTTGGTCCTTAGCTGAAAACTGCATACTGGTCTGGGTGGCTAGTTCTAGTGGCTATAAATAACCTACATCATTATTTGCAGACAGAAGGCCTGCTGCTTCAGCCCAGAACTTCAGCAACTGTGACAGGTCAGCTATGCTCAAAGAGCAGCCTCATGGGCAGGCAGCAAGGTGGTTTTCCAAAACTGATGGTGGAGGATTGGCAATCAGTCTAGGTGGAAGGAGGAATGGCTTTATCCTGTTTACTCTGACCTGATCCTTGCTGTCACTCTTTTGATTCTGAGGCTCTGGCTGCTTCAGCTCTGGTCCCATGGACTTGCTTGGGGTAGGGGAGGGAAGGTGAGAGCATATGGCTAAGGAGTTCACTTAGGTTGGGTTGGTCAGCCTCCAACTGGTCCCATGTGCACCAAATCCTTTGGTTCATTAATGCTGGAGAGTGAGCGCTTCTGGGTCATGGATGCTGTAAAACTCACCTGGGTCCCACAAGTGTGGCAACCTGGGTAGAGTCTGGGTATTCTCTGCAGAGGTTCTAGGTTGGGGCTCCTCCAAACTGTTCCTCTGGCTTTCTGTTTAAACATACCCCCCTCCCTTTCTCCAGTGTGGAGGACGCTTAGGAAACAGCGTCAAAAGTGAACTCACAGACAAGACAGCCTTAATAAATTAGTATAATACTATTAGAAGGGGTGGCATTTTGTTCTGTTTCTTAGCAGCATTGTCCTACATGCAGCCTGATGATCTCCTTCCCTGGAAAGTTAAAAAGCCATCCCCTGGTTGTTAGCTCTGATGTAAAATTATAAAATAGAAATCTGGTAGGGTTTGTTTTGTTTAAAAAGGAAAAACCCTGGAGAGGCAGGTGGTCCTGTGCAGTCCTGTTAGCTTTGGCCGTTGGGTCTGCCCACGGTGTTCCCTCCAGGAGGTTGGATCTGAATGGAGTCCAGGAGGGGCCGAAGTGCCTGTCCGAAGGGCCTGTAGGGAAACAGACATGAGCTAGGCGAGCTCTGGGGGTATGGCTTGTCCACAGATAGTGAGCAGGCAGGGAAAGTGACCGTGGGAGCACCATCATACGAAGAAGGAAGGTCCTAGGACCTCATTGAATTTTCTCACAGCTTCATAGAATAGCTTTCTTAGCGGGGTGGGGGTGGGTGGGTGGATGGGTGGGGTGGTGGTTTGGATAAATGTTTCCCAAATCCTTCTTGGTCCCCAGTGCATGACACATTAAGGAGGCAATGGAAACTTTAAACAGTGAAAACATGGCGGATGGTCTTTTGGTCATGAAGGGCATCCTCTTGAAGGGGATAATGGGACTGCAGCCCCTCCTCTGCCTCTCTTTGCTTCCTGGCCACCATGGGGAAAGGAACTCTGCTCTACCATGCACTCTCCACCACGATAAACTGCTTTAGCACAGGTCCAAAGGCAATAGGGCCAAGTGACCATAAACTAAAACTTCTGCTACTGTGAGTGAAAATAAACTTTTCCTCCTTACAAAGTTTATTATCCCAGATATGTTACAATAACAGAAAACTGACTAATGCAGAGTACCTTAAATAGCCTGTTCTACGTCTTTACTCCTGGGGTCCTTCAGTGGTCTTATTATCTTATTGCCAACACCTTTAAGAAACTAGAGTTCTCTGTATTTGATGTACTTGTATCTTTTTTTTATTTTTTTAAATGGTACTGGAGTTTGAACTCAGGACTTCATGCTTGCTAGGCAGGCACTCTATCTCTTGAGTCACTCTACCAGGTCTTTTTTGTGTTGGTTGTTTTTTAAATTTTTTTTGTGATACTAGGGCTTGATCTTAGGGCCTACACCTTGAGCCACTCCACCAGTACTTTTTTATGAAGGGTTTTTTTGAGATAGGGTTTCATGAACTATTTGCCCAGGCTGGCTTTGAACCATGATCTTCCTGATCTCTGACTCCTGAGTATATAGGATTATTTAATCCAATGATGCCTGGCTACTTGTATCTTTGATTCTTGTGAAGAAGTTAAAAATAGTTATAACAAGGAAGCTGAGACAAAAGAAAGGGTATGATGAAACTAAAATCAAAAGAATGATGCACAATGAGATTAGGTCTTGCAGGCATTACAAGGAATATTCAGGAAAAATGACCAATGCCAAGTTTCCAAGGTGTTGATGTTAGTTTCTAAAGAGCTCCAGGGAAGGGACTGGAGGTGTGGCTCAAATGATGAAGCACCTGCTTAGCAAGCTGGAGGCCCTAAATGCAAACCCTCAATACCACCAGGAAAAAAAAACAAAAAACTCCCAGATTGCTTTCATACTAACTTAGCTGAAAAAAATATTAACTTAGCTGGAAAAATCACTGCAAATACTGAAGTCTGGAGACTTTCCAAGAATACTGCACCCTTGCTGGGTGCTGGTGGCTCATGCCATAATCCTAACTACTCAGGAGGCAGAAATTAGGAGGATTGAGGTTCGAAGCCAGACTGAGCAGATAGTTTGTGAGACCTTAGCTCAAAAATACCCAACAACAACAACAACAAAAAGGGCTGGCAGAGTGGCTCAAGTTGTAGAGCACCTCCCTATCAAGCATGAGACCCTGAGTTCAAGCCCTAGTACCACCAAAAACAAACAAACAAAAAGCCAAAGTATACAGTACCTTTAAATGAGGTTGACTATAACACATCTCAGACACTGCAGGCTCTCTACCTTTTGAGCTATGTCCCCAGCCTAGATACTGCCATTTTTGAAAATCATCCCTAAGTTCAAGGGAATGAAGTACACCAAAGTGTAAACAGACAAAACCAAGAAATATCAACTCTAATGCAGACAGTCCAGGAATTCTACCTATCAAATAATAGCAAGAACATTCCAGCTACTTAAGGTTGCTTAGGGTCCCATAACCTCAACAGGGACTGTGGGATTTCACACATATACCAGGGGACAGGAAGGCAGGGACAAAGCTAGGAGACCGGGGCTCCTCAGCAGCCTTGTTCCTATGCAAGTTTTCCTGAGAGGTTCCTACCCAGGTGTAAAAAACAGCTTCCTTTGCAGAGCCAGCTAAACCTGCCAGGATCCCTGTTGAGCAGGACCCCAGTCCAGGAGAAATTGGAAACTGAATCAGAGGCAGCCAGTAGACATGGTCCTAGGGTGGGCAGAGGCTGCCTGACACAATCAACAGTGAAGGGAGGGAAGGGATGAAGTGTTTTTTGGGGGTATATGTCCTGTCAGGACACAGCACCACCTGGATGATGGCTCAATGCAGGGCCACGTCAGGACAAAAGACTACAAAGTACCCTTAAAGAGAACCTCAAGTGGGCTGGGATATGCTCCAGTGATTGGATGCCTGTCTCACAAGCACAACGCCCTGAGTTGAAACTCCAGTACTGCCAAAAAAAAAAAAAAAAAAAAAAAAAGAAAGGAAGAAAGGAAACCTCAACTGAGGGCTGACCCTGCACTATAAGGTTCAAGGGCAAGTAGAACCTGGTCTTTCAGGGAGTCAAATTGCTCAGGGTATAGTGGAAGAAAGACATACAACAGTTACAAAACAAGCTGCCCTGATATTCCTGACCTCCTCTCTGCAGGCTACCTAACACTGCATTTTAACTGGACACTTTAGGGGAATGGCTTCATGTATCAGGTGCCAGGATTCTGTCCAAATACTGAGCCCAGCATCAAGTGGGTTTCTAAGTTCTGTGGTGGCACTGAGGCCAGGGTAGAGTTGGTCCTACTCCAAGGAGGATGGAGGTGAACTGATGCATACCAGTGGGTGGCCTTCTGTGGTACAACCTACCACTAGGACAGGTCTGCCTGGTTGGGAGGATTCTGCTGCCATGAGGGGAAGACAGCTGTAGTCTAGGGGAGGGAACTAAGTATGAGTGGGGATTTTTAAGGTTGGTCAAGGCAGGGGCAGAGACAGAGGTCATACTTACGTGGAAAGAACTTCAGAGGGCAGATCAGTGATGTAAGAAGGGATCTTCCGCCCAGTCAGGAACTGTGCAACTTCATTGCTAAAGGTGTTACAGTTGTGTTCAAATAGGTTGTAGGCTTCACCTCTGTACATTCAAGAACAGTTTGGAGAGCAGATGAGAAAGCCAGCAAGCACCTGTGGGGCATAACTTGCTCCAGGGGTGGAAAGGTGACCACAGCTGAATATGAAGGGCGCAACTGGCCCTCTCAAACATGCCAAAAGGAATGCTTGGTCTGCCACTCTGGACCTTTAAGAACTGATCTATAAAGGAAGGGTGAACTGAAAATAAATGGCTCCTACACAATTTCAGAATCTTTACATTCACAAGAGCAGAGCTCTTGGGTTAGAGTTGAAGTGTTTTGGAAATCAATTAAACCTTCATAAGAGAAAACTTGCTTCAGTTGGTATGTTATCCCACTCCTGATACAAACCCTGCTTTTGATATTCAGGAGAAAGCATTCAAGCCAGGTGCTGGTGGCTCACGCATGTACTCCTAGCTACTCAGGAGGCAGAGATCAGGAGGATTGCAGTTTGAAGCCAGCCTGGGCAAATAGTTTGTGAGACCCTATCTTGAAAAAACCCATCACAAAAAAGGGCAGGTGGAGTGGCTCAAGGTATAGTCCCTGAGTTCATGCTCCAACAACACAAACACACAAAAGACAGCATTCAGCCAGTAGAGGTTGAAAACAACATTGGTTGATTTTAATCTGAAAAAAATAAATAGCTCCTCTTTCCTGTAGAAGTTTCAGCAGAGAGCATGCTGGGATGGAACATCAGCCTTGGAATAACTTTGGACTCTTTGTAGGATGTTAATTGCCTTCTTTTTGTATTCATTCAGCAAAGAATGGGGAAGGCCTGGTATTACTTGTGCTGAGTGTTCAGGAGAGGGGGGATTATCTAGCCAGGGAGACAGACACAACCAATCACTACCCCACTTACCGGAACAGAGACTCCCCCAGGGAGGACAGGTACTCCAGAAAGATTTCTTCTGTGACTTCTGTGCTTCCCACATCAACCACAGAGTCTGGGGGCCCAAGCAATGTTCCTCCCTAAAAAAGCCAATCCCAAGAAAGTCACTAGATCACCATCTCCAGTGAATTCTCTTTCCCCCCACCTGCTGGGGACGGAACCCAGAGTCTCGCTATGCTAGCAAGTACTTCACTACTGAGCTATCCCTTCCAGCCCTCCATTGAGTTTTATTTATTGATTTTTTTTGGTGGTACTGGGGTTTGAACTTAGGGCCTCATGTTTGCTAGGCTGGCACTCTATTGCCGGAGTCATTCTGCCAGCCCTTTTTTGTGTGGTATTTTTTGAGATAGGGTCTTGTGAGCTATTTGCCCAGGCTGGCTTCAAACGTCGATCCTCCTGCTCTCTGCCTCCTGAGTAGCTGGGATCACAGGCGTGACGCACTGGCGCCAGGCCCTCCTTTGAATTTTTAAATGTAGCTTCCTATACAAGGCCATACATGCTCTGTTCCAACAACTTCATTTTTAACTTTCAGAGCACCCCAGGCAGATAAAGAGGGTTGCTTCTGTTCATATCAAGGTTATAATGGCTTAGAGCTTCCTATTGCCATGTGCTGGCAGAATAGCTAAGAAATGGGGCTTCTTACTGTTGGCGGGGCCTGGGAAGCTGATTCTCTTGCAAGTCCAACTCCTTATGCTGTCCACTCATTCAGTTGATAAAAAGAAACCCAGAATCTGCAGTCTCCTTTTGTCCCCAACATGCCTGATCACTAGGACAGAACAGGACAACTAGAAATGGCCTATGTTCCGAAAGCACACAGCCAGTTTCTCTTGTGAGGCACTGGATGTCCTTGGTAACAACATGAAAATGTGAAGGGCCATGAGAACTGTAGCAGGGGAGCAATGATTTCCAGAATTTAGTGCGTTTTTGATCTGTGAGGCTAATCTACAGATGGTTACAGGGCAGGGCAGTTGCTGGCCTGGGAGACCTAGAGACAACCTCAGTCACAGAGCTAATATACCACCGCAGGAGACTAAAGGAGAGACCAAAGCCCAGCAGGGATACCAGTCAGAGGAAGCAACAGGAAGATCAAGGAGGGCAGATCCTGGAAGGGAGAACACCCCAGAGCAGAGTTGCCTGGAAAGGTCATTCATTTATAGCCACTGAGCACCTCCTATGTGGCTGACATTGATACAGGCATCGGAGAAAGCTTGGTGAGAGACAGGTAATTACGGTTGTTAGGGGACAATTATCTCAGAGTTGTAAGAGACTAAAAGGTCACTGTTGGACCCTACTATTCACTCATATGACAAATAATCATTGAGAACTTACTATGTACTGTGCTTTATGCTAGGCACTGGTGGTATGATGTACACAAAACAGATGAGATTCTTGCCCTCATGGAACTTATAGTCTAGCAGAGAAGGCAGACAAAAAGAAAAAAAATCCCATAAATCAGTGTGTAATTACAAGCCACAATAAAGGTCATGCTAGAAAAGTACAGAATGTACTTTATATAGGACAGAGGACCTTCACAGTTTGAGGGGTCAGGCAAGTCTTGCCTGAGAAAAATGACATTGAGTTCAGATCTGAAGGAGAGAAGGGCATAGCAGGTGAAGGATCAAGGAGGTATACTGAGGTCAGAGTACAGGTTTAAATGTCGTGTGCTCAAGAATGAGAAGAAGGCTGGGGTAGGTACAACCTGAAAAGAGGCCAGCCAGAGAGGGAGACGGAGACCAGATCACAAAGGGTTTTGGAGGCCAAGCTGGGTTTTATTCCTGGATCAATGGGGAGAATTCTGGCCAAAGCAGTGAAATCCTTTGTAAAGATCATCTGGCCTCCTATGTGAAAGACAGAGGAGGGAGACCAGGAAGAGGCTACTGCCACAGGTCCATGTTAGACATGAGGTGGCCAGCACAAAGGTGAAAGTTCTGGAGAAATGGGAAGAGATGGGGAGAGGTGGACTGATTTAAGATGCATTTACAAGGTAGAATTGACTAGGCTTAATGAAGGATTTGTTATAAGGGGTTGGGTAAGAGGTGAGAGAGGAAGAAATCAAGAATGACTTCCCATTTATGACTATCAAAATGAATGATTGCTTGGTGTTTGCTTGAGTACCTATTATGATGACCCATAGCTCTGACAGAAATGTTCTGGAAAAGGGCATGGCATTAGAATCACAGAGACTTGAGTTCTAGAAGTACTGCCACTCACAGTCTGTGTAACTTTGGGCAACTCACTTTATCTCTTATTGTTCAGCGCAACACAGGTGGGGTTCCTACTGTAAGCCAGGTATTGTGCTGGGGTTGGGATCTAGCTCCTTGTGAGCTGAGACTCAAGCAGCCCCTATCACTATGGCCTGCTCAGTGTGAGACAGGGAGATCCACAGGTGGAGTGTAGAGGAGGCAACTTGCTGGGGCATCTGGGAAAGGTGTTTGTTTATATATTGATTTATTTTGTGGTACTGGAGATCAAACCTAGGGCCATGTGCATGTTAGGCAAATACTAAGCCACTGAGAAACAGCCTGGGAAAGGTATTTTTGAACAAGTCTTTTTCTCCCCTCCCCATCTGTTTTTTGTTTTTGTTTTTTAGTTTTTTTTTTTGGTGGTACTGGGGTTTGAACTCGGTTTCACACTTGCTAGGCAAGGATTCTACCACTTGAGCCACTCCACCAACCCTTTTTGTGTGTTTTTTTTTCGAACTAGGGTCTTGCAAACTATTTGCCTAAGCTGGCTTCGAACCATGATCCTCCTGATTTCTGCCTCTTGAGTAGCTAGGATTATAGGCATGAGCCACTGGTGCCTGGGTTCTTAACTTTTTTTTTTTTGGAGGGGGGAGCACTGGAGATTGAACCAAGGGCCTTCAGTATGCTAGCACTAAGCCACAACCACAGTCCTTGAATGAAGTCTTTAAAGTATGAGTAACTATTCCACAAGTCTCCTCCATAAACTGGGCCAGAGATCAGAGGTAGATAGGAGAAGCAAAATTTTTGGTCTGTGGGAACTCCTAGGAAGCTGAGACTGAAGGTCAAGGTGTGGGGGAAGACACTCACCGGGGGACAGCTGGAGATACCGCCACTGCCAAAGAAGAACTCATCCTTGTGCACAACTATGGAGGTGTGCCTGCCACACAGAGAGACACAGTGAGCCCACAAACTTAAAACCTGTCCAAGAAAAAAGCAAGCACTACACTGCAATGAGAATAATTTCTGCTCAATGATGTGACTGTGGTGACCAGCCTTACAAAGCTAACCAATAAGGCTATGAATAAGCTAAATGTGGTCCATATGGGAAGGGGGAATTGCTTCCAGACTCTCTCCCCTGAAGATACCAGTCTTCAGGTGCTCAAGTTCCTCATAAAATGTTGTAGTATTTGCATATCCTCAAGTATACCTTAAGTCATTTCAAGATTATCTGTAATACCCAATACAATGTGTGAATGCTATGTAGTAGTGTTACACTCTATTATTAAGGGGACAGTGATAAGAAAAAGAGTCTGTACATGTTCAGTACACATATCACTTTTTGTGACCATTTTCAATCTGCAGTGGGTTGTGTTTGTGGATACAGAGGGCTGACTACCACAGCTCAGGGTGCTTCTGCCTTGGCACTGTTGAGCCTGGACAATCTGCTGTGGGAGGCTGTCCTGTGTATAGGATGTCGAGTAACATTCCTGACCTCCATCTACTAGATGCTAGTAGCATATTCCTGCTGGTTGTGAAAAGTCTCTGGACACTGCCAAATGTCCTGTCAGGGAGGGCGCAAAATCACAGTAGTGAAATGAGCACTGTTTTAGGAACTGGAGATTAACAACAAAAAGAGCTGGGTTTCAAGCTGGGAGCCACAGGCTGCACTTGAATGGTATGGAGTGCTGCCTTGTTTCATAAAGCAGTGAATATAAGGTTTCCCACCCCACTTACCAGATGCCTTCCAGTTGTTTCCCTGTGGAGAAAAGAAGAGATTTAGCCATTTAGACTAAATGGGCCCTCAGCCTGAGTAAATTTAGAATGCTGCTGTTCAAACCCAGAGGAACCTGTTAGAACCTCTTGGGAGAACTTTTCAGGAATGCAGCTCTCCTCCATGGCAGTCCTCAGGCCATGATTAGGGTGCATTGTGTTAAGTTGAAAAGCAATCAGAATCTTTTATCAGAAGGCAAGATAAAAACACTAGTATAAAGGTATCCCGGTTATATGCCTCTCTTATTTCCTTTTTGGGTTAAATCAACTTTGCCTTTTAAATTTCTGATTCATGTTCAATGAGACTACAGTAAAATAATAAAAGCTATTGGCCACATGTTCATGGAGGTGGAATCCTTCAGAAAATGGAACCAAACTTTATAAATGCCATGTATTCTGGAAGAGTTGATGCACATTGATTTATTTGGAGTTGGGGATTGAATCTAGGGCCTAGAACATGCTAAGCATGCACTCTACCATGGAGCAGCCCAGTACATATTTACTCTATATCTCTATGTGCCAGCAATGATGTTAGATGTGGAAATGCAAATGAACAGATCACTATCCTACCTTTAAGGAACTCAAAGTCAAGTGGAGAGACACATAAATAGTTAACTAAAACACAATGTAAGCTCTATAATAGTGGTAAAAATAAGTTACTATGTGTAATCAAGATAAAACTACCACCCTCAGCTTCAGTACAACCAACAAATAAGCTGGATGTTTTTACCAGAAAGAACACTACGTGCAAGTACATGGTTGTAAAGACAAACCCTGCAGGGCAGAGGGCAGGATGTAGTGATGGTGACAAGAGGAGGAGAGGCAGGGTGGTCTGAACTGAGCTGGTTGCTCAGCAGGACAGCATTTCAATCAGACTCACACCATTTAAAAGATAGCTGCAAGTACAGATGAATTGGAGGGAGGACAGTTGAGAGAGCAGACTAGCATGGGGAGGAAGGTAATGAAGGACATGGTAACACCAGCAAACCTCACTCACTCACCTGGGGTTATCAGTTCACATGACTACTTTTTTTGTGGCACTGAGGTTTGAACTCAGGGCTTCACCTTGAGCCACTCCACCAGCCCTTTTTTGTGATGGGCTTTTTCCAGATAGGATCTCATGGACTATTTGCCAGGGCTGGCTTCGAACTATGATCCTCCTGATCTCTGCCTCCTGAGTAGCTAGGATTATAGGTGTGAGTCATCAGTACCCAGCCTGAAATGGGGTCTTGCTATGTAGCCCAGGCAGGACTTGAATTTGTGATCCTCCTGCCTCAGCTTCCCAAGTGCTGGGATTACAGATGTGTCCTATAACACCTGGCCAACAGCAGCTTTTGCACTTGCTGGCAGTAGACCTTGAGCAAGTTTACCCTATCTCTCTTAAGTCTCAGTTTCTGTAACTCTCTCAGAGTTGCTTTGACTAATAATAATGTACATAAAGCATTACTGCATGGGGTACATAGAAGTTTGAAAAATAGAGGCTATTACCAGGTCTAATGAGTTCTTTGAGGAAAAAGGTAGAGTTATAAATAGTAAAATAAATTCTAATTCACTATGGGTGGGTAAGATATAAGAACAGCTTTGGGCTGTATTTATTTTATATATAAATATTTCACTTTTGGCTGTTAGTATTGCCAGGTTAAATGGAGTAATAAAGAAAAATGAGATGCAACAAGGTTTTTCTTTCTGCCTGTCTTCTGATTCCAGAGGCTAGCCTCCTTTTTTACTAAGAGATTCTCTTCTTGGCCCACAAGATCACAAGTGAATAGAAGGTTTCTGGGGTATCCCCCTAGAGAATGTAGGGACGACTCTACCCTTACCCAAAGCAAGCTGAAATTCCAGAGAGTGATCAGAACCGGCTGGATGACAAGGGAGAGTGGTATCCATTTAGGACAAGCATCTTCAATTGCTGGGCTCTACCAGGCTCTAATGATCAAAGGAGTTGAAGTTTGTTCTCTTCCTGACTTTGAAGACAATACTAAGACGCCTTTTAACTGCAAAGACTAACATTGTAAGTTTGTGTTTGTTTCTGGTGCTGGGGATGAAACCTAGGGTCTTGTGCATGTTAGGCAAGTGGTTCACTACTGAGCTATATTCTTAGCCCTAATACAGTGCTTGAAATAGAGCTGGTGTGCTCCTCTGGACTGCCCTTTATAAAGCAGTTGTTTCAAGTAGCAGTTTATTTCCTTAAAGACATGAAATGCTTCAGTGAACTAGACAAATTAGCAATACTTGCTTTCTCTTGCCTATTCCTTTCAAATGAGGCTTCTCTGATTCCCTTTGGGAATAACATTATACTCACTAACAGGAAGAAGGTGGTAGTGAATAAAACAGAGGTTCTGGTGTAAGCAGGCCAGATGTGAATCCTATTGGTTTAAATCAATGAACCAGGGTTTACTGAGACTACTAGATTCTGGATACTAATTCGTGGCACTAGGAATACAGCAGTAAACAAGGAGATAAAAATCTCTTTCATGACACCAGATGAGGTGAGAGGACAGTCAATAATAACAATAATAGTGTCAAAGCATGTTAGCAATAGTGAGTGTATAGAAAAAGCAGGCTAAGGGAGACTGGGAGGTGAGGGATGGTCAGAGTAGGTCTTTCTACAAAAGAGACATCTGAGCAAAGATTTGAGAAGGAGGCCAAGGAGAGAGCCATTCAGGAGCAGGGTACATGAGGTGTGTCCAAAGGACTGGAAGGAAGCCAGTGTGGGTAGAATAAGGTATAAGGAGAGATAAAACAGGAGTGAGCAGAGGTAATGGAGGTCAGATCTATAGAACCTTGTACAGGTTGAGGATTAGAGTCAGCTCAAGCTATCTAAGAGAACTTAGATGGTTATAAAAATTAAAATCAAATAGAAAATACAGGTTTGGCCACTCAGTTGCTCTAACCACATTTTAAGTCTCAAGAGCCACGTAGTAGTTACTGGTTACTGATTGGACAGCATAGGTCTAGAATGTTCCATTGTTGCAGAAAGTTCTATTGGGCAGTGTTGTTTAAACCTTAGTTTCCTATTCTGTAAAAAGATGCACAATAATAATGCCTGTTTCATAACATTCATGTTATATTAAAAGAGATGACATGTGGCAAGGCAAGAATCTGGCAAAATCTGAGGTCAAAGGTCAGCCAGGGAACTTTGGACCAACACCAGGCCAGATCTGGAGATGTCTCTCTCAGATCTTCAATGCTAGACTAAGACCTTTAGCATTCTCCACCAAGATAGCTTTGTTTGTTGAATGAATATCTGTATCTATATATACACACCAGAGATATAACTGTAGAACATTATCAGCATACATATAACCATATGAATATATATATAAAATGTAGACATTTACTCATGTACATATGTAGCTCTACTCAGCAGTATGGGAAGCATCACCATATCCAGTAGAATAAAAGCCATCAACACACATTATTATGTAACTGTATACATATAAGTACAAACATGTATTTCTAATAAGTATAAATACATATACATCATATTGATTTATTAATGAACATATATAAAAGAGATGACATGAGAAATATGCCTAGCATAGTGCCTAGCACATAATACATGCCCAATAAAGGTTAACTCATTTCTCTTAGAATTTGTAATTTGAGCTGGGTGCTGGTGGCTCATACCTATAATCCTATTACTTGGGAGAACTGAGGGACCAGGCCAGCCCAGGCAAATAGTTCATAAAATCCCATCTCCAAAATCCCATCCCAGAGCAAAATTGAGAGGATTGGAGGTGTGGCTCAAGTGATAGAGCACCTGCTTTGGCAAGTGGAAAGCCCTGAGTTCAAACTCCAGTCTCACAAAAAGAAAAAAAAAATTTACAATTTGAAAGTTTTATATAGCTGCTCCAATAGTATTGTGGTATTCTCCTTAATTAGACTACAATTGCTTCAAAGCCAAGGGCAGTTTCTTAAGTATCCTTGTAACTCCAGCACCTATCAAAGTACCTGGGTCACAGATGCCACGTGGACATCTGTTGAAATGGCTTATTCTATTCTGTTTAGTCATTGCTGTTGGTTGAAATGCAGTGCTACTGAGGTCAAAGTTCTTACCCGTCATCTTGGTTGCCTTGACTAGTTATTAGAATGACTCTGCAACCCTGATATACAGTGCCCAGCCTGGGTCTGTTATTGCCGCTCAGGAGTCCACACTCAATGACAAAGGAAGACAGTTGGCAGCTAAAGATGCATCAGCTCAAACCTAGTCCTACTAAAATGGTTTGGAGAGGGACCTCAGAGATTATCCTGTCAGTTACTTTATACCTAAAAAGCAACTCAAAAAAAGTTGTAGACACAAATCTTACTTTATTCCCCTTTATATGTATTGATCACCAAATCTGTTTATAAGCTGACATCTCACCTCCTTGCTATTGACTGCGTCAGGGTAAACTTAAGACTTCATCCTCCCAGTGGGGTGTGGTGCTGTGGCTTTAGTGCCAGCTACTTGGGTGGGCTGAGGTTTGAGGATCCTTGAGCCCAGGAGTTTGATACCAGCCTGGGCAATGTAAGACCCAACTTCAAAACAACAATCTCAACTACCCATAAAATTACAATAGAAACTACAGAAAAAAATCTCAATTTGTCATTCTTTCTTTTATTCATTCAACTAAAGACCTTCACAGTTAACCTTATTCTCACAACATTTTATAGTGGTAGGATAGAGCAAAGATTTCATCATTTTATAAAGAGGTAATGCATGGTCTACCTAGTACAAAAACAAGATGTGAAGATGAGATAGGTACCCATGGCTCAGACCTGTAATCTCAGCTACTCACGAGGCAGAGATCAGGAGGATTGTGGTTTGAAATCAGCCCTGGCAAATAGTTTTCGAGACCCTATCTTCACACACACACACACACACACACACACACACACACACACACACACACGGGCTGGTGAAGTAGCTCAAGGTGTAGGCCCTGAGTTCAAACCCCAGTACTGTGAAAAAAACAAAAATGTGAAGATGAACTTACTGGAGAAACTAAGGTAGAAATGTAAGGCTTGCTGCTCTTAGGAGGAAAAGAACAAGGATGATAGGCATTGGAAAGTGGGACTCAATTTAAATTGAGTTTTAATTTTTTTGGCCAGACTAGGGTGGGAGTAGGTGAGAAGGGGTGGTAGCTTGAGAAAGAAGAAGGGCTTAAGGCCATTTGGGGACCCAAATTAGGCTCAATGGCTATGAACAGTATAGAAGCAGATTATTTCCCACTAGGATTTCCTCAGAGGAAATGATCATATGGCTGCATGTCTCCAAGTCTGTTAGCACATCCAGTGCATTCATTTTGAGGCCTATGAAGTATAAACATGGAAAACATCGTTGGGTGCAGTGGCTTACGCCTATAATCCTAGCTATTCAGGAGGCAGATATCAGAAGGATTGCAGTTCGAAGCCAGCCTGTGAGAATACTTTCCAAGACCCCCACCTTAACCAATAAAAGCTGGGTGTAGTTGCATGCCTGCCCTTCCAGCTATGCAGGAAAGGCCAGCCTGAGCATAACTGCAAAAATAACCAAAACAAAGAAAGTCTGGGGCGTGACTCAAGTGGTAGAGTGCTTGCCTAGCCAGTGAAAGACCCCGAGTTCAAACTCTAGCACTGCCAAAAACCAAAAAACATGGAAAACAAATAGAAGACACGGATCTCAGCCCCATTTACCATCGTGAATAACAGAGACCATGGACTATAAGACATTGGTCAGCCATCCACTCTTCATAAGAGTAAAGTAAGCCTATAAAAGCCAACAAGAGCAGGGTGCTGATGACTCACATCTGTAATCCTAGCTATTTGGGAGGCTGAGATAGGGAGGATCCTGGTTCAAGGCCAGCCCAAATAGTTTGTGAGACTCTATCTCTAAAATAACCAGAGCAAAATGAACTGGAGAAGTGGCTCAAGTAGTAGAGTGCCCGCTTTGCAAGTGCAGTAAGTTCAAACCCCAATCCTACAAAAAAAAAAAAAAAAAAAAGCCAAGGTGAGAACATTCCACCCAACTCCTTGTCCGCTGAGATGAATGGAGCTTGTGCTATATACACATACATGCTGGATACAGATCAGCCCTTATTATACTGCTGCTGCTGCTACATAAATGCCTATTAAGAAGCGTGAAGTAAATGACAGTGATGGGATTTCAGGGGTAAGGGGCTCTGTGCAGATGGCATTTTTTTTTTTTTTGCAGTCTTGGAGTTTGAACTCAGGACTTGCTTACTAGGTAGGCTCTATACAACTTGAGCCACTCCACTAGTCCCAAGCAGGTGCCATTTTTGTCTTAGATGGCAGGGAAAGAAAAGGTATTAAGGCATTAAATGTAGCACTAGCTCACCTCACAGATTCTTGCACCTAAAAATAAAGTGGCTTTTTTTTTCTTTTTTGTTTTGTGGTACTGGAGTTTGAACTTAGGGCTTTGTGCTTGTGAAGCAGGCGCTCTACCACTTGAGCCATGCCTTCAGCCCAATAGTTTTTGGGGGTTTTCTTTGGCAGTACTAGAGTTTGAACTCAGGGCCTCATGCTTGCTAAGCAGGCGCTCTATCACTTATCAGCCATCAATAAAATGCTTTTAATTGTCATTTTAACCAGCAATCTGAGAGGCTTAGTTCTAACTTTAAAAATCAGCTTATTCTTCTCTGGGACCACTGAATAAGCCTTGATTCTAGGTGGGAAAATGTAAAAGAAAACATTTGTGCAACATAAATAGCTCTCTGCAGTCAATACTGTAAAAAATGCCTACTGGTAAGGAGTGCTTACCAGCTAGGTACAGTGGCACAAGTATGTAGTATCAGCAACTCAGGAGGCTGAGGCAGGCAATTGCTTGAGTGCATTTCAAGACCATACCAGCAACATAGTGAGACTCCCCCTATCTCAAAAAAAGAAAAACAAAACACTCCAAAAAACCAAAACACAACAAAAAAACCCTGACAGTTTTAATCATCAAAAAGGTAGGCTTACTACTTGGAAATCCTGAGGGTATAGTTTGGGAGAGTGCTTGTTTGAGGTCCTGGGTTCAATGCCCAGTTCAGAAAAAAAAAAGGTAGGTTTAATACTCTAGTTCTAGGATTCCTTGGAGTCAGTGCCGTTCTCTTTTCTAGTGTAAAAATAACTTTTGAGTACTTTTTCCTCAGTACTGAGATGCTCCTCCTCTTAATTATTGCCTGTTATTATTAGCCAGGCCTTCTAGCAATGCTCTGGGTAAGTGCAGTGTCCCAGATTCACCCAGTTAGTGCTCACTGAATGCTAAATCATACTAGACTCTGGGGATACAATTGAGAGTTCCTGCCCCATGGAGCTTCCAGGAAAACTGGAGGGAGTGGAAGGGTTTGGGGACACAGAGGAGAAAACAAGGAATTATAAAACAGGAGGATGAATGCAATGAAATGAACGTATAGGATGCTGTCAGCACATAAAAGAAACACATGAGCAAGATTTGGAGGTGGGGGTCAGGTAAAAGTTCCTAGAAGAAGTGACTTCATAGCTGAGATCTCAAGGATGAACAGAAGTTAGCCAGGCCAAGAGATGGGGACAGAAAGTAACCCTGGCAGGGGACATAGCCAGTAAAAAGCTGAGGTGAAAAAATGGCACGAATGCTGAGTGCTGGTGGCTCACGACGACTGTAATTCTAGCTACTCAGGAGGCAAAGATCAGGAGGATCATGGTTTGAAGTCAGCCCAGGGAAATAGTTCACAAGACCATATCTTGAAAATACCCAATACAAAAAAGGGCTAGCAGAGAGGCACAAGTGGTAGAGTGCCTGCCTAGCAAGCATGAGGCCCTGAGTTCAAACCCGAGTTGTCCTATTGGGGTGTCCAACAGACCTTCTCTGCTGCAGTTCTGCAAATTAAGCCCTAACACTCCGATTCTCCCCAATCCCATTGGGAGAATTGAGGAAATCCATTCAATTATTTTTTTCTAAGGCTGAATTTTCTTGTAGGACCCAGCAGAGAAAGGATGGTGTGGGTGTGTTGAGCATGAGTTGGCGACAGGTAACTCCGTAGCATGGAGGGCCCTGAAAACCACATCAATTTCCATTTTCTATAAAGAAAATGTGGGATTACTAAATTCATGCAGTGGATATCAAACAGTTCACACAATGAACAACAAAAATCTAAAACAAAGCACAATAGATGGCATTAAAACATTAAAAAAAAAAAAACCCCAAAAACCAAACTCCCTCAGATTCGAAAATATTCAAGACTAAATTCAAGCCTCAACCAATTCTACAATCAGGACTTACTGGGGCTGAGGGTGTAGCTGGGTTAGGCCCTTGCTTCCATCCTCACCAATACATGCATACACACATTCCTTATTGGGTACCTACTCTAATCGGTCACTGGAGACATAGAAAGGAATGAGAAAGCCCTGCTTCTTCTTGCTCATTTTGACGTTTAATCATAATCTCCTTTATGCTGTCATCTAATTTTACATGTGCTGTACATTATTTTTAGAAAAATCAACTCTTGGACAAAAGAGTTCCTATTACTATAAAGAATTAAGCAAGAACTGAGGATAGAACAAAATCTCAAATATTCATTAGATTGCATTCTGCCAACGTACATATTTAGCAACTTTTTTCCATTGCTGGGGAATCTAACCCAGGGCCTCACGCGTGCTAGGAAAGCACTCTACAACTGAGCTACATTCCTAGCAAGACGTATGTATATTCTATGTCTTTAAGTCTTTAAACCTGAGAACAATTCTGAGATAAGCTTGGAAAGGAAAATAAATGTGGTACATGCAAATAAGATTTCAGATCAGAAAATAACAAATATGAAGTACCTGCTAACACAATTAAAAAAACAAACCACCCATAGCATGCAAGAGGCTGAGGCAAGAGAAATCATGTCCAACTGGGCCACATAGCAAGACCCCATCTCAGACCACACTCCCTTAGGGAGTGGGGGAACCCAAACCTCTGCACTTATCTCTTTGCACAAAAAGAAGTCAAAAATTTAAAGAGCAGAAAACATTATTAAGCAGATGAGCTGAAAGTTAATTATAATAGCTAATTATATTAGCTAAATGGTGGTACAGGGGAAAAAAGGTACAATGAGGCTGTCTGCTCAATTAGAATGCCAAGGATAATTGTGGGACCATTTTTGTGACTAATGAGGAACTATAAAACAGAAATACCTTCATGGGAGGTGATTCTAAGAGACTGAAAATGGGACAGGGGAAACTGTGGGATCTATGTGGTTTCAGAGGAACACATGGAGCATTATCTAGCCCAATCATGAACTGTAATAGAATTGGAAAAGGTCTTACGGTGGGAAACTAACAAAACCAAAGCGTTTGCTATATTAGGGTAGTGCTAACATAGGTACTGCTGATAAGATCACGTGAATTTACTTTGGAAAAAGGAAGGCTAAGAGGGATGATCATAATTGTAGGTTATGAATGACATATACACATGGAGCCCAGATTTTTTTTTTTCTCAATCAAACCTGAAACATTTGGCAAGACTGCCTTTAGATACTTTGAACAAGGTACACTAATCATAAGGGAACACATTACTCAGGAGAGATGATATTAGCAAAATGGAGAACATGAGCTCTGGAAGTCAGACAGCCCACGTTTATAACCTGGCTCTGTCACCTACCTTCCTATGTGACTTGGGCAAATTTCTTAACTCCTTTGTCTCAGGTTCCTCAACTGAAAAATGGAGAATTTAATAACAGGACCTATCTCACAAAGGAGTGGTGAGGATACCATTTTTTTTTTGTTTTTATGGGACTAGAATTTGAACTTAGGGCTTTGTGCTCAAAAAGCAGGCACTCTACTGCTTGAGCCCTCCAGGCATTTTTCTCTGGTTGTTCTGGAGACACAGTCTCACAAAATCTTTGCCTGGGTTGGTCTCGGACTGCAATCCTTCCCATCTCAGCCTTCTAAGTAGCTAGGATTACAGGCGTAAGCTAGTGGCACCTAGTTGGGGATTTGTTTGTTTGTTTTTAATAAGGGCCTTCTGTACTTCTAGAACTCATTATAGAAATCAGGAAACAAACGAAGT
Source organism: Castor canadensis (assembly GCF_047511655.1). NCBI lineage: Eukaryota > Metazoa > Chordata > Mammalia > Rodentia > Castoridae > Castor > Castor canadensis. The sequence continues at coordinate 151,352,588 of NC_133393.1, forward strand.
TTTTTTAAAGGGTCAAATATAGGAATGGGAAATCAATATATGGAAACTAATAGAACTGGGATACACCAACTTTAAGGTCGGTGGTATATGAGAGGGATGAACCAATAAGACAATGGTCATTTGCAACTCTAGAAAGTAATTGCTAACTCTTTATTACTTTTGCAAAAAGCAACGCAGGGAAGAGATGGAGATTTAGACTTGTAGGCAAGGTGATGTCCTCAGAAACACTATTATAGCTGGGCGCTGGTGGCTCATGCCTATAATCCTTTTTTTTTTTTTTTTTCCTGTGGTACTGAGGATGGACCCTAGGGTCTTGCAGTGGCCTACTCCCTTGTTATTTTCACCCAGTTTGCTTCCTGCACAGATCATAATTTGCTCTTATTTTTATCTGCATATTTATTTTTAATATCTCCCACAACAGCTAGTTCCATGATGGCAAATAATATCTTTGTTCAATCATTCTCAGTTAAGCTGAACATATTGACTAGGCAGGCACTCGAATATCTACTGAGTGAACAAAGCAATAATCCCTAAAGTCTTTTTCACTAAAAATAATACTTATTAGGAACAGAACAAATATTAGCCAGTGTAAAAGGAGAGGCTTTTATTTATGGGCTTAGGAACTATCTAAGTAATGTCTCACTATTATCAAACTAAACAAATGGCTCCCTTCCAAGGAGTTTAGTTAGTATTTGACTGATGTAATCTATTAATGACTTTTTAGTGATTTTTCCTCCCTACCATGATGCTGGAGATTGGGCTGTGTGCATGCTAGGCAAACACTCTCTGAGCCCATACTCCTAGCCCTGTCTTACTCATTTAACAAGCTTCTCTCCAATAATGGCTTGGCTACATAAGAATTATCCCAGCTTATTAAAAATACAGATTTACATATTTGCATATTTAAGTAATTGCTTTAACCTAATTTTTTCTAATCCTACTTAACAAGATATGTTGGAAATGAACAGATCTGGGTTTTTTGTTGTTGCAGTGCTGGGGATTAAACCAAGGGCCTGGAGCATGCCGCGAAGTAAAGCACTTTATTACTGGGTTATATCCCTCGCCCAATATCTGTATTTTTAACAAGCACCCTAGATGACTCTGATGTGAAGCCAAATACAGTAACCACTCACTGGCCCAGGTTTGAGGGATTATGTTAAACTCAATATGATACATTATAAACTCAAGGGCATCGAAAAGGTATTCAAAAGTAGCACTGCTTCCTTGAGCTCTGCCCTCTTGTCCCCCAGGGATGAAGTAAATCATTCTCCAATGTCTCCACAGAAGCCAGGAAACACTAGCCATTCAAACAGATGTTGCCAAATTTCAATTCCTGAAATCCTTTCCTGCTCCTAACTACCTGAAATTATGAATCTGATCATTTTTATATGACACAAGATATTCTGGTATTTGGGTTGAAAGGAGGTTTGATGTACACTGAAGGGCTGAGTTTCTCTCCCAGCCTTAAAGTAGTTTAATGGAGTTCAACCAAAATACTTCCCTTACTAATCCTTACTGATACAACATCCAATCCTTCCCCAGAACTGTTTTCTACCATCTGGGCAATAGTAACTAACTTAGAAACTGCAGAGAAAAGACTGCATTGTCAGGCCGAACTTGGTGAATTCTGAAGTTCGGGCTCCTGCTGACCTGACTTTGACCTCTACCTGGAAGACGATGGTTGAGCACCTATGTGCAACCCTAGATTTCTCTTCCTACCTACCCCAGGGACTGCAGAGGTAATTTCTTTTTGGCGAGGACGGAAGGTTCTCCGAAGGCCACCGGAGAATCTCCTCCGCAGTGTCCCTTTCACCACGGGGGCCACCGCGCGAGAGGCATACTCACCCCGGCCACACCGAGTCAAGAAAGGGGTCGAGGGTTCCCCAGGTGGAGCCAGGGATCCCATCAGGCTCCAGCCAGCTTACCCACCCCCTAGTTTACGGGCTCTGGAGGACTTGTTCTTTGTCGGAGTCCCGGGCAAGGGGAGGGCGTGACTGCTTTAGCCTTTCTCCCAGGATTCACGTGAAGATGGAAAAGCGAGGCTCAGGAAGGTCAAATCCACCCCCATCCCTTCCCCATTCGGCCTATCTTCCATCCTCTGGACCCTGCCTCTCCCGGGAGTCATGGTCCAACTTTTCCCCCCTAGGCCAGCAGGCACCCTCCAGCGCGGCTCCTGCCTTCCTTCCCACCTGACCCCGGCCCCCTCACCCAGCATGATGGGGCTGAGCCGCCGGGCCAGGCCCTTGGACAGGTCGTAAACGTAGAGCTTCACCGGATAGAGATTCGGCGGCTCCATTGGGACCCGTGGCGGCGGCCACGAAGGCCCTCGGGCACTCGGCAGCGGCTAGGACCTTCCTGTACCAGACCGGGGTGGGGAAAGGAGGGAACGGGGGCACCGAGCCCGGGCCCGGCCTGAGGGGCGGGGGAGAGGCCGCCCTTCGCTGCTCGCGACCCCCGCACCCGCTACTGGCAACGACTACTGTGAGGTGACTATGAGGGGACCGGGAGGGTCTACAAGGAGGAAGGGGCGGGGGCGGAGACGCTCTTTCGCGCATGTGCGCACCGTCTTGACGAGTCTCGGGGCGGGGCTTCGTGGAAGGGGCGGGGCTTTCGCTGATGGCTTTAGGTAGAGACTTTTGTAGTAGCTGGTTGTGGGAGTGGGCGGGTCAGCCTGAGGGGAGAAGAGCGCACTGTGCGTGATGACGTTAAGGACGTTGATTGGAGGAGAGCAAAGAACTCCGCGCCGACGTGGTGTCCTCTTTCTGTGCAAATTGAGCTCTTGCCAGTGGCAAAGGTAGGGTGAGTGTTCTCTGTGCTTATTGCTTGCGGACCAGGTTGGCCACACCTTGCTGGCTCACTCATTCGCACGCGCCACCCTAATGTCGGCGCTGGGCAGTGACCGCCAGAAGTTAGTAGACTTCAGGTTAGAGACAGCCTCTGGACTCCGCTCCTTCCCACCTGAGCTTGAGTCCTCATTAGGTGATTGGTTGAGAGGTTGGGGGAGATGTTTGGGTGGAATGAGTGCGAGTGGTTCCGCTAGAGAAGACTGTCCTCACAGTCCAGTCGTTGCTGGCGGCGGGACCTCCAGGGTTGGGCTGCCCCAGCACTCGTATCAGAGCGGCCACCCGGAGTCTGTTGACCCCGAAGCAATGAGAAATGCTCATCCACATTCCTCATTAGTAACCCTGAGTATTTAGAACAGATCTTAAAAGAGCCTAGAAGTCGATATTTTTTCGATTTAAATTTGCTTGTTTCTGATTTTAACTTCTTTTACCTAGTTAGCAGAAACCAACATGTCGGGGTGGGAGTCTTACTACAAAACCGAGGGTGAAGAAGAGGAAGAAGAAGAGGAGAGCCCTGATACAGGTGGTAAGTGACTTTAATAGGATTTGCCATTCTGTGTGTGGAAGAAAGATCTTGCCTGCTTTTTTTCTGCTGGGTGGACTTTTGTGTCCCATGGCCCACTCTTCTCTCTCCAGGTAATCTGAAATACTTTTCTCCCTTTGAGTTTTGCAGAACGACCCTATGCCCTTTTATTCAGATCCTATTCTAGTCTTTGGGACATTTCTTTTTTTTTTTTTTTCTTTTCTTTTTTGGTGCTGGAATCGAACCCAGGACCTCGTGCATGCTAGGCAAGTGCTGTACCACTGAGCTACATCCCAGCCCATCTTTGGGACATTTCTAAGTTTCAACTTTTGCTGTTCACACCAAATGTTTACTGAGATTGTCATCTGAGTTCCAATAAATGACCTTGTCCATGGTAAACTTTGTCACCTTACACAGTTCAAGTAAGACCCTTCCTCACCCAAGAAGGTAGTTTTGCTCATTCCAGGACCTCTGCAAAAATGCCTTAATTCTATGGGAATGCTGCAATTGAAGAGTGTAAACATTAGCAACAATTTCAGGAGAGTGATTCCTTTATGATAGCCTTCAGGTTTGGGAGTGTGTGTTTAGCAACACAGTAACACACAGGGCAATGGAAGAGAAGTAAACACACATGTAATCTGTAATCTACATACTTGTCAATTTATCTCCTGGGTAGAAAATTTTAAAGTGTTTTTGCTAAAAGTGAGAAATATAGGAAACAAAAAATAAAAGAAAGCCTACTGCAATCTGTACATCTACTTCCCTAATACAACTACTACCGCCTGTTTTTTGTTTTTTTGTTTTTTTTTTGGTGGGAATGGGGTTTGAACTCAGAGCTTTGAGCTTGCAAAGTAGGTGTTCTTCTGCTTTAGCCACACCTCCAGTCCAGTTTGCTCTGGTTATTTTGGAGATGGGGTCTAGAGAACTATTTGCCTGGGCTGGCCTTGAATCACAGTCCTCCTGATCTCAGCCTCCCAAGTAGCTAGGTGTGAGCCACCAGCACACAGTTCTACTGATTATTCTTGAACACAAAAAAAGAGCTGGCGAAGTTGCTCAAGTGGTAGAGTGCCTGCCTAGGAAGTGAAAGGCCCTGAGTTCAAGCTGCCCCCCCCCCAAAAAATTCATCAGGTTATATTTTGCTTTATGGACTTTCTTCTACTTGTATTTGTGATAAACATGATAAATAAGAATACAAAGGCTAACATTTCCTTCTATTTCTTTCCCCATAGGAGAATATAAATGTTCAGGAAGAGATAGTCTGATTTTTTTGGTGGATGCCTCCAGGGCTATGTTTGAATCTCAGAGTGAAGAGGAATTGACTCCTTTTGATATGAGCATCCAGGTAAGCCTGTTCTTTTATTATTTTTGTTGGTGGTGGTGTTGGTACTGGGGTTTGAACTCAGAGCCTTACATTTGCTAGGGAGGCACTCTACCACTTGAGCCACTCTACCAGCTAAAAGTCTGCCTTTTTATTTAACTTAAAATGTAGGGAGAAGCCTGTGCAACAGAAATTGGCAGGTGAGGTGCTGTCTGGGAATCTGAACAGAACCTAGGGATAGCCTCCCTCTTGACCCTCACAGGATCCACAGCAGTCAGGGAAGGGTTGTTAGGCCTTTTTCACCCACAGGCCACATGTGTGGTCCAGACCTCTTTTTTATTTTATTTTATTTTATTTTTTTGGTGCTAGAGATCAAACCCAGGGTTTGTACATACTATGCAAGTGATCTATCATTGAGCCCTTTGAACCTTCTCTTTGGCAGGAATTACACTCATATTCATATGAGTATGAAAAAAAAAAAAAAACTCGAGCTAGGCATGGGCTAGACCTGTAATCCTGGCACTCAGGAGGAGACTGAGTTAGGAAGATCATGAGTTCAAGGCCAGATTGGTTTATATAGCAAGACCCTATCTCAAAACCAAAACCAAACCAAACCAAAAACTTTTAAAAACATAGACTCTTTAGGAAAAAAAAATTTTTTTTGGCAGACTGGGGTTTGAACTCAGGGCCTTGCACTGCTAGGCAGGTGCTCTTATAACTTGAAACACTCCCCCAGCCCTGGAAAAAAGTTTGTGGATGATAAATTGGGTTAGCCAGTGATGTTTAGCCTCCCCTGGGTGGTTGCCTGTACATGCAGCTGGAAAAAGTAGCAGTATTGGAGACCAGTTCCATTTCATTCTAGGTCTGACTTTGGCACTGTAGGAGCACATTGCTCCTACCTTCTTTATTAGCTCTGCTAGTAGAAACAAGCTTCTCCTTTAGAGATGGGATATAAAGGAAGAAGGGAAGTGCTGGCAGTTGTAGTGTGCAGAGTTCTTTTGGACTGGTTCAGTAATAGAACATTTGCCTAGCATGCACAAGGCCCTGGGTTCAATCGCGAGCACCACCTCCCAAAGAGAACCATTAGAGGAGTGCCTCAAGTAGTAGAGCTCCTTCCTAGCAGTACAAGGCTCTGAGTTCAAAATGCCAATACCACCAAAAAACTATAAAAAGAGTCTTCCTGTGATCTTTTGGAGTCAAATACTACTGTGGTTAAAAAAGATTACAACAACCCCAATTTTTAAAAGTTTTTTATTATTGTATTATTGTACTGGGGATACATTGTGACATTTATAAAAGTGCTTACAAAATATCTTAGTCCAAACTCACCCCCTCCATCATTCTCCTTTCCCGCCCTCTCTTCTTAGAATAGTTTCAACAGGTTTAATTTTTCCATTTGCATACATGAGTATATAATATTTCTAATGTATTCACCCTCCTTTACCTCTTCCCTATATCCTCCCCCCGCTACTGGTACCAACCCCAGACAGGACCCATTTTATCTTCCTGTCCATTGTTTTTGAAAACAAAGACATTTCTGTTTGTTTAAAATAGTTATACAGGGAGTTTCATTACATTTCCATGTGTGTGTGTATCATGTCCTGATTTAACAACCCCTATTTTAAAATGGATGAAGGACTTTAATACACATTTCTCCAAAGATATATAAATGCAAAAATGGCTGAGAGTGCTAGTCACTAGAGAAATGAAAATCCAGACCACGATGAGGTACCACTTCATACCCACTAGGATGGCTATAATTTTAAAAAAGAGAAAAAACAGGGGTACAGTTCAGTGAAAGAGCACTTGGTAGCATGCACAAGATGCACAAGGCCCTGGGTTGTTTTTTTGCTTTTTTTTTGCTGTACTGGGCCTTGAACACAGGGCCTACACCTTGAGCCACTCCACCAGCCCTTTTTTGTGATGGATTTTTTTGAGATAGGGTCTCGTGAACTGTTTGCCCAGACTGGCTTTGAACAGTAATCTTCCTGATTTCTGCCTCCTGAGTAGCTATGATTACAGGTGTGAGACACCGGCACCCACTGGGCTCTGAGTTTAATCTCTAACACCACAAAAAAACCCCAAAAGGTAGAAGAACGAATACCTGCTGGGTGTGGTCTCATGACTGTAATCCTAGCCACTTGAGAGGTGGAAGTGGGGAGGATTGTGGTTTGAGGCCAGACTGGGCAAAAAGTTCCTGAGACCTCATCTCAAAAAATAAACTGTGAACAAAAAATAAATAAATAAATAAATAAACTGGGCACAGTTGCATAAGCCTGTCATCCCAATTACTCAGGAAGCATAAATAGAAATCATGGTCTAGGCCAGCCCAGGCATAACAATGAGACCCTCTCTCAAAAATAACCAAAGCAGCTGGGCACTGGTGGCTCTGGTCTATAATCTTAGTTACTTGGGAGGACTGAGGTTTGAGGTCAGCCTAAGCAAATAGTTTGTGAGACTCCATCTCCCAAATTGCCAGAACAAAATGAACTAGAAGTATGGCTTAAGCTGTAGAGCACCTGCTTTGCAAACTCAAAACCCTAAATTCAAACCCCATTCCTACCAAAAAAATAAATAAATAAATAAACAAAGCAAAAAGGGCAGGGTGTATGGTCCAAGTGGTAGAGCACCTGTCCAGCAAGTGTGTGGCCCTGAGTTCAAGCCGCAGTACCACCAAAAAATACAGAAAAGAAGCCTGGCTCAAGAGTCTCCCTAGCAAACACAAGGCCCTGAGTTCAAACCCAGTACTTGTTCCCCCCCACAAAAAAAAAATAAAAGAAAAGAAAAGAAGTGATACATACTATAAGGTAGATGAACCTTGGAAACATGATAAATGAAGAAACCAGACACAGGTTGGAGGCTTGGCTCAAGTAGTAGAGTACCTGCCTAGCAAGTGTGAAGCCCTAAATTCAAACCAGTACCGCCAAAAACAAAGAAAAAGAATCCAGACACAAAAGTTTACATATGTGTAATCTCATTTATATGAAATATCCAGAATAAGTAAATCCATAGAGCATGCATGTGTATAGTTATGAGGGGCAGGAAGGAGGGAGGAGTGGGGACTAACTGCTTAATGGGAGGAGTGACTAAAGTGATAGAGCTTCTGCCTAGCAATGTGAGACCCTAAATTCAAGCCCCAGAACTGGAAAAAAAAAAAAAAATTCCTACCTTAAAGCTGTGATTCTCACTTGCAGAGCATTAAAATACAAACTGCCTTACCCCAAAACCAGAATATCTGGTTCTGTAACAGGGACCCAGAATGTGCATTTCCAGTAAGTTCTCAGATGGTACTGATGGTACTAATTTGGAGGTCACACTTTGAGGAGTGGTGCCTTAATGTTTTTTGTGTCATAGACCTCTTTTTTGTCTGTTTGTTTTTTGTTTTCTGGAGGTGCTGGGCATCCAACCCAGGGCCTTCCTCATGCTAAGCAAGTCTTCTACCACTGAGCTACAGTCCCAGCCCCAGCCCCCACAGCCCTCTTTGAGGATATGATGAAGCAATGCGCCTTCGTCCCAAAGATGACAGCACTCACAGTTCTACATATGATTCCAAAGTGTTCATGGAACTTTTGAAGCCTAAAGACTCCAGAAGTGAATGTAGTGTTAGGTACCAAATGAAAGAGACATTCACAAATGAGTACAATTTATTTCATAAGTAAAAGAACATTTCCTAAAATTCTATTTTAGATTCTTTTTTCTTTTAGCCTGTCCTTGGCTAGGATATTTTAATCTTTTCTGTATTGTTTTTATTTTTGTTGTTGTATTTTTAATTCTTAAGAGTCTAAAAGGAGCCCTTACCAAATTCTTGTGAAAGCTTGTGCAGACTGCTCAAAGAGTAGATTAAAATATAGTAATGCTACTTTCCATGTGGACTACTGTCAGTGACTAGCCATTATTATAAGTTCTGCATTTTTATTGAAGGAGAGACTTGCTATGGAGGAAGGCTAGAGACTAAGGCAGGACTTTGAGGTGGGGTTACAAAGGTTGATTTGTTCCTCAGCTTTGCAGATTCAAAAACTTAAGTTTGTCAGTGCCCCAAGCTTTAGGTAGGCTCCTAGGACTAATCAACTCTCATGAGACCTAATTTATTAGATGTGGACATTAGGGTTTTTTTTGAGGGGGTGGGAAGAAGGGGAATAGAAGACCTTTCCTGTGATTGGAATACTGATGTCTTTAATTGTGCAATTAAGCACTTTTACTTCAAGGGACACTATCATCAGTGATTGATTTATTTTCTGGTCACATGTACTTGTTGTTAATTTAAACCATGTAATTATTTTATAACTATCAGCTGTTTCTTAGTGTCAGCATACTTGAGGAAAGATCAAGTGACCTGTCCAAAATCAGCCAAAGTTAAGTAGGTGATATCAGTGGAACTCAGCTTCAAGTTTCTGATTCTAATATTGGACTTTTTTTTTTCTTTTAACCCAGGCTGGCCACAAACTTTTTATTCTCCTGCCTTAGCCTTCCAAGTGCCGGGATTACAGTGTACCACCATTCCTGGTCCGAGAATATATATGATTTTAATTCTCGGGTTTCTTTGGGAAGTTCTACTGTACTGTACTTGGTGTTTTGTTGTAACTTGATTATATGCCAATCATTCACTGATTCAGGAACTTCCTGATGGTAGAGGTCATGTCTACCTGTACAAATTCAGTTACTACATATTAAGCACCCTACTATATACCACACACTTCTAGAAGTTAAGTTTGGTATTAAGTAAATATCCATTGGCTTTTTATTTGTTCAGTGTATCCAGTGTGTGTACACCAGTAAGATCATCAGCAGTGATCGAGATCTCTTGGCAGTGGTGTTCTATGGTACCAAGAAAGACAAAAATTCAGTGAATTTCAAAAACATTTATGTCTTACAAGAGTTGGACAATCCAGGTCAGTATTTTAGTATCAGTGGTTAGTGTTTTCCTTAATGTGAAAAGGTCACTACCCTGAACTGGGAGGGCTGTGGAGGAGGAAGCTTCTTGTCCAGGAGCATGCTTTTCTGCATGAGAGGCTCCTTGTTGGGATGTGGACCTCTGGGTATATGTTAAACAACTATGGGGTGTTAAGTAAATGGTTCCTTGACTAACAGAAAGGGCCTGTGTTAGTCTGTGGTGAAGGTGGCTCTGACCCTCTTCTCATTTTTCTGTCAATTTGACTCCTGCCTCTGATCAGGTGCTAAACGAGTGCTAGAACTTGACCAGTTTAAGGGACATCAGGGAAAAAAGCATTTCCAAGAACTAATTGGCCATGGATCTGACTACTCAATGAGCGAAGTGCTGTGGGTCTGTGCCAACCTCTTTAGTAACGTCCAGTTCAAGATGAGCCATAAGAGGATCATGCTGTTTACCAATGAAGACGACCCCCATGGCAATGACAATGCCAAAGCCAGCCGGGCCAGGACCAAAGCCGGTGATCTCCGTGACACAGGTGGGCATTTTCCTTGTTCTTTTAATTTGGCGCTTAATTTTACTGCTTGCTTGCTTGCTTGCTTTTTTTTTTTTAGTGAAAGTGATAGCAGTGTAAAGGAATACATTTTCAATAGATTGAAAGCAGGTTGTCCCTAGGGTGAGAACAATAATATAGTAAAGTTTATTAGAATAGAGATACTTCTTTCGGAGTGAAAATGGGTTCTCTCAGGAAGAGAGGTCAAGAATGATTCATTTTATTGTTTTTTTTATAGCTGATGTCATGTTTTTTGCTATCCAGAGTCAAAGAAAAGAATCAGGTGAGGCCAGAGGAAGACACCTGTGTAACATTAACATTGAAAATGACCCTGCCGTACTGTGTAAAGGGCTCTATCAGAGCAAGCTTATCTGATTTTAATGCTATCACGTATGGTTATTGGAACATTTTCAAATACATAATAATGATGTTCATAACTTAAAAAACCAGAGTTATTATAACAGTTGATTTACTTAGCCACTTTCTCTTACATTCTAAAAATGTTAATAATCAATCTAGATATTTGGGGGGGAGGGTTGTTTATTATTTTTGTGTGTGTGTGCTTTTTGTTTATGTTTTTTTGTTTTTGGGGGTACTGGGGTTTGAACTCAGGGTCTCAGACTTGCTAGGCAAGTGCTCTATCGCTTGAGCCATTCCACCAGCCCTTGGGTGTGTTTCTGAGAAAGGGTCTCTGTATTGCCCAAGCTGGCCTTGAACTTGTGATCTCCTGCCTCAGACTCCCAACTACTGGGATTATAAGCATGCACCATCAAGCCGAGTCTTGGGAGGCTTTTAACAGTGTATTTGAGTTTAACTGAAAACAAAATTGTTGAGCCAGGCAAGGTGGCATGTGCCTGTTGTCCCAGCTACTCAGGAGGGTGAGGCAAGAGGATTGCTTGAGTCAGGAGTTCTAGGCCAACCTGGGCAACATAGTGAGACCCCATCACCTAAAAAAAAAAATTCTCAGCTGGAGGTGAGGCTCAAGTCATAGAGTGCCTGCCTCGCAAGCACAAGGTCCTGAGTTCAAACCCCAGTACTGCCAAACAAACGAAGAAAAAGTTCTCATTTGCTGAAAATGGCTTTTCTCTCTTACTTGTGTTTGTTCTTGCACCAGGTATCTTCCTTGACTTGATGCACCTGAAAAAACATGGAGGTTTTGACATATCCTTGTTCTACAGAGATATCATCAGCATAGCAGAGGATGAAGATCTTGGGGTTTACTTTGAGGAATCGAGCAAGCTAGAAGACCTGTTGAGGAAGGTTCGAGCAAAGGAGACCAGGAAGCGAGTACTTTCCAGGTGTGCAGTATGCTTGGGTCAGCTGCCCACGAGTCCCCTAACAAGTCACAAACAGCACATTGCCTTGACTTCCCTGGGCTGAGCTCCTCCCTCACTGTCTTCCTCCAAAAAACTTGCTTTGTTTCAGGCTAGCACAAGCTATTTGCTTCTTTCTCTGGCAAGAGCTGGTGAGACATTTCTCCAGAGTAAAACAGCCTTCCATTTCCTTGTGGTCTGAGTATCCTCAGCTGCACTCACTAGTACATTGTCTGCTTTCTTCACCCGGTATGGGCCTAACAATAGGTTATTGTGAGGACTAAATGCAAAAAAATATAAAACAGAGCCTGTATGGAGCAAAAACTCGATAAATCTTAATCATAATCATTGTTAAGATGTGGTATTATTCTGATTTCTTTAAATCAATAGCAACCATGTTGTTAGATTATCATTTTTTTTTAAGGTGGAGTCTTGCTGTGTAATCTAGGCTGGCCTTAAACACATGATCCTCCTGCCTCAGCTTTCCAAGTGCTAGGATCAGAGACATATCTCACCAGGCCTGTCTGTATTCTGTTTATATTTGAAGAACTTGCTTTGATTATTGGCGAAAATCAAGAAAATTGAAACTTAGGTGCCATGAAGGGGTCTTAAATGGGAAAACACATAATCTTTCAGTCTATGCCTTTTCATTTTTTTCTCTCAGGTTAAAGTTTAAGCTCAGTAAAGATATAGCACTCACTGTGGGCATTTATAACTTGGTCCAGAAGGCTAACAAGCCTTTTCCAGTAAGGCTCTATCGGGAAACAAATGAACCAGTAAAAACCAAGACCAGGACATTTAATGTAAATACAGGCAGTTTACTCCTGCCTAGCGACACCAAGAGGTCTCAGGTAGGTGTATAACACTTCTTACTGAATTTTCTCTTATTGAAGGGCTAACAGGGAGGGGATACATTGAGCAGTCTAACCAGTGAAATCACTTTCATGTGTGTGTCTTCCCAACTAAACTGTTAAGACACAAAATAATTCTTTGCAACTGTGGCATCTGAGATGTAGTATCTTGTAGTATCTATACCATTTGAGTAGTGGTATCTTGAGATGTAGAAAGAAAGTTAAACAGGGCCAGCAGTTTACAGAAGATGGCAGTGTAGCCCTTGGCTCTTGACTACCCAGCACACACTGCTCTAACAGTCTAATTCCTTGGTCTGGAACAATGGCAGAAAGTGCTTTCTAGTTATCGAGGGAGATGAGGAGCTAGGGAAAGTTTAGATGTGAAGTGGAGTGAATTTCTTTTTGCTAAATGACCAAAATTTCCTTTGAAATGACACGTCTGCCTTTTTTGAACATAGTCCTTCCTGGTCCTCTCACTTTCATTCTATCTATAGAAGGATTTGAATTGAAAATTAAAATCAAATGAGTCATCCTTTTTTAATTATGCAAATGTGGGAAAGAATCAGGTTTTTGCTTAAGTGCAGTTTTTGCTTAAGGAATGACTGGAATTAAATAGTATTTTGGTTCAATTCATGAGATGTTTTTTTGGAGCACAGATTTCAAACCAGAGTTTTTTTGTCCTACTTTTGAAGGAGATAAGAAACTTGCTCTCCCATTTTGGAAGTAACTAGTTTTTCATGTCAGTTCATTCATATACAGTAGCTCTTCTGGCCATTGAGTTTCTTTCTTGATCCAGTATGTCTGAAAACATCTTGAGGGCTCTTTTCTTTTGTTCATAAGATCCACATTTGAGTCTGCTACTAAGTTCTACTATTAATCACACTCCAGGATCAAAATTCAAACAGGATTGAAAGTAGTACTTAGGATGTGTGTTTCTCTCTCCCTTTGACCTTAACAGAGACTTAACCCATCACCTGACATAGGTCCTCCCATTCATAAGTAAGCACACCAGGGATGGGGCTGGGTGATGAGTACATGTGAGATGGGAGAAGGAATAAATTCATGCAGAGTGTGGTCTTTAGCACCTGAAGATCTGCTTTTAAACCCAGTGCAGCTGATTAACCCTGAGCCAGAGTTGCACAACCATTGGGCCTCAGTTTACTCATCTAGTAAAGTCTTTTTTTTTTTTTTTTAATTTTTGCAGGGCTGGGGATCTAACTCAGGGCCTTGTATATGTTAGGCAAGCACTCTGCCACTGAGCTATATCTCCAGCCGTCACCCTTGATTTTTAATTTTTGCCAGGGTTGGCCTTGAACTGTGATCCTCTCATTCTCCATCTCCTGAATCGGTAGGATTACAGGTTTGAGCCATTGTATCCTGTTTTTTTGATTTTTTTCTTCAAAAAGTGTTAATTCCCTGTTGTAGGAAAAGGATGGGTCATCTTTCTGCTCCTTTTCTTTTTTTTTTAAAGTACTTGGGTTTGAATTCAGGGCCTTCACTATGAGCCACTCCACCAGCCCTTTTTTGTGATGGGTTTTATTGAAATAGGGTCTCTTGAACTATTTGCCTGGGCTGACTTTAAACCTCAATCCTCCTGATCTCTGTCTCCTGAGTAGCTAGGATTACAGGCATAAGCCACTGGTGCCCAGCTTATCTTTCTACTCCTTAAAGAGAACTGATTGGCTGAGTGTTGGTGGCTCACATGTGTAATCCTAGCTAGTGGAGAGGCAGAGACCAGGATTATGGTTCAAGGCCAGCCTGGGAAAATAGGTTGCAAGACCCTATCTCAAGAATACTTAACATGAAAAAGGGTGACTCAAGTATAGAACACCTACCTAGCATGTGTGAGGCCCTAAGTTCAAACCTCAGTACCGCCAAAAAAAAAAAAAAAAGAGCTTATTTACCTTGCTAGTGTCCGGTGCCACCATTTTGCATCTCCATGTAGCCTCTGTGTGGTCCTCATGTTCCCCTCCTTTAGATCTATGGGAGTCGTCCCATTGTACTAGAGAAAGAGGAAACAGAGGAGCTGAAGCGGTTTGATGAAGCAGGTTTGGTTCTCATCGGCTTCAAGCCCTTGGTGATGCTGAAGAAGCACCATTACCTGAGGCCCTCCCTGTTTGTGTACCCAGAAGAGTCCCTGGTAAACGGTGAGTGGCATAGACCAAAGGTGAATAAAGGGCTTTAACACAGGAAGTGGTTTAAGAGCCACATGTCCTAAGTGGGTACTGAATGGGCACTGTTCAGGAGATATCAATGGGGTATTCTGAAAATGTTTCATGCTCAAATTTTGGAAATGTGGGACTAAATGAAGTTAAAGGAATTTCTTCAGGACCCTATACTGACACATATTGTGAAAATCCTGCAGGGGGCTGTGGAATTTGGGATTTTTAAAATTTTTCCTGTGGAATTATTTGAGCCAAAGCAATCCAAACCTATAGGATGGTGGAGTGGCTCAAGTGGTAGAGCTCCTGCCTAGCAAGTGTGAGGTCCTGAGTTAAAAAAAAAAACTAAACTAAAAAACCAAAACCACCCACAGTTTTTTCTCTAGTGTTGGGAGTTGTAGGTGATGCGAGCTCTGCCATTGCGTGTACTTGCACTGTTCACAGGCGCGGCCTCCACTGCCAGTATTGTGTTAGTATCAGTGCCATTAGCTCAATGTCAGTAGAGTGGACTGACATTAGTAATTCACACTCCTAGAGGGAATGTTTGTGCTTTCTAAACCTTATTGCTTTTCTTTCTCTTCCTTTCCATGTCCTTTCTACCCTCACTTTTCCTTCAGCTCTGGCACCTCACTCTTATTGAGGTATCATAGCCCTTTAAGGAAAATGAACCTGACTGGGCATGGTGGCTCATGTCTGTAATCCCAGCTACTTGGGAGATAGGATTGTGGTTCAAGGCCAGCGTAGGCAAAAAGTTAGCAAGACCTTATCTTAAAAGAACAAGGTGGGTGTAATGGTTCATAACTACATTCCCAGCTACTCTGGATCCAGAGACAGGAAGATCACAGATCAAGGCTGGCCTTGGGCACAAGCATGAAACCCTATCTGAAAACTAAAATGAAAAGGGCTGGCAGTGTGGCTCAAGTGGTAGAGCATGAGGCCCTGAGTCAAACTCAGGCCCCTGAGTTTGAACTACCCCTCAGGGGTAGTACTTCCTGTACTCCCCCACCCCTCCCCCAAAAAAAAAGAGAAAAAGAAAATGAAAGAGAAATTGTAGGGTTATGCCATGGGCTAAGAGGAGAGAAGTTAGAGAACTCTTTAGGATGTCAGCCACTGGGACATTTGTTTTCCAGGAAGCTCAACACTGTTCAGTGCTCTGCTCACCAAGTGTCTGGAGAAGGAGGTCATAGCAGTGTGTAGGTACACACCTCGCAAGAATGTTCCCCCTTATTTTGTGGCTTTGGTGCCACAGGAAGAGGAGTTGGATGATCAAAAAATTCAAGTGACTCCTCCAGGTACGTGATGGATTTCCAGGGCTCCTGAACCTTTCCAAATGCATCTGATTCCCTCACAGCTTGTGCCTAGCACAAAATACTCACCAGATGGTGGTCGTTCCCCTTCTCTAGCCATGCTAATAAAAATTAACTTTGGATATATTACATTTTTAACCCTGGTCATCAGCATGCTCACTTATTAAGCACTTATCGCTCGGCACAGGCTGAGCCAGGCTCTTGCCTGGTGGGCGCTAGAGAGCAGAGGAGAGGTAAGGGCTTGCTTCTTCCTGTTTGCTCAGTACCCTCTGCATTGCCAGGGCCCTTCACCTGGCAGCAGCAGTTGGTTACTGTGTCTGTATTTTTCAGTCCTTGAACCAGCCAGTAACTGGACCAAAACCTCCTTTTAACATGTGCTGGAGGGTGGAGGGAAAATGGGGAGAGATTGAAGCTCAGGAGGGCCCAGTGGAACTGGGACTTAGCCCAGCAGGATGGAGACATTCCTCAGCTGACTCTAGATTCGTTGAAACAAGCTGGAGCCAGGCGCTAACTTTGCTAATCCTAGCTTTACTCAGGAGGCAGAGAGCAGGAGGATCGCGGTTTGAAGCCAGCCTGGGCAAATAGTTCTCAAGACCCTATCTTGAAAATACCCAACATTAAAAAAAAGGCTGGTGGAATAGTCCAGGTGATAGAGTGCCTACCTAGCAAGCATGAGGCCTGAAATTTAAACCCTAGTATCTCCAAAAAAAAAAAAAAAAAAAGCTGGAGCCTGGAACTGCTGCTGCACAGAAAGGGAGATTCTTCTGCCTTTCAGTATCCCCTCAGGACTCCAGAGGGGTCTGTCAGGCTGATGCTATCAGGTGCCAGCTGATAACAGAGGAATAGGGTTTGCAGGGCCTCAGCCCCAGTGTCATAGGACATAGAAGGGTACATATGAAACTGAGTGACAAACAGGTGCAACATCTTAAGTCAAATCTCAGAAAATCTATTCCCTTTTTCAGGCTTCCAGCTTGTCTTCCTCCCCTATGCTGATGATAAGCGGAAGGTGCCCTTTACTGAGAAAGTCATGGCCAACCCAGAGCAGATAGACAAGATGAAGGCTGTTGTTCAGAAACTCCGCTTCAAATACAGGTGAGCACTAGGTCAGTCTCAGGCTTTCAGACTTTGTTCTGGCACGGCCTCCCTTTCTTCTTAGGAATTCAAGTTAGACATAGACTAAGAGAATGCAATCTTACTCTCTTCAGTTAACTGATAGAGTATTACTTGTAATTGAGAGCTTTTTTCTTTTTTTGGTAGGACTGGGGTTTCACGCTTGTAAAGCAGGTGCTCTACCACTTGAGCTACACCAGTTATTTTGGAGATGGGGTCTCATGAACTGTTTGCCTGGGCTGCCCTTGAACCATGAATCTCCTGATCTCAATCTCCCAAGTAGCTAGGTTATACGCATGAGCCACCAGTGCCCAGCTCTGTAATTGGCAGCTTTTTTAAAAGCAATATAGTCAGTCACTGGTGGCTCATGCCTGTAATCTTAGCTACTTGAGAGGCTGAATTGGAAGGATTGTGGTTTCAGGCCAGCCTGGACAAATAGTTCAATAGACCCTGTCTCCAAAATAACCAAGGCAGGGCTTGTAGGCATGGCTGGAGCAGTAGAGTGCTTGCCTAGCACTGAGTTCAAACTCTAGTACTGCCAAAAAACAAAAAAAACACAAAGATAACCAGAGCAAAATGGACTGGAGGTGTGGCTCAAATTGTAGAGCACCTGCTTTGCAAGTGCAAAGACCTGAGTTCAAATCCCAGTCCCACCAAAACAAAAAGAATCTACCATGATCATATACTGTTCTAGACACAATGCCAACATTATCTCATTATTTATTTTCAGTGCTAGAGTTTGAACCCAAGGTCTCTTGCTTGCTAGGCAAGCACTCCGCCAACCCTCTCCCTTATTCTTAAGTAGAATAAAGGGGAAAGAAATCTTGGACTTGTGCCCAGTTTACAGATGAAGAAACTGAGAGTTAGAGGCATGAGACATCTGTCTTAGAGTCACCCAGCCAGAAAGAGACAGAGCCAGGATTCAGTTTCACAGCTGTGTGATTCTAGTTTACACAATCCTCCCTTGCTGCTGCTACTGCACGTAAGAAGAAAGCATGTTCAAGATTCTATTTTTCCCTGGCCCCACCTTCCCGCTGTCATGTTTTCTATCTACTTTCATCTATCCTGCTTCTTTTTGTCTCTGCGCATAGCTTCCAGTGACAGACAGGTGGGCAGGTTTGCTTGGAAATTAACTTTTGGATCTCCAGCATCAGACAATAAATTGAAAATTAGAGAGAGAGAAGTTGATTCGTGACCAGATTCCCAACTGTTTTACTTAGGGTACTATTTCAGTGGATATCTAAATTTTATTATTTAAATGTTCAATTTACATTTTAATTTCATTGTTTTAACAGAAGTGACAGCTTTGAGAACCCAGTGCTGCAGCAGCACTTTCGGAACCTGGAGGCCCTAGCTTTGGATTTGATGGAGCCCGAGCAAGCAGTAGATCTGACATGTAAGATGGTTGGACTGAGTCAAGAAGTTTTGTTGGTTTTTTTTTTTTTTAGTGCTGGGGATTGAACCCATGTTCTCATGCATGCTAGGCAAGCACTCTTCCATTGAGCTATATCCAACCTGAGATGTTCTTTTTATCAAAGGCCACCTTCCATTTGATTTCACTCTGACCAGTGGCATAGATGTGTTTCCTAACCCTCTCTAAAGACTTAACCTTACTGACCAGACCATGTCTGCTTGAGAGATTTTCTAGATCAGTGTAAACTGCCTAGGAGTGGACTTGGCTAGTTCTTCAGTGAGAGGGAGAGTACTCAAGAGACTTGCCACTGCAGTAGGCCACCCTGTGTCTATAAGTTGGTAAAGTTAAATTGTATATAATACTTAGTGAGTGCCTACAGTCTGCAGTTACTGTTGGCCTGTGGATCCACTCATTTAATTCTGATAACTCTGAGGTAAGGGCTTGTCATTGTTCTTATTTTACAGAGAAGCTAGTGCTTTACCCAAGGTATAGGTACTAAACAGTAAGTGATGGATCTAAGCTTAGAATCCAGGGAATCTCGCCCGGAGCCCTCGCCCTGAACCACTGTGCTTACTGCCTTTCCCTTAGACTGTGTGTGCTCTGCCCTGAGAAAAGCTACCTCATTACCCAGTACCAGGGAGCTTTTGGCCTCCCAGGCTGGGCTGCTCTGGCCTTGCTGCTAGTCCCCTTCTTGATTGTGAGTCTCTTACATATTTGTAAGACAACACAGGCAATTCAGTGACAGAAGTAAATATCCATTGGGAAGCAGATTGGATTTAAGGAAGATTCTAACAAAGGTTAAAAGATTACAACAGTTTGGCCTGCTTAATTTCCAAGTTACTCCTGGTCTCTTGTATACTACACAAAATAGCCCAGCATTAAAGCATAAGTGTTTTTTGTGGTGACTGTCTAGCTGGGTTTGGCAGAAGAGAAGCCCTTGAGTTTAGCAGCCCATCTCTTCCTTGAAGGCATTTAGGCAGATTAGGAAGTACTGAGTCCATATTCTCCTGTGCCACATCCACAGATTCAGCCAAGCTCAGATCTAAAATCTTTGCCATCTAGAGGTGATTTAAAGAATGTGAGAGGCTATGTGTAGAGTAGATGCAAATACTATGCCATTTGAGGATTTTGGTATCCTCACAGATAACAGAGGGACAACTATATACGGTAAATGCTGGGAAGACTGTATTGAATGTTTTCTGTGGTCAGGTCAGCTGCCCAGCAGGCCCTTCCCCCAGCCTTCTCACTCCAGCTATTAGGTGCTCCTCTCTGCTTCCCACAGAACTGGAACTGGACAACTCCAGCTGTGCTCATCACTTATTTGTCCACTTTTCGGTGTTTTGACTTTCTAGTGCCCAAAGTTGAAGCAATGAATAGAAGACTGGGCTCCCTAGTAGATGAGTTTAAAGAACTTGTCTATCCACCAGATTACAATCCTATGGGAAAAGTTACCAAGCGAAAACAAGGTGAGGAGTTGGGTGTGGATGGACAGGGGTTCCTTTAAAAAATTGCCCTTGCTGGGGCCCGGTGGCTCACGCCTGTATTCCTAGCTACTCAGGAGGCAGAGATCAGGAGGATCATAGTTTGAAGCCAGCCCAGGCAAATAGTTTGAGAGACTCTATCTCGAAAATACCTAACACAAAAAGGGCTGGTGGAGTGGCTCAAGGTATAGGCCCTGAGTTCAAGCCCTGGTATGGCAAAAAAAAAAAAAAAAAGCTGCCACTATGGTCTCATCAGAAATTTCTTTTTCTTTTCTTTCTTACGTCTTTTTTTTTGGTCAGTACTGGGTTTGAATTCAGGACCTTATGTTTGCTAGGCAGGTGTTCTACCACTTGAGCCATGCCCCAATCCTTCTTTCTTTCTTTCTTTCTTTTTTTTTTTTTTTTTTTTTTGTTGGTGGGGTTCAAACCTAGGGCTTCATGCATGGAAGGCAAGCACTTTACCACAGAGCTCCATTACCAGCCTTTCGGAAATTTGTGTACATGGGGCTGGTCATGTAGCTTAGGGTTAGATGGTTGCCTAGAAGTTCCTGTACAAACATGTATTTCAGCACAAATGGAATAGCGGTTACATTGTTTTCTTGTTACTCAGCTTTTTTTTTTTTTCTCTTTCACAGTAGTGGGGTTTGACCACTTGCTAAGCAGGTACTCTGCCACTTGAGCCATGCCTCCAGCAATTTTCTTTTTTGTTTTTGTGGTACTGGGAATTAAACTGAAGGCTTCGTGCTTATTGAACAGTGCTCTACTTTGAGCCATACCCTACTCCTGTTACTCAGCTTTTTATGTTGCACAGTTACTTATAGCTACATTAATAACATATCTACCTTGTTTTAAAAAACTAGGGCTGTAGACAGTAGATAGCTGTGCCCTAGTTTATTTAATCAGATCTTCTATTGGTAAATATACTGCAGTGAACATGAACAACCATTGTGTATTTGTATGAGCAAATCCACAGGACAGACACATTCTTTGCAGTGGAGTTGCCAGGTCAAGCTGTAGACATTTAAAATTCCTGTAAGCATTGCCTCCAAAGTGGTACATTTAAACTCCATCCAAGAAGAAATAAGTGTGTTTTCTATGCTCTTTGCCATCTTGGACTTTAAATTTCTACAAAAAAATTATAGTGATAATTATGTCCTTTTCTTTCTTCTTTTTTGTGTTTCAGCACTGGGGATTAAATGCAGGGCCTTGCACATGCAGGCCTTAAACTCTTGACCCTCCTGCCTTTACCTCCTGAGTAGTGGAAATTACAAGCATGGTTCACCACACCTGGCTTATGTCTTGTTTTGATTTGCAGTTTTCCAGTTATGAGTGAAACTGGACTTTTTGTGTGTATGCATTACCTGTTATTGGCATTAACCATTTTTTTTCCTATTGGACTGTCCTTTTTCTTACCAATGGACCCAAAGTTTTCTTTACTGTGAGCCTTGTCTTTGTCAGTATAGCACCTTGAGCACTGTCACCATTTTGGAGTAGTTGATTTAGGCTGTATTCCTGTTGGCTGTCTAGCAAAGTAAAGCCAGATTTAGGTCTGGTTGCCTAACATACCTATGAGGAAAAAGAACAGTGAGAGGTTAGGTTGGTGTCCATGGTGCTTTCTCTCTTTTGCATCAGAGCTAACTCCTGGAGTGTCCTGGTCACATGCTGAACATGGTTTAATGCTGTGTTTGTCTATCTTAATCAGCCTGCATGTCTGTCACCTGGTGCCTTGGAATTTACATGCTGTCTATAAATGCATTTTTGTTTTTGTTTTCCCTTGGAGATTAAACCCAGGGCTTTAAGCATACTAGGCAAGTGCTCTGCCACTGAACCGTATTTCCAGCCTCTAATTGCATTTTGTAAGAAGGTAAGAAGGCAGAAAGGAAGGAATGATTTGTTCACCCAGAGCAACTATTTTGGGTAGACTGATGGCATTTATACCCCTGGCAACTCCTGCCTAGGTGTGAGACATTTTTTTATTTTAAACGTAAATTAGCTGCCTTATCAAGACCTGCGTTCCCTTAGGCCTTAGATAGGCATCAGCATCACAGCATAGAAAATGTTTACCCAGACCCCATGCTACTGGTAACATTTCCAGTCATTCCTTCCTACTCTTTCTCCCCAGGTGATGAAGGTTCTGGCAGTAAAAGGCCGAAGGTGGAGTTATCTGAAGAGGAGCTGAAGGCTCACATTGTCAGGGGCACACTGGGCAAGCTCACTGTTGCCACACTGAAGGAGGCCTGCAGGGCCTATGGGCTGAAGTGTGGGCTGAAGAAACAGGAGCTGCTGGATGCTCTCACCAAGCACTTCCAGCAGGACTGACTGGATGCCATACATCTAGCACCTTCCACACCACAACTAGGCTGCCTGCTTTTGTTTTCACCAAGTTAAATGTTTCCCCCAGCTAAAAAGAACTGCCTGATAGAAGCCAAGGGACTTTACTTTTGTTTTTTTTCAGTACTGGGGTTTGAACACAGGACCTATACCTTGAGCCACTCCACCAGCCCTTTTTTTGTGATTGGTTTTTTTGAGATAGGGTCTCTCGAACTATTTGCCTGGGCTGGCTTCCAACCGAGATCTTCCTGATCTCTGCCTCCTGAGTGGGTAGGATTACACCTGCGCCCAGCTGGACTTTCACATTTTTGAGATCTGTTGGCATAGAGATTGTGCTGCCCTCTTACCTTGCTCTGCCTTATTCTACTATGTGAATAAAGAGCCCTAACTTTGTACCATATACTGTTGTTTAGTGTGAAGGAGAAGGGAGTGTCTGTCTCACATCTAAACATCACTAGCCATTGGCTCTTAATTTTCTTGAGACCTCATCACAATGAAAACAAAACATACTAGTGGGGGTTGGGGAGAGTGTGACAGTTAAGGGCAGGTGAACATACAGGTACTTCAGGAATGACAAGCTGTAGCTTGTCCACCTACTTGTTTTCCTTTAAATGTGTCATGGTAAGATCTTAAAATCATATTTCAAAAGTAATTGGAATGTGGGCTGGTATACTTCAAGTGATTGTGCACCTGCCTCACAAGCTTGAGGTCCTGAGTTCAAACTCCAGTACAATAAAAAAAAACAGGTAAGGAGAATGTAACATTTCTAATTTTGGTGCATGGGTTTTAACGCAGGACTTCATGCTTGCAAAGCCAGCACTCTACCACTCAAACCATGCCTGCAGTCCATTTTGCTCTGCTTATTTTGGAGATTGGGTCTCACAGAGTATTTGCCTAAGCTGGCCTTAAACCTTGATTCTCCCAATCTCAGCTTCCTAAGTAGCTAGGATTACAGGTGTGAACCTTCTGGCACGTGGTTACTTCATGAGTAAATGACAACTCCCTCAGATTGTGTTCCTCTGAATGTGACATTTGAATGTGAAAATATATACATTTTCTGTCGCCCTAAGAATTTGGTTCCATCTGGGTGTGGTGGTTCATGTCTATAATACCAGTTACTTGAGAGGCTGAGGCAGAAGGATCACAAGTTTATAGCCTGGGGTACATAGTGAGTTGGTAGTCAGCATGGGCAACTTAGTGAGACCCTGTCTCAAAAAGTCTAACAAGGGTTGAGAATGTAGCTGACTGGTAGAATACTTGCCTAGCATGCACAAGGCCCTGGGTTCAATTCTCAGTAATTCCTCTCTCCCCCGAGGATACATGGTTCCAGTATATGTGAAATTAAAAGTCATTCCTTGGACTGAAGGTATGACTCAGGTGGTAAAGTGCATGCCTAGCAAGCAGAAAGTCCTGAGTTTAAACCCCAGTACTGCAAAAAAAAAAAAAAAAAAATCCTTATTTTTCAGGGGAGCCATAGGAAGTTCAAGAAGATGACAAGGCCAGTATTAGAGCCTGAGGGAGGGAAGGAAAGCTTTGGAAGGCTGTGTATCTGCTAAGGAGGGCTTGAGATTCAAGGTTAGTAGGTCCTATGTCTTTTGGGATTAGAATGAACAGCATCTCATGAAGAGGAGGGTATAGGAGGGGCCAGATTCCTCCTGTAAGAGATTTTCAGCTTCGGATTCTGTGTTTTGAGCTTTTTGGGATGTTTTTGCTTTTCTATTTTATGTTTTTTGTGGTACTGTGGTTTGAACTCAGGACTTGTACCTTGAGCCACTCTGCCAGCCCTTTTTTTGTGAAGGGTTTTTTTGAGGGTCCTCTTTTTTTTATTTTGGAGGTATTGGGGTTTGAACTCAGGGCCTCACACTTGCTAGGCAGGCGCTCTACCACTTGAGCCACTCCACCAGTATGAAGGGTTTGAGATAGGATCTTCTGAACTATTTGTCCAGGCTAACTTTAGACCGAGATCCTCCTGATCTCTGTCTCCTGAATAGCTGGAATTACAGGCATGAGCCACAGCGCTTGGCTGTTTTCTTTGTTTGAGAGGAAATGTTTTTGTTTTGTTTTGTTTTGAGATACAGGGGTTTGAACTCAAGGCCTCATGCTTGCTAGTGTTTTGTATTTCTGAGACAGGGTCTAGCTGTGTAGCCCAGGCTGGTCTGAAACTCAAGGATCCTCCTGCCTCAGTCACCCAAGTACTGGTATTAGAGAAATGTGGCTCTATGTCCCAACTCTTTTTGCAGTTCTTTACTTGTCAGGGCAAGGAGGAAGATAGTTCTCCAACTAAAAGAGCTAAGTGTTAGTAAGTGGTTTTTTTTGGCTATATTGAGGTTTGAATTCAGGGCCTCAAACTTGCTAGGAAAGTGTGCTACTACTTGAGCCAGGCCCACAGTCCTTTTTTGCTTTAGTTATTTTTCAGGTAGGGTTTTATGTTTTTGCCTAGGGTGGGCCTCTACTCTCCCATCCCATCTCTATCTACAGTCACCCATGTAGCTGGGATGACAGGCATGCATTGCCATGCCCAGCTTGTTGGTTGAGATGGGGTCTCAGTAACTTTTTTCTTGGGTTGCCCTTTGAACCTCTCCCATCCTCCCCATCTCTACCTTCTGAGTAGCTTATTCTTATTTTTGAGAAATTAGAATACCTAAATAAAGCATGCTTGGAAGCCCCAGATTCCAGAAATTAATCTCCAAAAATTGTGATCATGCTAGTCACATCCAGCCATCTACAAATAGGAAGGTAAGAAGTACCTCAACCTCACTGAGCCCCTGGTATTCATCCCTGGGTATCCTGGGAGTGAGGAGGAGCCCTCCAGCGCAGTCCAGTCTGGCTTTTCTGTGATCTCCTGAGTGACTTTTACTCTAGGCAACTTTTTCCCTGTTCTCTCTGCAAAATGGGAAGAACGAAAGATTTCTGGGGACAAACAACAAACACCAATTCCAGACAGGTATGTGGATGATGTTAGAAAGACAATACCCGAGGCCTGTGATAATTAGCCGGGTGACCTGTTGCTCTGTAAATTAACGATACTTTCTCTGCCTGTTGAGCTGCCCATGACAGAAGAAGCACCACGTTCAAATGGAATTGGGTGGGGTTTGGAAGCTCACAAGTCAAACTTAGCAAATTTACATCTTGGCTCTCCTACATGTATACAAGTGACCTTGGGCAATTGAGCTGGCATTTCCAAGCCTTAGTTTCCTTATCTTTATAATTAGAATATTAGCGCTGGGTGGCGAAAATAAAATTAGTAAACGTAAATGCACAACGCACTGAAATAAGTACCAACTTCCGCTGCCGCAGACGCGCTTCGATCCGCCAGGTGGCGCTGTGGCGAGCACGTAGCGGAGACTTGTATCTGCGCATGCGCCCTGGCGGGGCGGTCCGACTCTGCGGTCCCGCAGACTGGAGAGCTTGATTCCGCGAAAACTGTACCAAACACACGTATCACATATGTGTATTTTCTCTAGGCCAGATGCAGAGGGAACGTCTGGAAGAATACCGACTTGTTAACTACAGCGACTATTTGGAAGAATGAGCCTTCTGCTTTTCACTGTGTGCTCTTGTGTGATGTCATTTTGTCATATTAAAAGCTAGAAGAAAAGCAAGGCAGGACCATGAGCTCTGGGAGAGATTAGTCTTCCACTTCCTGTCCTGTCATCCAGAAATTCCATCTTCCTGCACACTGGAAGGAATATACACATCCGAGGGAGCTATGATGATGATTCAGCCTTTCTAGTTGTCCCCAAACTGCCCCTGAATGTGTAATAATCCTCCTTGTAACCTTGACCGCATCATATAGGAAAGCCAATCCTACAGGTGATTTACTTTTGGCACCTTGAGGCAGGCAGGAGCATGTGGGATTGGTTAGCACGTGGTTTTCAATGTCCTGCCATTTTGACAACTCCCTTAAAGCCCTTTTCCCCTAAGGTTAGCTACCCATTGCTCCCTAAAAATACTGGCTTAAAACAACCATCAGCATTCACTTTCACCATTTCTGTGGATGAGGAATTTGGAAAATGATAGGCTGGATAGTTCTGACTTAAATTCAATCATGAATCCAGGATTACAGTCATCTGAAAGCTTGATTAAGACTGGATTAAGACTCAATTGTAGGGACACTGTATGAATCTTTATTTTCTATTTTGTTTTCTTGGACAGGATCTGGCTATGTAGACTAAGCTGGCCTCCAGCCATCCTCCTGCCTCAGTTCCCCATGTTAGGATTACAGGCACCACTACCATACTTGTCTTTATTTCTGTATCTTATGTTTTGACATTTTGGGGGACGGTCCTCTAGACCTAGACTGTCCCTCCCCCCCACTAGCTAATTCCTAAAGATAGTTAATTTAGCTAGGTGCTGGTGGCTCACGCCTGTAATCCTAGCTACTCAGGAGGCAGAGATAAGGATTGAGGTTCAAAGCCAGCGGGTTAAATAGTTATTGAGACCCTATCTCAAAAAAGCCTATCACAAAAAGGGCTGGCTGGTGGAGTAGCTCAAGGTGGAGGCCCTGAGTTCGAGCCCCAGTACCGCAAAAAAAAAAATTGTTAATTTACTTGAGAGAATGCCTCTTATGTAAGCCATCCACCTTCTTATTTAACTTTCACACACCAAGCCATTACATATCTGTCCTAAATCATCCCACCACCTGCTACCAGGGAACTGAAGACCACACCTATAGCCCAGAACTCTCAGGAATTATTCAAACTAGTCTATCCTAAACTGTTTACTCTGCCCAGCCTTTCCCTAAGAGACACCAATAAAGGCTGTGGCCTAAGCCTTCTTACTCCTCCTCCTCCTGCCCAAACCTGAGGTTTCCCCCATGGTCCCTATTATATGCCCCTCCTTCTTTCAATGGCATTGGCCGCTCAATGTCATTAATCACCTTTGTCAATTAAAATCCCAATGGTACTGAAACTGGAGTTTTGGACCCAAGACCCAAACTCCTGGGCTTCCACATACAGGTCTGGCCACTCGTCCCTGGATGCCAAATAAAGAGCCATGATAAAGGGCAAGAAAAGAGATTTATTATATGGCCTAGGACACACTGTGGGGAAGAAGCAGAGTAAGCACTCAGTCCATCTTCATGGTACAGACATGAGCTATAAATTTAAATAGAAAAAGGACTGGAAGCAGGGAAAGAGCTATGCATAGTTGGACAGTCCCAGGTGTTGTCTGTGGGCCATTATTTCAGTCCTTGTTTTGGGAGGGGTACAGGAGTTGTTATCCAGAGTCAGTGTCACCAAGCAGATTGTCCATTCAGAGGAGGCTCTACTGTCA
This sequence comes from Castor canadensis, assembly GCF_047511655.1. NCBI lineage: Eukaryota > Metazoa > Chordata > Mammalia > Rodentia > Castoridae > Castor > Castor canadensis. The sequence goes on from NC_133393.1 coordinate 151,379,956, forward strand.
AAGATGTTATCAGCTCTGTCCTTCCTGGAATCCAAGATAATTGCAAAGTGACTGCAGAGAAAATGGCTTAGAGCCGAGACAGGTAAAAAATAAAGGAGAAATGCCAAGCTTTTCTCCTGCCTTTAGTTAATTCATGAGCTCAAGGAGTCAGTACTTTTTAGCAAAGACAGTTTAAGCACCTCTTACAGTACAAATGAGAAAGAAACTCATTCCCATGGTTAGCAAAGTTACTGATTTATCTTCAGACCACTACTCTGGCTGCTTTAAGGACTTCTAACAAAGTAAATGAGTCCCCCTAGAGCCAGGGATCGGAAGAGGTAAGACTACACAAGGGCATGAATCAGGAGGTAATGTGCACTCGAGGCTACTTTGGAGAATGGCTGTCCCAAGGCAGTTTTGCTACCTTAAAAACCTTTCCTTCCTTCACAAGAGAATAAGCAGTTATCCAAGCAGAGATATTTACTAAAGCCAGAGGCACATACCTGGTTTTTCAATTGAAACCCAGCTGACACTAAGAAGGGAGGGGGATACAAAGTGCCCAGAACAAGCTCCTCTCTTCCTCCTCCATCTATGTTTGAGACCAAAGACATTGGAAATGCATGGTTCAGCACCTGATGCTAAAATGAAAATCTATTTAGATCAGTATCATAAATATAAAAATAACACTTAATTGCAGGTCCTCTTGGGAAATGTAAAGCCCCCAACTCAAATTAGCCTAACCTCCATTTTGTAAAGGATTCCATTTATCTGGTGGGAATGCTGTTTCACAGAAACTTTTTCTGAACTCAAGTGGAACACCACTTGCATCTTTTTTTTTTTTTTTGCAGTACTGGGGTTTGGACTCAGGGCCTATATACCTTGGGCCACTCCATCACCCCTTTTTTATTACGTGTTTTTTCGATAGGGTCTCGAACTATTTGCCTGGGATGGCTTTGCTTCAAAACACAATCCTCCTGATGCCTGCCTCCTGTGTAGGTAGGATTACACAGGCGTGAGCCACTGGTGCTGGCCCCACTTGCATCATTTTGACAACATATTTGACCTCATGATGTCATAGAAAAGATTGTACAAGCTAACAACCAACCACTTTGGCAAAACATTGAGGAACTAACCACCCCAGCTAGCTGAAACAGCTAGCTAAACAACAAAAAAAGCCAGCAGTATATTCCCTCTACATCTCAAATGCTTATAAACCCTACCCCTAACCTCATTCTGGGTTAATACCTCTTAGTATCAGCCCCTCTTCTCCCTTGGAAAGTGAGTAAAATCTTGCTTCTGCTTCTTTTTTTTTTCTTTCCTTGATGCTGTGGCTTGAACTCAGGGCTTCATGCTTGCTAGGCAGGCACTCTTTACCACTTAAGCCACTCCACCTGCCCTTTTTTGTGATGGGTTGAGATAGGGTCTCAGAAACTATTTGCCTGGAGCTGGCTTTGAACTGCGATCCTCCTGATCTCTGCCTCCTTAGTAGCTAGGATAATGGAGCCTGGCTCAAGTTATTTCTTTTGGACTATCTTTATAAAGCCACATATGAAAGTACAAAGAAGCAAGCACTATCTGAAACCTCACCATCCACAGATAACAGGCCTTAGCAGGAAGAGTGGTTCCCAGATTCCCCCACCCCTCAGTGTGCTTCCTGATGGAGTGGGCAAACTGGCCCAATCCAAGAGAAAAGTAAATATACTCACTTATTTGACTACTGTGGTACCCAATAATTTGCAGCTTGGAAGAAAGTTTCTCAAATTGAGGTGTTTAGTTCCCATGATACCTTCAAGAGAAAAAGTACAAGAGGCAGGTGGTGTCCTGGGGCTCAAGTCACATTGGAGGAGTCAATTGTGTTTGGGGATGGAGGTGGTAGTTGTTACTGCCATCTAGTGGACAGAGGCCAGGGATGCTGCCCACATATCCTATAATACATAGGGCAGCCTCAATACGTCAATAGTGTTGAAACACTCCTGTGACTGATTCTAGGTAAGAGAAGATGTTGTGAACTGCAAACCCAGAAACTATCTGGTAGGAGGTAATTAAAAGCTTAAAAAAGCCATAACTAGGTTGGGAGTATAGCTCAGTGGTAGCTTGCCACATACAGATGTGTAGGGCTCTGGTTCAATCTCTAACACACACACCAAAAACCAAAACAACCCAAAAGCCTCATACACATACACACAAAACAGCTATAACTACTCTAGCAATGCTAAGCATTTCTTCATTCAAATATTAGCTGGATGTAGCAAATAATCATAGCTGCCTGGGAGGCTGAGATCAGGATTACAGTTTAAGGTCAGCCTGGCCAAGTAATTCATAAGACCCTATCTTGAAAATACCTGACACAAAAAGGGCTGGAGTGGCTCAAGTGGTAGAGCATCTGCTGAGCCAGTACGAGGCTGAGTTCAAACCCATACACAGGACCTGCCCACCCTTGGGTGGTTGCTTTAAAATGGGCAGTTGACCCAGGCTGAGCCAACAGATCCTTACCTCAGACATTTGCACCCTGGGGACAGGTTACTAACAGCTGGAGCTGTAAGATAGAAAACTTCCAGCAGTTGGCTGCTATTTTCTATGATGGGGGTGGAGATGGGGGGATAGAGGGAAGGAGAGGATGAGGAAGGAAGGTGGCTAATAAGCAGGTACACAGGTGGCTAAAAAGTGGTGAGTCCAGATGTGGTGCACACCTGTATTCCCAACTACTCAGGAGGTGGAAGCAAGTTCCAGGCCAGCCCAGGCAAAGTTAGCAAGACCCTATCTTAAAACAAAGATATGGCTGGGGACCAGTGGCTCGTGCCTATGAATCCCAGCCTCTTGGGAGGCTGAGATCTGGAGGATCACAGCTCAAGGTAAGCTCAGGCAAATAGTTCTTGAGACTGCATTTCCAAAAATAATCATAGCAAAATGGACTGAGGATGTGGCTCAAGTGGTAGAGCACCTGTTTTGCAAATGTGAAGCCCTAAGTTCAGACCTCAGTCCCACCAAAAAATAAAAAGTATTGATTAGCTGGATGTAAACTAAGAATCAGGCACTGCCACAGTTTAAAATGGGATATGAATATATTTATTAGGGATGCTCAAATGACACATTAGCACTATCTTCATGTTATAAAGAATACATTTGACCCCCATTATGGCAGAAAAAAGGGTAAGGACTCCAAGAGCTGTTGCCAAGTAGCTACTGGAGAAATTTCCATTAAAAAGAGGATGTTTCCTGGATTCCATCATCTCTGCTATAATTTCCAGTTAGGTTGCCATGATTTTCCCAGAATCCTTCATTCTAGCACCAATTGACCCCTCTATCATTGCCACCCCTGACTCTTCAAAACCCAGGTCAATCTCCACCCCTACCCCCAGCTGCCTGTGGAGTCTTGCAGAGCATCCCTCTGGTATGCTGCTGCTCTGCCACCTTTGGGGGCATGGTTGGGGTGACAATATAATTCCACATCAAATGCACACAGGCGTGCTGATAGACTCAAGCAGTAACAGTGCCTGCTCAGCAAGTGTGAGGCACTGAGTTCATACTCCAGTGCCACCAAAACCAAAACCAAAAGCACACAGGTGTGTGTTAACATCAGGTTAACAACCTCATAGAACATGTACTTCCTCCTCAAGTGATATATGAGGGAGAAATGCAAAGGAAGCTCCTCAGAACAACATGTACGAAGATTCTGTATGCCAGACACAAGAGACTCTAAGTGGCCAGTGTTTATGCCCATCCTGCCCTGCACACAGGAAGGAGTCAGTCAATGAAAGCTGCAACAAGATCTCTGGCCCAGTCAGGTCTCTTCTGGCTCTTCCTGGCTTTGAATGGGACCACTCTGCTTCCATCTGTTTTGGGCATTAGTTCACTTAACAGGGAGGGTAAAAGGATGGCAGCAAGAGAGGGTAAAGAAATGTAGACCAGGGAAAAACCCTGGAAAACAATATAAAAACCCAGAAACCAGACTTAGTACAATATTTTATAGAAAGCCACTGAAAATACTACATGCTAACACAGACAATATGATACACAACCTCAGTGGGAGGGTGGGGAACAGGCAAGAGGCCACAGGCTTAGACCAAGAGCCTTTCAATAGACTGCTGAATGGACTGGATCTGCTGCTTCAGCTGAGAGCCTTCTTTGATGGTGACAGAACAGGCAATGACAGGCCTGGAGACCCCACAGGCCCGCCCCAGGGCCTGCTTAGAACGCACAAACACGTAGGGCACATTCTTGTCTTCACACAACAGCGGGAGGTGCAGAATGATCTCCAAGGGTTCGGCATCTGCTGCCATCACGATGAACTCAGAGATGCCCCTGTTGAGGGTTTTGGTGGCTGTGGAGACAAGGAGGACATAGATGACAAGGGGCTTTTTTTGTAGGGCAGCCACAATAAAGTAGTTTCCAGGGAAAATGACAGGTGCAAGAAAATTGGGCAAAATGGCCTAGGCACAATCAGTTCTCTGTCCCAGAGTGTCCTGGGACATGATGATGGAGGAAATGCCAAGTAGTCATCTCCAATGCCTCTTAAACCCTATATCCTCAATTGGACCACTTCTTTCCTCTCCTCTGCTACCACACTTGTGGAAGTCACCATGATCTCTTGCCTGTCAATTGTACCAGCTTCCCCATGGGTCCTTATCAGCATGAAGCAACACAGTGCAGGGCTTCTCCTTTTTGCCATCAAAGTTTCAGTTCTGTCCTTAAACTTTACCACCTCAGAAAGACTTCCACCACTGCCACCCCATCCCTTACTCTACTTTATTTTCCTTTATAGCACTCTTTACCACCAGAAATATAAACTATGCTTTCCTCCTCTTGGATGTAGGCTCCAAGAAGGCAGGGACTTAGTTTTGTTCCCCACCGCATTAGAAGCATACAGATGCATGCCTGGCACGCAGAGGACAATGTAAGTATGGGGAGAATGAATAGTTCAAATGGAGGCAGGGGATTAGGAAATTGCTATCCCTCCCTTCATGAACCCTGGTATAAGCACCCAGCATGCCAAGTGAGAAAGAACTCCAGAAAAGCTGGTGAGCCCTCCCCACATTGGCCACTGCTACAGAAGGAAAAGCAAATTCAGTCCTTCCAATTGGAAATGTAGACCAGAGGCCCCCCCGGGGCCACACCCCCCGACTGCCTTACCCTCATTGGCTCCTTTCCGAAGCTGCTTGTAGTTACATGACTGCTGAACAAGGTCCAATAGTTTCTTGGTGAGATGAGCATCTGCGAGGGGATAGGCCTTCGGATTTACATCAGCCTCAGTCTAAGGGGGAAGTATAATCACCAGTCAGTCAAAATGAACCAGAGGCTGTTACAGACAAGGTACAAAACACTACACAACAATTCAGACAGCAGCCTATGCCATTTCTAACACACACTTAACGTATTAACATAGGCCTACACTCTCAGCTTAGAAAAACTGGCTTAGCCAAGATGCCCCACTACTGACGAACGGATCAAGAAAATGTGGTATCTATACACAATGGAATTTTATGCAGCCATGAAGAAGAACGAAATGTTATCATTCGCTGGTAAATGGATGGAATTGGCGAACATCATTCTGAGTGAGGTTAGCCTGGCTCAAAAAACCAAAAATCGTATGTTCTCCCTCATATGTGGACATTAGATCAAGGGCAAACACAACAAGGGGATTGAACTTTGATCACAGATAAAAGTGAGTGCACACAAGGGAGATATGAGGATAGGTAAGACACCTAAAAAACTAGCTAGCATTTGTTGCCCTTAACGCAGAGAAACTAAAGCAGATACCTTAAAAGCAACTGAGGCCAATAGGAGAAGGGGACCAGGAACTACAGAAAAGGTGAGATCAAAAAGAATTAACCTAGAAGGTAACACACATGCATAGGAAATTAATGTGAGTAAACTCCCTGTACAGCTATCCTTATCTCAGCTAGCAAAAACCCTTGTTCCTTCCTATTATTGCTTATACTCTCTCTTCAACAAAATTAGAGATAAGAGCAAAATAGTTTCTGCCAGGTATTGAGGGGGTGGGGGCAGGAGGGAGAAATGACCCAAACATTGTATGCACATATGAATAATAAAAAAACAAAAATTAAAAAAAAAGAAAAAGAAAAACCGGCTTAGCATCAGCTGGATGCTCATGGGAGTAATCTTTCTATGTGGAACTTCATATTTCATCCCAAATTTACAAATCATCTCTCCACTTGCCATTCCATATGCAAATCTCCTATCCTCAGTGAGAAACCTGGTTTCCCATATACCAAAATATTTCCTCACCTATTCTACCCTACAGTATACGCAAAATGGTTGCAGAATTGTAATACCCAATACTACCTCTACCAACAAACTCGCCAACTTCAAAATTCCCTACCAGGGCCACCCAATGAGATAGCATGTTCAAAAGATTCAAATATACTTTTCTCCTTGTGGTTATCAAATAGATACAATAATTTGAGTTTGTATAAACAATTGTACTGCTCATTTTAAAAGCTCTTTTGGTTTTTCTTTCTTTTTGGCAGTCAGATATGAGCCAGGCCTAGTCTTATATAGATACTCTCACAAAGTGTTTGGGCAAACACCACAATACATGTCAGGCAAAGGATGAAATTCCTAAGCATAGGTTACCAAGTTTTAGTTCATACACAAGATATCTTAGTGAACCTGACCCACTCCTCCATTTTAGTTGCAATTCTGTTTATGTGACTGTATTTAAACACTGAAGCTATTATGTATTGGGGAAGACCAATATGTAGATAAAACTTTTCCCTTAAAACTTAATGATATTAAGCCAAGAGCAGTGGCTCATACCTGTAATCCTAACTACCCTGGAGGCTAAGATCAGGAAGATCTCAGTGCCAGCCAGCCCAGGAAGAAGTTCCAAAGATCCCATCTCAACCAATAAAAAGTGTTGGTGGTGGCAGGCACCTGTTATCCCAGCTATGTGGGAAACAGAAATAGGAGGAACAAGGGCTGGTAGGCCTGGCTCAAGTGGTAGAGAGCCTGCCTAGCAAGAGCAAGGCCCTGAGTTCAAATCCAGTATGCCCCCCCCCCCAAAATATACTAGTAACTCATTACAATTTTCCTTATATGTAATACTCATTAATTTTACTGGCATGTTTATACATATGAAGGTGAATAAAAGTTCACTGTGCTAAAAAAAAGTTTTGAGGTATTATAATGGCATTGAGGTTATGAAAAAAATGACATTAAAATAATCCAGCAAATTGAGTGGGTGGTCTGGCCTACATCATTCCTTGTACCTCATCATGTCTCTACTAAGCATTTTCATTAATTTCTCATTGATTTTCCAAGTCCTTCTCACAAATACACATTAATACACAAGGACATATTTCAATTACAATCTGGGTGTAGCCATATGGCATTTGCGCCACAGAACCAAGCAAGTGGTTCAGTTAGTCCTGATATGTAGGCCCACCCAGTAGGCATCAGGCACACTTATCATCACATGGGCCACAGTGGGCTCCTGCCCGATGCCATAAAAAATTAAAATGTGCTGGGCACCAGTGGCTCACGCCTGTAATCCTAGCTACTCAGGAAGCAGATACCAGGAGGATCGTGGTTTGAAGCCAGCCTGGGCAAACTGTTCTGCGAGACCCTATCTCAAAAAAACCCTTCACAAAAAAGGGCTGGTGGAGTGGCTCAAGGTGTAGGCCGAGTTCAAGCCCCAATATCAAAAAAGAAAGAAATTAAAATGCTTCATCCTCAGGAAGTGACATAAAAGGACCAGGATGCACCAGGAAGAATTTATTGGCACTAGGTGAACCTGTTCATGGTCACACATCATGAATGAATGGGGAGGAACTAGGTGAGGGCTAGAGTTCCCTGAAGAAGTATGGGAGTAAGGTCTCCACGTCATTTGTTTGCTCTTTTCAACACATTTTTAGCACCAGCTTCTCAAGTTCCCTTTAAAAAAGAAAGAAAAAGAAAAGAAAGAAAAAAGCCTGTTGGGACTGTATTTATAGATTTGATATATCCCAATTTTGGAGGAAAGATATAGAACCTGCCAATTCACTGGCTTTTTATAATTTTCTCCATAAAGGTTTACTGTATTTTACAATCTGTCTATCTACCTTTCTATCAATCAATCATCCATCTATCAAGCAGTACTGGGGTTTGAACTTAGGGTCTCACGCTTGCCAAGCAGGCACTCTACCCCTTGAGCCACTCCACCAGCCCAGTTTTTTTGTGTTGGGTATTTTCGAGATAGAGTCTCTTGAACTACTTGTCCCGGCTGGCTTTGAAACACGATCCTCCTGATCTTTGCCTTCTGAATAGCTAAGATTACAGGCGTGAGCCACCAGTGTACAACTATTCCTGGATATTTTAGGTTAAAAAAACTTACTTCAGGACTGGGCTCTAGCTCAAATGAAGTACAGGGTCCACCTAGCATGCCTGAAGCCCTGGTTTGGATCCCCTACACCACTCGCATACAAAGAAAATATGCTATTTTCTAGTATGCTATTAACTTACTTTGTAAATGCACTGGTGTTGAATTTTATCAGTTGAGTTGACTTTGACTCAGATGAGTAAGATTTTTCTCCTTTAAATTTTTTTTTACATCTTTTCTCATGTTAAACTAATTTTGTATTCTTGAAATAAAACCAATTTTAGAATTTTTTCTTTATCGTCATCAATTAGCTAATAATGGGTACAAAAGTTTCTTTTGGAAGCTGATAAAAGTTCTCTAAAACTAGATGCAGTAATGGGCGCATGGCTAGATGCATACATGAAAAAACTGAAGTATTCCTTAAACAAATGAACTTCATGACATGTAAAACTGGAGCTTTTTTTTATTTAACTGGACATTTTAAATTTACATATTGGTATACTTGGTTCAAATCTTCCTTTTGTGTCTTCCACTTATCCCACCTGATCTGTTTCTTTCCTTCCTTTGGATCTACTACTGTTCTTTCACTATTTTCCCCTCCACTGGTTTGGAGTTTATTCTTTTATCTTTATATTCCTTTCTTTTTAAAAGAGACTTGCTAGAAAAACAAAAAAGGGAGAGACTTGCCATACTTCCAGTCCATTTTGCTCTGGTTATTTTGGAGATTGGGGGGGGGGGGTCTCTTGAACTATTTGCCCAAGCTGGCCTTGAACCCTGGTCCTCCCAATCTCAGCCTCCCAAGTAGCTATGATTATAGGTGTGAGCCAAACATGCCCCCCGCCACCAGCTTCATCTTTCTATCAGTAGACACCAGTCAACAACAAAAAAGCTACTCATTTTATGTATGTACTTAGGCAAGTGCTCTACCACTGAGTTATATCCCAGCCTGGTTTTTCCTTTTTTCTGTTTTATTTTTCCTCCCTCCATCCCCCCAGTCCCTTGGGAGACAGTCTCACCATAAAGTCCAGGCAGGACTCAAACTTTGATCCTCCTGCCCCACCCTCCCAAGTATTGGCATTACAGGCCTGCACCACCAGGTCTCCCTGTACAGCAGTCAAAACATGCAAGATTTGGGTAGAAGGCATGGCTTGAAGGCTCAGAGTGCCTGCTTTGCAAGCATGAAGCCCTGAATTCAAACCCCAGTACCACTCCAGGAGCCCCCCAAAACTGAAAATGTCATGAACACTATAACCACTTAAAAGTCCTAGCACAGTCCTGGAAGAGTAGTTTAAGAGGGAGAGCTGTAGGGCTACTGCCCAGAACATCTGAGGCCCTGAGTTTGAACCCTAATGGCTCCCCCTCTCCCCCTAAAAAAGTCTGAGCACAACGTAATATTCCTGTCTGTGGTGATGCTGGTGTAAACTAATCTATGCTGCTAGCAGTACAAAAGCACAGCACAGTGCTCACTTTGGCACCACATACACTAAAATTGTAATAATACAGAGATTAGCATGGCCACTGCACAAGATGACAAATTTGTTAAGTGTTCTATTTTAAAAAAGCATAGCACAATTACGTACTGTATAATATATGACAATTAGTGATGTTAGTGGTTTATGTATTTATCATACTATACTTTTTATTGTGATTATTTGTAGTGTTAGGCAAACCCAGGGATTTATGTATGCAAGGAAAGCACTCTACCACTAAGCTATACCTCCAGCCCTTGTTATTTTAGTGTACTCCTATTTACAAAATAGCATGCCTGTTAGGCCCAGCAGCTTTTTTTGTTGTTGTACTGGGGCTTGAACTCAGGGCCTTCACCTTGAGCCACTCCACCAGCCTTATTTTTGTTAAGGGTTTTTCGAGATAGGGTCTCTCGGAATTATTTGCCCAGGCTGGCTTTGAACTGTAATCTTCGGGATCTCTGCCTCCTAAGTAGCTAAGATTGCAGGCGTGAGCCACCAGCATCTGGCAGCAGCATCCTTTTTATGTGTCTCATTTACTGCATTTCGATTGCATCAAGAGGCCACAATAAAAGTGACTGACCAACACAAAGTTCTGTTTGTATACACCTTATAATGTTCGCACAACCAAAAAAAAAAAAAAAATCAGCTAACAACTTTCAGAACACATCCCTGTTCATAGCGATGTGTGACTGTAACGTGCACTGGTTACCACGCGTGAGGGCTAGGTGTTTAACCCCGATCTCAGGACTTCCTCAAGTACTGTTATCCCCATTTTACAGCTGAGAAAAATTGCTGTAAAGTTCAACCTGAGGCCACCCAATTCCAAAACTTCACTGAACTGTGGTTTAGAAGCTTCTCAAATTCTAGACTCATCCACCATAATCTTTAAAACGGCGTGGGGGCGGGGTTTCGAAGAGGGAAGGTAATTCCCAAGAGATCCAAACTCCGTTGGATTAAATTTCACCATGGAAATGAAAGGGCTTTGCAAAACTTTTTCCTCCTTACCAAGTGCCAACCCAAACTACCTACAGCAGGGTACACAAATTGGAGTTCTCCCGCGTGGTGCTTCCAGGACCTCTGATTTCTTTCTTCTTTCTCTTTTTTTTTTTTTTTTTGGTGGTACTGGGGTTTGAACTCAGGGTTTTGCCCTTGCAAAGCAGGCGCTCTATCTTGAGTCACACCTCCAGTCCATTGTGCTCTGGTTATTTTGGAAATGGGAGTCTCCAGAATTATTTGCCTGGGCTGGTCTCGAACCGTGAACCTCCCGATCTCAGCCTTCCAAATAACTATGATTACAGGCCTGAGTCAAAGCGGCCGGGCGAGGATTTCTGATGTCCGAGGCCATGTCTCACAGTGGGAGCCTTTCCTGCGCTCCAAGCCAGGGCTCCACGTTCCTCACGGCCCCCAAATTTAATTATCTCCTTTAAGTCCCTGGCACGTGTTAAGTAGGTGCAGACCCCGTGGAAACCTCCCTTTCCTGAATTCCAGCTATGAGAATGGGGTTGGGTAGGAGAGGTTGATCCGAATCCCACGGTTCCACGCCAGTCCCTCGAGACCGGAAAAAAAAAAAAAAGGAAAAAAACACGGACCTAGATTTTCCCATCCAGCTTTCTACCATTTCCCACGTGGGTTGGTCTTTTGCTCCCATACTGGGCCATCCCTCTCCTCCGCTTACCGGAGGCCTCCCGCCACAGAAACTGACGCAATATAGACCTGACCATAGCGACTAGGACCCCGAGGCTTAATGAGTTCTAACCTTGAGCGCGAATATTGGAAGTCCGCGGCTGCCCGAGTTCTAACTCAGGGTGGGGCGGTAGGGAGCCAGAGCCTGATGGACCGGACTGCGCATATGCTCAGGCCCCAACCGGACAGCCAGTGAACGGAACCTGGTGTCTCCCGCTTCCCGCTTCTTCGGCCCCACGCACGCACTCACCATAACTGCGGTCGGACGAGCTCGCCACTCAAAAGCGGCCGACGTCAGAGAAGAAGCCGGAAAGCCGCACAGAAGGAACGGAAATCGCAGCCCGCGGCAGGAAGCGGAAGTGACGTCACAGGAGCGGGGCGTGTGTGGGTGTGCGCGTGTAAGCGTGTGAAACTTGTCCCTTAGGGGGCACTAGCGTGGAAATGGTCTCACTCTGGCCCGAGGAACATGTTTTGCGGTTTTTATTAGCATTCTATAAATTATTGGTAGTAACTATGAATTAAACAAAGGATTCCAACGATGCCGCAGCTTCATTTTTTTAAAACTACATTCTGTGTTCTTTCACAATTACCTTTCTGACTCCACGCTAGTAAGGGACGAATGTTATAGGTAATCCTAAATGTTTTCTCGATTTTCATATAATCCCTTGCCAACATTTCTGGTGGGGAATGGTAGAATCCATTGACTAGTGAATTCCAGAGGAAAAGCAGAGTTGGAGTAGAGGGAAAAGGCTTGAATTATTGTCTGGTTGCATTTTTAGATATTTTAGGACATCTAGTCAGCATCCTGCTCTTTTCTCAATGCTGCTCTAAATTTCCATTGTTTAAGGCTAAACTGTGCCGCAAAACTCTTTCAAGAGGTCCTCCTTCATCTTTATCGTCCTTCATCTCTTTGCAACATGATGTCACAAACAGCTTGGAACTGTTTGAATCCGGTAAAGACTAGACCATTTGGGGCGAATCCCAGTTAATCCCTTTGGAAATGCAGAAATTGAGACCTGACAGGACTCTTAGGAATCCTGTAACACAATTTCTCATTTTTACAGATAAGGAAACTGAGGTCCAGAGAAGGGAAGTTTGTCTCACTTTGCCGCAAAGTGAGACAGTGGCAAAGCCAAAACTGGACTCCAGGATTTTTGGTAGCAATCTGTGTTATCTCCACCACATCTGGTTACTCTGCCTGAGATGTGTTGGGGCATCAGGCAACAGCAAGGGTTTGAACTGGCTCTAAGTGAAAATTCCTCCCCCCCACCACCAAACTTTATTCATCCCATAAAAATCTCTTATGTCTTGCCAAGGAAAACAAATTTATCTCAAAACTAAGCAATGCCCACTGATAATTCCAGTTTAGAAGTAGAACCTCCGCTTACCAGAGCCTGGGCAAATAGTTCGAGAGACCCTATCTTGAAAAACCCTATCACAAAAAATTGGGCTGGTGAAGTAGCTCGAGGTGAAGGCCCAGAGTTCAAGCCCCAGTACCGCAAAAATAAATAAATAAATAAATAGAACTTTAAACTGATAAGGACTTTGCTCCTCCCCTTGTTGGATCCTGTTTCATGTCTCCATATTATTTGGACTTAGCCACCACTGTTGGGGAATGAAACTACTTATGCCAATGTATAGTCATTGTTTACTTCTTAGATGCCCTTTATAACATTTATGATTATTGCTGATCTACCTGGCATCTTGGACCATCACATCTTACATCTCCCTAGTAATGACTGATAGGGACATAAAGTTTTCATGACCGTGAGTAATGAGACAGTAGACCTTACCTTATTATATAATTGTTTCCCAACTATATAATTACTCAACCTCTGAATCATCAGAATCATCTCCTCCTTTTGAATCTTGATGTTTCCATAGCTCTCATAGGTTAATGAATGCTGACTGTGCTCAAGATCGGTTTTTTTAGAAGTTTACCCTAACTGCTTGCATGACTTACCAGGTCCTGTTCCACCAATATTACCCCCTGTCCTCATCCTACATCCATACCCACATTCTTTTGTTATGCTGAGCACATGTCAGCTTCTCCAATCTCATCAGTCACCTTCTGTTGGAAGTGTGATGTGCTTTGCCCACCCCCAAATTCATGCAGGACTTTAATCCCCAAAGTCCTATGTTAATAATATTAAGAAGATAGAAATTAATCTGACTTTGGTGTTTAGAAGTAGAGCCTTTGTGAAGTGATTAGATTAGATAAGGCCATTAGAGTTGAGCCCCCATGATTGGATCCTGGGGTACTTAGAAGAGGGAGAGGCACTGCATATACAAATATGCTTTTCCTGTCTCTTGCCATATGATTCTTTGTGGCTCCTTGGGGTTCTGCCAGTCAAAAGGCCATCACTCAAGGAGGCCCCTCAAACTTGCCTCTCTAGAACCATGAGCCAAAATAAATCTTTCTAAAGTAGCCTGCTTCAAGTATTTCATTATAGTAACACAAAGCAGACTAATACAGAGTGAGTAATAGAGTGATTTGCTCCACTGTCCTGTTTAGCTAAGTCTCGTCCAATACCTCTTCACTGAAGCCTCTATGATCACCCTGATCAGGTAAGTGTCTACTTTCCAACAATTGAGAGCTCCCCGAAAGCAGGACCTGCAGCAGTCTTGGACCCTTAGGATATCTGCTTATTTCACCCAGGGTTCCTTTGGTAGCAAACAAACATTTAGGAGAACAGAGGCTGGTGGAGCTCAGAGGTACCAAGAGGAGCTGGTTATGAGAGCAGAACTAATTCTAGTCTCAGTGCATTGTCAAGGGGGGGTGGCTCAAGTGGTAGAGAGTCTGCCTAGAAAGCATGAGGCTCTGAGTTCAAACCCCAGCACTACCAAAAACAAAGCAAACAAACAAAAAAAAAATCAGTGCATTGTCAATGTCCTCCAGCCAAAGGCCAGGAATATACCTATAGCATTATTACTTGTTGCAATAAGGAAGAACGCACATGATGGGAAACTATGTTTCTCAATAAAATGGTATTAGAAAGGGTTTACTAAAAGATTTCGACTTCAAAGAAGTGGGGTTTGACCTGAATTAGCTGCTATCAGGAAACATGGGCTTTTCTATGATTGGGCATGTTGACTACTTTTTTTTTTTCTTGATGGTGCTGGGAATGGAACCTGGGACCTACACATGGTAGGCAGGCACTCTACCTCTGAGCTACATCTCCAGCCCTGACTGCGTATCTTCAAGGTGGGAGAAATGAAGTGAAGTTAAAGTTATAATTGGTAAAGAGGGGGCTCTTATTCAGATTAGTTTGGTCATTTTTTGGGGTTTGGACAACATTCATGTGTTTGTCTGTGTTCAGACTTGATTAAGGAATGGTTGTGTTTGAACCTTATCACAGAGTGGCCTTTCCTGATGGTGGTGTTCTGTGAAATTGTTTATATTCAACTGGAGAACACCAAGGCCCAGCTGTCAATGTCAGGGAGACTCCTAGCAACATCAAGTTCTCATTGAGAGCTGAACCAGTTCTTACTGTCTAGGGTTGCTTTTTTTTTTTTTTTTTTTGGCAGTACTAGGGTTTAAGCTTAGGGTCTTACACTTGCTAAGCAGGCACTCTACCACTTGTGGCACTCCACCAGTCCCTTTTTTGTTTTGGGTATTTTTGAGATAGGGTGTCACTTTTTTTGCCCAGACTGGCCTCAAACAGCAATCCTCCTGATCGCTGCCTCCTGAGTTACTAGGATTATAGGCTTGAGTGACCAGTGCCCAACTTGCTTTTTTTTTTCTGTGGTACTGGGGCTTGAACTCAGGGCCTATACCTCCACCAGCCCTTTTTTGTGATGGGTTTTTTTGAGACAGGGTCTCCTGATCTATTTGTCTAGGCTGGCTTCAAACCTCCATCCTCCTGATCCCTGCCTCTTAAGAGTAGATAGGATTACAGGTGTGAGCCACAGGTGCCCAACCCAACTTGCTTTTTTTGGCGGGGGCAGCATTGAGGTTTGAAGTCAGGGCGTCACACTTGCTAGGCAGGTGCTCTACCACTTGAGGCACTCCACCATCCCTTTTTTTGTGTTTTTTTTTTTTTTTTTGAGATAGGGTCTTACAAAGTATTTGCCCAGGACTGACTTTGAACTGTGATCCTCCTGATCTCTGTCTCCTGAGTAGCTAGGATTACAGGCATGAGCCACGAGCACTGGGCTTGTGTTGGATATTTTTGAGATAGGGTCTCATGAACTGTTTGCTTGGGCTGGCTTCAAACTAAGATCCTCCTGATCTCTGCCTTCTGAGTAACTAGGATTACTGGTGTGAGCCACTGGCACCTGGCTTGAATCTCTGTTCTTGAGATACAGATCACGGACAGAGAGAGCCCAAACTTATTTCACACCTCCATTCTGTGTCTGGCCTGGGTCTATGAGAGAGCATTCAACCAGGAAATATGGTGTGGCATATTAGGTTCTTTTTTGTATTGTGTTTGGTTTTTTGATTTATGTCTCACTATGTAGACCAGGCTAGACTTGAACTTATGATCCTCCTGCTTCAGTCTCAGACTGCTTGTATTATACGTTTGCACTACTACACTCAGCTGGGTTCTTAAATTAGAGAAATACTGGTGATGCCCTTCCCCTGGAATTCTTTCCCTGCCCACCTCCCCCGCCCCCCGCCCCACCTCTGCCGGAATTCTAAGGACCACTTCCAATCCAGCCAAGTCCTGGCTCATTCTGATTGGCTGATGTCCCTGCCTGCTTAGCCACTCTGTATTTTGAATATAACCTTTGGATAAGACTGTCTATAGGGTAACATTTATTCTCTCATCAACACTGATCCTGGGATGGGAAAAGTCATTTCCCAAGAGGAAATCAAGATACTGTGAGCAAAGAAGAAGGGATGCTAAGTGGTCAAGAAAGAAAACATAGGTTCCATATGGTATTTGTTTGATAACCAATAGACAGAAGGACAAGTGAATAGAAGTATCTAATAGGAAAGTAATCAAGCACATTGCAGATTATATCACCCATCATACTATGGGTGAGTAGACTATCTCTTTAATACAGAGGACAGGGATGTTTAAATATTTACCTCTCTTCATTCCTTCTTGGCAATTCCCCCAACATGATCCTTACCTGCACCGAGGCCATGCTAGCCAAAATCAGTGGCAGGAGCTGCAGCTGGAGCATCAGGATCCTTTGTGAGGTAGCTGCAGTGACAGAGGTGCTGTGACAGGGTTAGCAGGGGCTACCCCACCCCAAATGACCTGGGTCAACCACACCAATGTTTCCCTCCCACTCCCTAATACCATCAGCCTCACCTAAGCTTTGCCATGCTGCTGTCACTGCTGGGTGCCTGTGCTGTGGTGGGACCATTCCAGGGACCTGAGTGGGAGCCAGTGAGGGGTTTGCTCTCCCAGGACCACAGCTGCAGGGACCCCCGGTGCTGTGGCAATCTGCTTGTCCTCTGCCTCTTTCTGATCTGGCAAGTCCGGCACTATTGGCTCCAGGTCACCAGGACTCGCCCCAGCAAGAAGAATATCATCAAGGTGAGGGGACCCCTCACATATCCACTTTCCTTTCTTCAATACCATGATTGTCACAGTAATTTGTTACATTGACCCTGCTTTATGATCTGTGTGCCAGAGATGAATGGAATAGCTGAGACTGTCAGGGTGTCCATTATCTAGGTCCCAAACCCAGAAATCACCCTGGACTTCTCTCATTCCCTCACTCCAAACATTCCATCCATCTGCAAGTCCTACGAGCTCTGCTTGCAAACTGTATCTCAAATCTGAGAAATTTCATCCTACCACCCTGGGCAGAGCCACTGGCATGTCTCACCTGGACCTCAGTAACAGCCCTCTGCCTGGTTCCTGCTGCCTCTCTGACCAAGTCATGATCAGTCTTCCATGCAGCTGCCACAATGATCTTCTTTTTCTCTTTTTTTAAAAGTTCAATCCAATAATAATATGTGCACACAAATTACAAGTGCATAGATCAGTGATTTTTTTTTTAACAAACTAAACATACTCATGTGCAGCATCCAGAATAAGGAACAGACCATCAAGCCAGGCATGGTGGTGTGTGTCTATAATCCCAGCCACCTGGGAGACAGAGGCAGGAGAATTGTGAGTTTAAGGCCCAGTGCTGCAAAAAAGAAAAGAAGGGAGGAAAGAAGAAAGGGAAGGAGGTGGGGAGAGAGGAAGCAAAGGAGGGAAGGAGAGGAGAGAGGGAGGGGAAGGGAGGAAGGAAGGAAGGAAGAAAAGAAAGAAAAACAGATTATTACCTACAACCCAAAAGTATGCAGTCACAACTCTGCTAACTTCTAATAACAAACTTTTAAAGACAGATAACATTTCTTTGCTGCTCAAAACCTTGTGATGGCTCCTATGCTCCTTTTCAAACTTAGAGTAAAACCAAACTCCTAACAATTCCAAGATCTGACATGATTTATCCTGTGTTTGTCTCTGACCTCATCTCTCAGCACTCTCCTTGTTTCTGGATCCATTCTGATCATATAGACTTTTTTCCCCCTTTTTTTGGTAATACTGGAAGTGGAATCCAGAGCCTCACATATGCTAGGCAAGTGCTCTACCACTGAGCGATAGTTGCAGTCTCATATGGTCTTCTTTGCTGTTCCTGAACACATGACCTTGCTCTGTCTTCACATGACCTTGCTCTGTCTTCATTAAGGTCCTTGGCACTTAATGTCTCCTTTGCCTACAATGCTGTTTCTTTAGATGTCACTGGTTTTCCTCTCACTTCATTCATGATTCCAACCAAATATCACCTCCTCTGAGATGTCTTCCTTGACCACTCTGTCTAAAGGTGCTAACCCTCACAACGATTATTCCCAAGGCAATATATATATATTTGCCTTGCAAAGTAGGCACTCCACTGCTTAAAACACACCTCCAGTCTGTTTTTCTCTGCTTATTTTGGAGTTGGGGTCTTGAGAACTATCTGCATGGGCTGGCCTCAAACCACGATGCTCCTGATCTCAGCCTCCTAAGTAACTAGGATTACATTTCTGAGCCACTGGTTCCTGGCTCCATTCAAATATTTTTTGAGCCAGGCACTGGTGGCTTACACCTGGATTCACAATTTGAATCCAGCACTGGGCAAACAGTTCATGAGACCCTATCTCAAAAAACTCACCACAAGAAAGGGCTGGTGGAATGGCTCAAGCGGTAAGAGCACTTACCTAGTAAGCATGTGAAGCCTTGAGTTCAAACCCCAATACTGCCAAAACAAACAAATAAGTAAATAACAATAAGAAAAAATTTTTTGTGTCTAGTACTATTTTACACATTTGGTTGTTGTCTCTTCCATGTCTAGAATATAGCTCCCAGTAGGGACTTTTATCTTATTCACATTGGTACCCCAGCACCCAGAGCAGTGCATAGCCCAGAATAATCTCTTAATCTTTCTGGAATGAATGAATATTGTTTGCCTTAAGAGAAGTGACTGCACTCCTCCTTTTTTGAGCCTAAGCATACTCATTTGGCTAGTGGGAATGGTTATTCTGATCTGTGGGGATTTATATAACCTAATTTGTGTGCAAAGATTTTGCTTCTCAATTTTCCACTTACAGGTGCCATCTCAGAATCGAGTAGTGCCCTCTACAAGATGTGAAACTTTCTTTAACACAACTCCTGACTTCTTTAGCCCTGGCAAGTTTGGGGGCCTGGATTCTCATGTCCAACATTGGGCACAAAAGCGGAGATGGGGATACCAGAGGAGCCTCCAGCAACAATGGGCCCAGTACCTACTCTCTGAACAGCACCGATGTCAGTACCAGTCTTGGAGTGTCCACACCCCCTCTGAGCCCGCCTTTTGCACCTCCTCCTTTTCAAGCCCTTGTCTGGTTACTCAGAACAGTCCTTGGGAGGCATTGAGGGTGCCCTGGTGTCTCAGGCATAGCCAGACTTACCCTGCTCTGAACACATGCCAAAGGATGGAGCGGTTTCTGGTTCACTCCCAGGAGAAGCTGGTGCCACTGGAGTCTGTTGTTAGCATGAGGTATCACCCAACATCAACAACCTTAGCCATCTCTCTCCCAAACCTCCACTCAACTCAGAGACTACAGTTCTGTCCCAGGGATTTCCTGCCTGGTCCTTCCACCCAACAACCAGAAATGCCCATCTGGAAGTCCAGGGATAGTCCTCAAGAGACCTGGGCACCATGGAGTGAAACTCAGACTGAAGGCAGAAAGTATAGTAGAGAGACTCAGGCCCCACAATGGGTGGACCAGAGAGAGTGCAGAAGGGAGGACGCTTGGGAAATCCAAGCATCTAGGGGCCAACTCTCAGAAGAATTTAGAATGGAGGATGGTGCAGAAGCTAAGGCCCTGAGTTGCAAAAACCAGATGACAGTAGTAATAAGTGAAACTTATGGAGAGATCTTGACATCAGTGTGGGAGAACCAGGACCAGATGGGAACTGAAAATAGAGTCAAAATTGAGGAGCTAGCAAAGAAAAATTGGAGGGAGAATGGAGATAAGAATACATCTACCCAGCCTCACATGGGAGAGAATCAAGAACAGTTAAGATGCAAAACTGATGTACAGACCCAGACACCAGAATGGGGGAACCAGGGTCAGAGTGGAGATGAGGATGCTGTGGAGACTCGGGTATTTGAGAAGAATGAGAAAGAAACCAGAGGGGAGGAAGAGGGAGAGATCCGGGCCCAAGGACTGGGGAAACAGGACTGGACTGGAGGTGAGAATGATAATGAGTTCCAGATGTCACAGCAGGGGAAAGAAGACCAGCCTGGAGGTGGTACTGGTGCAGAAACTGAGGCAAAGAGGGGGAGAAATGAGGACCGAGTTGGAGGTGAAGATGCAGTGAAAACTCAGAAATTTGGGAGGAAGAACCTAGGAGAAGTCAAACAAAAGGGTGATGCAGAGACACAGGCCCTAAAGTGGGAGAAACAGAGGTGCACTGGAAGTGACAATGTTATAGAAATTCAGACTCCAGTGGGGGAGAAGCAAGGTCAGAGTGGAGGTGAGAAATCTAGGAAGATCCAAGCATTTAGGAGAGAGAAATGGAACCTATCAAGACATGTAATTCAAGTGGGGTGGGGAAACCAAGGCCTGGGAAGAGGTGAGGATGCTGGGGAACCCCAGATATCTGGGAGGAAAAAACTCAGGGAAATAAGAGAGGAGGACTGGGTAGTGATCCAGACAGCATGGTGGGGAAACCAGAGTGAAATTGTGAGTGAAATTGACAGAGAATTCAAGATACCATGTTGGGGAAATCAGAGGCAGGTTGGAGGTGAATACAGAGCAGAAATTCAGGCACCAGAGGAGAGAGACCAGAGAGAAGATGGAGATGCAGATGGTACCCTAACATTTGAGGCTGAGAATAAGAGGCAGTTGAGAAGTAAAACTCATGTGGAGATTCATCCAATAGGAAGAAAGAAAAAAGAGCATTTAGAAGAGAATGGAACAGAAATGCAGACCTGCAGGAAGAGAAACCCAAGAGAAAGCCAAGAGAAACCCAAAGGTGAGAATGGTGCTGAGACCCAGGAAACTGGGGAAGATAATCAGGGTCAGTTAAGAAATGACTTTAATGAAAAGATCCACATACTAAAATGTAAGAATCAGGAACATGTTAGAGGCAATGGTGGTGCAAATACCCAGACATCTGAGGTAGAGCTCTGGGGAGAATTAACAACTAAAATTGATGGAGAAACCCATTCAGCAGAGTGGAAGACAGGGGAGAAGTGTAGAGATGAGAATAGAGCAGAAACTCAAATACAAGGAATAAGAATACTAAGAGAAGCTAGAGGGGAGGGTGCTACAGAGACTGGGGCAGCTGGGGAAGGAAGTCAGAGTCAGTTAGGAAGTGATACGGATAGGAAAATCCATTTATCAGAGTGGAAAGACAAAGAACAGATGGGAGGTGAAGCTGGAACAGAAACTCAGAACCCAGAGAAGAGAAACCAGAGAGAACCTGGAAGTGCAAATGATGTAAAGAACCAAAGACCTGAGAGAGAAAACCACAGACAGTTGGAGAATGGAACTGGAAGCAGCTGTTCCCTAGGGAGGGGGAGCTGGGAGCAGATTGGAGGAGAGAACCCTGAAGGAAATCAGGCATCAGAGAAGAGAAACCGGAGAGCAGCTGGAAGTGAGAATGGTAAAAAGATCCAGAGACTGAAGAGAAAGAAGCAGAGACTGTTAAGCAAAGTTAATGCAAAGACCTATTTATCAGAGTGTAAGAACCAGGAACAGATTAGAGGTGGGAATGGTGCAGAAACTCAAGTACAAGGGAAGAGAAATCTGAGGGGGACCACAGGTGATGATGGCACAGAGACCCAGGCAACTGCGGAAGATGATCAACGACAATCAAGGGGTGAAACTGATGGAGAGATCCAGATACAAGAGCAAGGAAATCAGAACAAGGGTGGAGATGAAAATGCTATGGATAGTCAAGATGTAGGGAGCCAAAGAATGTGTAGAGCTGAGGGTGCTGGAAGGTCTCCAGTACCAAGGAGAGGAGGCAAGGAACAGGTCAGAGGAAAGGATTTTGCCAGGGTCAAGCTCCAAGGTGACTATTCTGTGGGTGAGGTACCCACAGGCAAGAAGTGCAGCCTGGCCCAGTTTGCAGCCCTTACTGTCTCTGGATATGGGACTCTGGAGCACAAGCAGACAGTGGCTGTGAACAGTGTAGCTTCCGCACCCAATTCTAAGATAAAACCTCACCCCCACCAGAGACAAGGTGGAGAGGGAGAACATCTGGCCACTAAGGGTATGAATCTGTGGGAATACAGAGCTGGAGTCAGTCCAGCCTCCCAGCCGGCCCGACCTAGATCCCAAAGAAGACAGCAAAGCAACAAAGGGGTGGATTCAGAAAAGGCCTCCAGCCTGACACATCAGCCCCAGAATCCACAGTCCCCAGTGCTCTCTGTCTGCCATTCTCTCCCATGTGGCCAAGCCCCACAAGCTGCCACAGCTCTGGTGGGTGCTCCCATTCAGCCCACATGGCCAACCCTCAAGAAGAGCAAACGATTACTCCTGGAGTCCCTCATGAGACGGAGGATTGCACACCTGAGGTGGGGCCTCCCTCGGAGGATCCTGGAGTCTTATTTGCTGTTTAACTTATTAGGATCTTGCTCTTTGGCCCGGGCTGTGGTAAGGCTGCCTGGATTATGCACAGACCAAGAACTCCAAAGGCAGCAGGAAAGGCATTGTGAGGTCCAGGGCTCCTCATCTGGCCTTAAATCTTCAGAGAAGTCCCAAACTGTTCTGCCCCTTGAAAGAAAAAACTCAAAGCTTCAGAAACACGCCATGTCTCTGGAAAAGTGTAGATACCAGTCAGAGTCAATGGGCAGTTCCATTCCACCCAAGAAGCCCAGGAGGACCAGGCCACGAGGAGGAGCCAGAGAACCACAGATCCAGGAAGAGACCCCTAAGGCCAACATCCCTGCACCCAGGACTCCCAGGCTTGCCTCAGATTCTAGGAGTTGGTCTGACCCAGAAATAGTCAAAGAATCTTCCAGTGAGAACAGCAGGGACAGGAAAATGTTCAGGCCAGAGGTCTCCCAGATGGCAGAGAGGGCTCCCAGCAGAGTGAAGACCTCATCCTCCAGGGCTGGCCATGATTATTGGAAGAAGGAGTTGGAGTGCATACCCTGGGAGGCCTCTGAGTCCTCCAGACACAAATGTCAGCAGCATACATACTGGAGAAGAAGCCCGAAGACTGCAGTAGGCAGAGGGACAGCGCAGGGGCAGCCTTTTTCCTGTTCCACAGATACCTTCAGCTTTAATGGGAATGTCCACTGTGCTGCAGCCAGGCTGAGCATGACCCTTCTGAACAAGATGCCCTGGTCCTCACAGCTGGCCAAGCCCCAGCACTCAGCTCCCAACCTGACCCTGGGGGATCCTACTCTGTTCCCCAAAGTGGGTGACCTACATTCAAGGGAGGACAGCCCTGGAATTCACACTGCTTTGAAGAGGGGCTTTCAGTCACCAAGGCACTGCCGTGCTGGGGCAGCTCTTCCTAGGACAAAGAGCTACCAGGGACAGGGGGCCCCCGCGAACCCAAATAGGGCTCCAGGGAATCCATCAACCCCCCAAAAGTTTGATTTTATGAAGCATTTGAGATGTTTTCTCTTCCGGTGTGGCTTGAAAAAGTAGGCCACAGAGAAGGCATGAGAGTGGCTTGCTCACTCCCAGAGCCTCTAATAAAAGTGGTCATTTGTGCCCTGTAGGACTCAGATTCCTTTGGTATAGTTTTCTGGGTGCTCCCTTTTGGGGTTTGGATATTTCATGAGTAGGGCAGAAGCCACTTCTCTCCTAAATTTTTGAGGTTTGGGGAATGTGGGTCAGCCCAATGTCAGCGTCTAAATATCCCCATCTCCAGCTCCTCAGAGAGTCCACTCAGGTTTCTATCATGGTTCTATCTTGCCCTATTCGAAAACTAATCCTGGTTGAGGCAGGATACTCAGTTTCAGTTGGTTGGGGGTGGGGGAGGAATGATGCTTTGCATGGGATACTATTATTCAGCTTTTTTCTTTTCTTTTTTTTGGTGGTACTGGGGTTTGAACTCAGTGCCTACACCTTCAGCTACTCCCTCAGCTCTTTTTCATGATGGGCTTTTTTTGAGATAGGGTCTTGTGAACTATTTGCCTGGGGTTGGCTTCAAACCTCCATCCTCCTGATCTCTGCCTCCTGAGTAGCTAGGATTACAGACGTGAGCCACTGGCACCCAGTTTATTATTCAGCTTTTTATGATTGTAAGGATGGGAGCTGATCAGGGGGCATCTGCCCTGCTGGGGTTTTGCTGCATAAACAGACTTCATAAACAGACTTCTTCAGTTCTCAAATACTACCCACCATAATTGTTTGTTGCTTTACCAGGCCTGCCATGGTACTTACTAGAGCTAATCACTTAATCTGGTGTGAAACTTCTGAGCCAGCGGGTGTCATGTCTTGTGGTGCTTCTGTAGCTAGCTTCCGCAAGTAGAAACAGGCCCACAGAGCTTAAATCAGTGAGGGCTGGAACTGGGAATTTAATTCATATTTTCTCTGTTTTCCCCTCCCTTCCCTTTTTTCTTCCTTTGCTTTTGCTTATCTTTTCTATTTTTTTAAAAAAATAATTTTTGCTTTTTTGAGGTAGGGTCATGATCCTCCTGCCTCAGCCTCTTGAGTTCTGGGATTACAGGTATGCACTAGCAAGCTTAGTTAGTTAGAACACACCTCTTGCATTTACCTCCTTCAACATTAACTAGTTGGTAGCACATCGGTGCTGATTAAGTCTCTGTTGAGTGATTGTTACTGTTAATCTATTCTATGGTAAAGTACTTTTTCTTCAGTATTCCTTGTGCGCTTACAAAGTCCTAACCTCCAAGAAAGGATATTTTAAAATGAGTTAGAGTCTTTGAGAAAAAAGGTTTTATGTAAATTTAAAGCGACAGTAACAGCTTTTAGGTAAAAATACTTAAGATTGCTGTATTTTAAAAATATGGTAGAAATATTGTTTTCTTTCCTTCCTTTTTCTTTTTCTTTTCTTTTTTTTTTGGTGGGGACTGGGGTTTGAATTCAGGGCTTCACACTTGTAAAGCAGGCATTTGCAAAGAAGGCACTCTACCGCTTGAGACACACCTCCTCCAGGCCCTTTCCTTCCTTTTTCAAGGCTAATGACAGCTACCTTATAAATGCTTTTCAATCGTCGATTAGGTTAGATCCTGCGTGATCTAAAACCAGCAGCTCTGGGCTCACGCATACGTTCGGGAACCCCTGCAGGCACCACCCTCTTCAGAGACCACGGCTGGCCTGAGCCGCGAGCGCACTCGGTCTGCGCAGGCGCAGCTCGCTCTTCCAAGTACGCTTGCGCACAAGCTGCGCGGGAAAACTTGCGGCGTCGCGGTGCGCCAGCGAGGTGATGGCTGTGAGGCAGGAGGCGGCGGCGGCGGCGGCGGCGGCGGCGGCGGGGGGCCCTCCCGGACTCGGGAGGGACGAAGAAGCGGTGCTGCTGCTCGAGAGGACCCATTACCGACATGACCCGTGCTGGCTGCTGCCGGTGACCCCACACCTGTGCCTGGCCTGCGCGGTGGAGCTGCTGCCCGAGCCCGGCGTGTCGGTGCGGGCGGAACCCTCCCCCTGATTTCCCTCAGCACACAGGGCCGGCCCTCCCGAGGCCTAGCGTTCCCCGCCGGCCCCCGCGCGCCCCGGACACCCCCAGTCTCACTGGCATGCACTCCCATTCTTGCCTGCCCTGCTGTCCCTCGTTTTCTCGAGGGCCTCAGCTTAGCGCCCGTCCCCTCCCATTTACGTTCTGCGCCGGGGGCGGCTCCTCCTCTCCACCTGCGCGAGGCTGGAAATGTCGGGGAGGAGGCTGCCCGCGTCCTGGGTTGGCAGGAATGACGGTGCAGGTTGCAGCCAGGCAGAAGTGGGGTGCACTGGGAAGACCCTTCTAGTGGGCAGAGCTGGCTCAAGCATGGGCTGGCCAGCTGTTCCCGCAATGCCTACCCGCCTTTGCCGTGAGTCTTTGTCCATTGTGGGTATCCAAGAAGACTGGGAAGTCGACTTACTTTCAAATTCGTGGGAGGGGAATTCACATGTGGTTGGGAGGCTAAAAAGAATTCTCAATTTTTTTTTTTTCGGTACTAGGGCTTGAACTCAGGGCCTACACCTTGAGCCACTCCTCCAGCCCTTTTTTGTGATGGGTTTTTCGAGATAAGAGTCTCGCGGAAGTATTTGCCTGGACTGGCTTCGAACTGCAATCCTCATGATCTCTGCTTCCTGAATAGCTGGGATTAAAAGTGTGAGCCAGCTGGCTTAGTTTTCAAATTTTTTGATCTCAGGTTGCATTTACACTTTAAAAATTGTTCAAGAGCTCAAAGAGCTTTTGTTTATGTGGGTTATATCCACCAATAATTACTGTATTAGAAATAAAAACAAAATTTAAAGTTATTAATTTATTGAAAATAGTCCATTACATATTAATGTAATTGTGGTGAAATACATATACCTTATAGTTTGCCATTTTCACCCTTTTAAAGCATGAGGATCTGAGGCATAAGTAATTTTATAAATAAAAACCATTTTCTCAAATCAAAAAAGATAGTGAAAGGAGTGGCTTTGTTTTACATTTTGCAAGTTATTTTAATATATGAATTAAAAGACAGGTGGATTCTTATCTGTTTCTTTAATCTCTTGCACTATCATATCTTTGAATGACTTCACTGTACATTTGTGAGAGAATAAGAGTGAAAAAGACCAAACGTCTCGTGTTATATGAAAATAGTTTTGACCTTGTGGACCCTTGGAAGAGGCTTTGGGTACCTTCAGGGATTACCAAATCACACTCTGAAAACCACTGAGCTCACAACTGTGATTTCACTGAGACCAGGAATTCTGAGACTGCTGTTTTTGGACAGTGAATCAGAGATGAGTAAGACAGTGCAGGAGGGGAGAAAATACTGAGAATTTAAAAGAAAGGACATTTGTGGTCAAATGCTGTATGAGGTTAGGAGGAAAATCAGGAAAGGTTTCTTTAGGAGAAATATTTGAATTTGACCTAAGCAGATAGGTGAGATTTGGAGATGGGAGACTTATCCCATGAGGGAGCCCAATGGTCTTTGAAGGGAAATTGAAGGAGTTGAGATTGGGGAGCCAGGATGAGATTATTACCCAAAAGAGTTTGAATCTGAGCTAAGGAGCTGGAACTTAATCTGTCAGGTAAAAGGGAGTTACTGAGATTTTATAAAGTCACACATTTAAGTCATTATCTTAATTATTAGTTAGGATGGTGAAGGAAAAACAGGAGATTTATAATAGCATAGATTAGAGGCAATAAAAGAAACAGCTTTGCTTTTTTGTTCTTCTGGGGCTTGAACTCAGGGCCTACACCCTGAACCACTCCACCAGCCACCCCCCCCCACCTTTTTTGTGATGGGTGCTTTCAAGATAGGGTCTCATGAATTATTTGCCCAGGCTGGCCTTGAACCATGATCCTCTTGATCTCTGCCTCTTCCTTCTGAGTTGCTAGGATTATAGGCATGAGCCAACGGCACCCAGCTGCAGCTTTGCTTTTTGTTGAATCTTGGCTGTATTCAGTTGTACCTGTGTTTCTGTCCTTTCCTTGGTATTTGTCTCTTTTTGACTTAATTTTTACTACTGCTGTGAGCACTTCAAGGAGCTGTACAGGAAACTGACTTGAGTGTGAAAATTTATTTCTACATTGAATGAAAGGATATGTTTTCTCTACTCTACCTATCTCTGTGAGACTCATGAAGGGTACCCAGTATCATTTCCCCACACTGCTGAAATGCACTGACTTTAGGCAGTACCTGGGTTTGGGTTTTGGAAAAGTCTCTGAGCCTCTGATTTTCTCATTTCCAAAATGGTAATAATATCTATTTTTGCTTGCTTTACTAAACTGTTAGGATTAAATGAGCCAGTGGATAAAAGAGTGATTTGTGAAGAGCAAAATGTTATGTAAATAGAGAATAGAAACCTCAACTCACCTATATGAGCACATGAAATCCCTAGCATAAGTGGTGATCTTGTCCACGCTCCCAATAAGGAATATGGGTCTCATCATAGTTTAGATGACCACTGTAATACCATGTTGTAATTATATTTGGAAATTACAATTGTTTGGGTTTAGAATGACTGACTGAGACTTACTTGCTATTGAATATTTTTTTTCATTTGTTCAAAGCTGGTACGCAAAAAGTATGTGTTGTCCTGCTTCCGAGATGCCCTTGTGAGGCACACCTCCTTGGTCACACAGCTGGTGGCCCAGGACCAGAAAGTCTGCATCCACTTCATAAGCATGCTTTTTGGTGAGACTAAAAGGGAAACTTGGCATAAGTTTTGCATGTATATCATGCATAGTTACATTTGGATGTCTTGGGGAAATGGTTTTGGAAAGATGATTTTTGTATTGTAATGGTTTAATTTGTTAGTAAGTTGTTTTGTTGTAACGATGGAGATACGGTTCCCTCTCTAAGACTCATGTTATGGTAACTGGCCTTACAGGATCTAAGAGGTTAGTAAAAGTGTGAAGATGAATTTGGGAAATGTGTGAGCCTTCAAAGAGTCAAGTTAAGAAGTTGTGTAGGATCAGAAGGCCTGGTGTGGGGTCTGCTGATCTTGATTGTGACCCTGATTAAGTTATTTCCATTCTCTGGGCCTTAGTTTCTTCTTGTGTAAAGTGAAATAAATTAAACTTTATCTGAGGTCCTTTTTTTAAAAATATGATGTCTAATGGCAGCTAACTCATATTGAGTACTTTTCTATGTAAGAGTCTTTTCAGGCTTTTATTCGCCAGTACAGTCCTTAGGAGAGATAGGATGATCTCCAAAGCTCAGGGAGGTTATAGCTAACAAATGGGAGAACTGGGATTTTATCCAGATCTGTCACAGACTCTAGAGCACACACTTTTTCAGTTTTTCTGCTATGCCACATTGACAGTTCTTTTTTTTTTTTTGTGGTGCTCGAGATTGAACTCAGGGCCTATACCTTGAACCACTCCACCAGCCCTTTTTTGTGATTTTTTTTTTGGAGATAGGGTCTTCTGAACTATTTGCCCCACCTGGCTTTGGACTTGATCCTCTTGATTTCTGCCTCCAGAGTAGCTAGGATTACAGGTGTGAGCTACCAGTGCCTGGCTAAAGTGTTATGTTTTTTTTTGTTTTTGGTGGCACTAGAGTTTGAACTCAAGGCCTCACAATTGTATGCAGGCACTCTTACTGCTTGAGACACTCTTCCAATCCAGTTCTCATTTTCTTAAAGCCAGAGCAGGTCATTGAAAATCTAGTTGTTTAGGGCTGTGGGTAAAATCTAATTGTTTAGAATTGAGGGTAGAATTTATCTAAGACATTGCTTAAAGCTGCTGGTTTTGGAATTCACTGTTTGTCATTGTAGATTTGCTTCCCTTTAAAGAGAACTGTTAACCACCTCTTTTCTTACTTTCTTCTGCTCTAAGGACTGTTATGCAATATGGAAGATGGAAGTGTAACAGACCTCTGTATTGAAGGTAAGGTGAAACTGTACCAAGTATTTGAAGCTGGGAGTATTAGTTTAAATTGCAATTCTGGTTACTTGAGACTTTGGTGAAGTTGCCCATTTTAGAGACATAAGAGAAAAACTCAATTAATTGTTTATAAATAATTCTACATTTCTTTCTTGGACATCTACTCCTGATGCTAAATACTGCATCAGGAATTAGGGATACATAGATAGATAAGATGTGGGTCTTGCCCTCTAGTAGTTTACAATCAGGAGCAGAGTTGTAAATGAGTTGGTGATTCTAGGGTTTGGATTCAGGACTTCGTGCTTGCTAGGCAGGTGTTTTACCACTTGAGCCACTCTACCAGCTCCTTTTTTGTGTTGGGTATTTTTGAGATAGGGTCTCTTGAACTATTTTCTCAGGCTGACCTCAAACTGTGATCCTCCTGATCTCTGCCTCCCAAATAGCTAGAATTACAGGCGTGAGCCACCAGTGCCTGGTAAGAACAGGAAATTTGAATACATAGACACCAAGTGTGCACATGCACAAAGAAAATGCCATGCAAGGACACAGAAGGCAGGCATATTTGTAAGCCAAGGAGAGAGGCCTCAGAACAAACCAAATCTGCTGACACCTGGAGGCTTACAGTCTCCAGAACTGTGAGGAAAAATAAATTTTAGTTGTTTAAGCCACTTAGTCTATGGTATTTTATTTTGGAAGCTCTAATGGGTAATACATGATACAAAAATTCTATAAGTAAGTTATTAAGTGTAATAGTAAGAGGAGTGGCTCCTATTTCACCCATTGATTCCCTGACCAATGTATTCTGCTATGGGAAGACAGTAGTTGATGTTGATGTTTATAAACATACACCCTGTGTGAGATAAAAGATGGCATCCTCCAAATGGTGCCATAACAGAGTCTTTGTAGGCCCTTCTGCATTGTTAGGCCAGTTGGTTTCAGGTATGGGACAAATCAGTGAATTTCATGGGCATGAGCCCTTTTGCTGTACTTCTCTTGCTATGAACTGACCTGATCAAAGCGATACTGTACAAAATATTATGACAGTGAACAAAGTATTCTGTAAGTTTACAGATGTGTTGCTGGCAGAAGTATTATGACTTGGGAAAGCAAACCCCTATTTAGAATACATGTCTATTTCAGTGAGGACAGACTTGTGCCCTCTGTGATGGAAGTGGCCCAGTATAAATCCACCTGACCCCATGTGACTGGTTCTCTTGGGGAATGGTGCCATCTTGGGAATTTAGTGTTGGTCTCTGCTACTGGCTGGTTAGGCACTCAGTGGCCACTGATGTTCAGCCTTGATGAGGGGAAGTCCATGCATAAGCCTCCATCTCTGCCACTACAGCTACTTATATGTGGGCCCATGGAATGATCCCTGGGGTGGCTCAGGAAAGGAAGAATGACATCTACAATATGCACCATTTTGTCCTCCTGATTATTTTGAACCCCCTCTGTAACAGGTGTTCCTTAGGAAATATGTACACAGGACACAAGTATCTTCATACTTTGTTTTTGTGGGGTTTTTTGGTGATACTGGGGATTCAATTTACAGGGCCTTGTGCCTGCTATTCCACTTGAGCCAGCACTTTTCTGCTTTTAGGGTTTTTTGGGGGATACGGTTTTGCATTTTCACCTGGGCCTACCTGCACCTCAGTCTTCCTATTTATGCTTTCCATGTAGCTGGGATGTTAGGTGTGTACCACCATGCCAAGCTATTGGTTGAGATGGGGTCTCCCTAACTTTTTGCACTGAGATTCTCCCAAATCTCTGCCTCTTGAATTGCTGGGATTACAGGCATGAGGCACTGCACCTGGACCTTTTGTTTTTGTTTCTGAGACAGTGTCTCACCATGCTGCTCAGGCCTTGAACTTTCTGTGTAGCCCAGACTGGCTTCACACTTTTGATCCACCTGCCTCAGTCTTCTGAGTGCAGGGATTATAGGCGTGCACTGTCACTCCTAGATTATCTTCATACTTTCTATCCATTCTGAAAGGTCCATTTTCTTCTCCAGGCCTCATTGTCACCAATCTTCCAATTCTGTCTGTCTCAAGTCTATGACTATTCAGCTAGACCCTTAGCAGCTGCCAGTAGATCAGTGTGATCTATGGGTACTTCTGACCATCTCTCAGTCTAGACAAACATAAATTGTACCACTGGGGAGATTTTCCTTCAGGGATACCCTTGAGTGGGTATATAATCCTGCAGCCATTTACTTCTGTTGGTGTCAGCATAGCTTACAGAACCATTATCAAGCCCCAGAAACTTCACTGAGGTGGCAGCACTAGAGGGTGACTACAGGGATGGAAGAAGAAGGATTTAATGCTTCCTCATAGTTTCTATTTGCTTCCTGCCTGCTTCCTGTTCTGGGAGTGTTATCCTATGTTTTTTTACTGTGACAATGGCAGAACCTCCCCACTGTGGCCATTGACTCTAGACTGCAATTTTTTTAATCTTGCAGAGTCAGTCTCCTCTTCACTTCTCAAAAACACTAGTAGAAACACCTCAAATTACTGTATAAAATGGTGGGTTTTAGGCTAAGAGATAATATCTTAATAATTGGTATAGGAACTTACTTATTATTTTTTCTAGTATATAAAGGAGCAAACTCTGAGGAAGTGACAAAATAGGGATAATACAAAGTAGTTATCTTCAACCTTCACAACAAATTTACCTGAAAGACTTTAGAAACATACTTAAATTTCATATTTTGAAAAATATTTTTAAATGTAAAAATATATAAT
Source organism: Castor canadensis (assembly GCF_047511655.1). NCBI lineage: Eukaryota > Metazoa > Chordata > Mammalia > Rodentia > Castoridae > Castor > Castor canadensis. The sequence goes on from NC_133393.1 coordinate 151,412,078, forward strand.
AAAGTCCTTCCTTCTTTCCTTTCCCTCCCTCCCTGCCTTCCTTCCTTCTTCTGTCTCTTCCTCCCTTTTCTGTTTCTTCCCTTCCTCCCCCAGGATCTCACATATGCTAGGCAAGCATTTCATCACAATTAGTAATATTTTCAAAGCTTCCTAGGTGATTCTAGTGTGCATCCTGAGTTGAGAATCACTCATGTAAAACAGGAGAAGCTAGAAATCCTTTAATTTGGATGTGTACAGAGAGATTAATAGGGGAGATAGAGAATAATTCTGCCAGTTACCATAAACAAATCACTGCCATACTCTGACTTTGAGTAGATGGGCTATGTGTGGTGAATTTTAGGTAGGGGCTGTCTTCCAGTTAGTAATTCTGTGTGTTTCCTCAGTCCTTATCCAGCTTATGACTCAGCTGAAGCTAGAACAGACTGTCCATTGCCTGCTGGACAAGTGCCACAAACAGGTCAGTTATGGGTTCTTGAGGTCCCTTGGAATACTCAGATTCTGATGGAGCTGAGCTAGCCCTTCTTTGAATTGGTGGAGAAGTTGAAGTTCAGAGAGGAAAAGGGACTTGTCTCAGGTTACCCAGTTGGTAGCAGAATTAGAGATAGAGAATGGGATTTCTAATTCTACTGTAGTCCTCTTTGTAGCTTCCTTCCTTCCCCATTTACTGTCCCAAATTCTCCTTCTTTCTGATGTAATTATCCCATGGCCCATTTGTGGTAACATTCAAAACATAATACAGATTTCATATTTATTTTATTTATTTATTTGTTTGTAATGGAGATTGAATTTGGTGCCTCATACTTATGGTATTATGCTAGATAAGCATAATACCACTTGAACCAGACCCCTAGTTTTCTCCTTTTAGTTTTTCAGATATGGTGTCCTGCTTTTGCCTGGGCCAGCCTCCAAACCTTGATCCTTGATCCTACCTCTGCCTCCTGAGTAGCTGGGATTACGGGCATGTGCCACCACATCTAACTTGTGTTTTTTTGGAAGTACTGGGTGTTGAACTCAGGGCCTCACATTTGCTAGGAAGATGCTCTACCACTTGGGTCACTTTGCCAGCCCTTTTTTGGTTATTTTTATGATAGGATCTCATTTTATGTCCAAGTTGGCTTGGATCTTTCTCCCTCAGCCTCTCAAGTGCTGTGATTATAGGCCATAATACCCAGTGTATATGCAGTATTTTATCTGATCCTACCAACAACCTTATGAGTGTTGTGCTATAATTATTTTCCACTAGAGCCATTAAGAGTCTTGTCCAAAGTGGTATAGCTAGTCAGCAGAAAATGTGAAATGTGTACTACTGACTCTCCCTGTAAAGCATCAAACTTAGTTCCCGGTACATAGAGCAATAATAGTAGCAATAATAATGATAATAATAATATGTGTATTTTTGACATTGAGTCAGTGTTTTGTCTTTACGATGTTTCCAACTTTGATTCACCAGTTTTTGGTTCTATAGGAGGCAAAATATGCTAATATTTTTTTCTGTTCAGAGATCAAACTCAGGGCCTCACTTGAGCTACACAAGTACTCTACTACTCAGCTATATCCCTAGCTGAAATTTCTAATATTAATTCAGTTTAACAAATATGTACTAATCTAGGTACTAAGGACTCTGAGAGGAATTTGACTCAGTCCCTTTCCCCCAGGAATTCACAGGTGAATGGAGGAAATGGACACTTAGGTAAAAAAGCTGATTGTGGTGAGAGACACGCATAATACAGGCATTGGTATGGGTAGGTCAAGATCAGTTTGGGTGGGAGATCTGCCTTGTTAGTAACTGACAGAGAGGAGTGTGTTCACTTTCTGCAGCTGTGTAACATGCCCTCCATGCGAAACAGCCTAGCCACCATAACTCTTCTTGGCAAGTTGGTGGATGCCATCCCCACTCTGGCAGATGAGCTTGTAATGGAGCACGGTGAGTAAGCTGTGGGAACAGTGGCTCCTACCCTTTGCTTTATTTGATCATGCTGCCATCTAGGTGGCCCATTCACTGTGTCACCTGGGAAATCATTCATTTCCTTATCTAGCTTTCAGTTTTTCTGTCTGCAAAATGTGCTTTACGTTGGTCAATGTGAAAAAGGTCAGGTTTTTTTCTTTTTTTTTGGCAGTTTTTGAACTTAGGGCTTCATGATTGCTAGGCAGGTAGTCTACCTCCTGAGCTATGCCTCCAGCCTAAGGTCAGTTTCTTGACTCTGGTCTTGGGCTATTTCTATTTTTTTTTTTTTTTTTTGAGGCAGGCTAGCTTCAAACTTGCTATGTAGCTCAGGGTGGCCTTGAACTTGTGATCTTTCTGCCTCAGCCTCCCTACTTCTGGGATTATAGGTACGTATCACCATACCTAGCTCTACTTTCACTTTTTTTTCAGTAATAGGGATTGAACCTAGGGCCTCATGCGTGCTAGTCAAGAGCAGTCTACCAACTGAATCATACCCTCAATCCTTTATTTTTTATTTTGTTTTTGAGATAGGTCTTACTAACTTTGCCCAGGCTGCTTTGAACTTGGGATCCTCCTACTTCTGCTTCCCAGGTAGCTTGGATTACAGATATATGTGCCAAAACACCCAGTTCTATTCATGCTTTTAATACATCTAATTAAGCACCTACTGTGACCTTCCTTTTGGGTGGAAAGAGAAATTAATTCTGGATAGACAAGCATTTTTTTCTTTTTTTTCTTTTATTATTCATATGTGCATACAAGGCTTGGTTCATTTCTCCCCCCTGCCCCCACCCCCTCCCTTACCACCCACTCCGCCCCCTCCCTCTCCCCCCCTCAAAACCCAGCAGAAACTATTTTGCCCTTATTTCTAATTTTGTTGTAGAGAGAGTATAAGCAATAACAGGAAGGGACAAGGGTTTTTGCTGGTTGAGATAAGGATGGCTATACAGGGCATTGACTCACATTTATTTCCTGTGCGTGGGTGTTACCGAGAAGCACTTTTTTTTATCACTGAAATGCTAACACTTTTAGAGGCAGATGAATCCCTTCTATCAGGTTTTTTTTTTTTAACTTCAGCTTTTATTTATTTATTTATGTCAGTACTGGGGTTTGAACTCAGGGTTTCACAGTTGATAGGCAGGCGCTCTACCACTTGAGCCACTCCACCAGCCAACTTCTGTCAGCTTTGATATTCTCATTTGATTAAGTATTCAGAAAGCATTTATTGTAGGGGGGTTATAGGAAATTACTAGTATAACCTTACTAGGGATAGCAGTTTGGAGTTTCATATGGCAGTTGACATTATGAGATTTCTTCCTGCTCCTTGGTTGTTTTTTGGACAGGAAACCTGATGGAGCATCTTTTGAGAGGCTTGGTATACCCTAATGAATCGGTGCAAGCTTCCATCTGTTACCTCTATGGGAAGCTCTACTCTTCACCAATGGCAGCCAAGATGCTTTCAGGCCATTTCCGAGAGAAGCTGTGTCCCGTTTTCCTTTCTACCATGGATAGTGCCCAGACCAAGGAGCTGCAGATCAACTGCTTGGGTGAGACAGTGGGGATGGAGTGAAAAGGAGATCTTTTTAGGTTTTGCTTGAGGACTTGAGATATTGGCTGGTCTAGTTGGGGGGAAGTTTATCACTTTGGAAAGGGTAGGAAGCATAATTTGGGAGATAAGATGTGCAGACTGTGTGAAAGATGCCTAGAGTTGGTATGACATCTTAACAATGTTGTCTTTGGGAGAAAAAGAGGAAGGAAAGTGGGACAGTTTTTCTGCCCTGGATCCTTAACGCCTGTTGCTGCCAAGTTAATCTTTACATTACTTGTATCCACTGTACAGTCACTTTCCTAGTTAAAAAAAAAATCTTCCATTCTGGCCTTGAGGGTAAAGTCTAGGGTTCTCTGCTTGTTATTCAAGGCTTTTTTTTTTTTTTTTTAATGGTACTGGAGTTTGAACTTAGTGCTAGGTAGGTGCTCTACCAATTGAGCCACTCCACCAGCTCTCAGCCCTCAAAAGCTTCTTCTTCTTTTTTTTTTTTTTTAATATCAGCTCTTGATATATAACCTAGGGTAGAATTCATGATCTTCCTGCCTCAGCCTCCCAAATACTGGGATTTATATTTTTGCCCTATGCCTGGCTGTTCAAGGTTCTTTAGAAGCCTTAGTACACCCTTCCAGCCTATTGTACTGCTACTTCCTTACACAAGATCTAGCGAATTCTTTTGAACAGGAAACTGTGATGTTTTAATTTAATTTTAGTTTTGTTTATTTTAGATTTATTTGTTTATATTTGGACAGTACTGAGGTTTGGACTCAGTGCTTCACGCTTGCTAGGCCAGGCGCTCCTACTGCTTGAGCCACTCTGCCAGCCCTTTTTTTTTTTTTGAGATAGGGTCTCGTGAACTATTTGCCCATGGCTGGGTTTGAACCAAGATCCTCCTGATCTCTGCTCCCTGAATAGCTAAGATTACAGACATGAACCACTGGCACCTGGCTTATTTTTATTTTTGTTTATTTATTTATTATCTATTTACTTTGCAGTACTGGGGTTTGAACTCAGGGCCTACATCTTGAGCCACTCCACCAGCCCTTTTTTGGGATGCGTTTTTTTGAGATGGGGTCTTATGAACTGTTTGCAGACTGGCTTCCAACTGGGATCCTCCTGATCTCTGTCCGATTACAGGTGTAAACCACTGGGCCTGGCTATATTTTTTTGTTTGTTTGTTTTTTTGGTGGTACTGAGGTTTGAACTCAGGGCCACATGCTTGCTAGGCAGTCGCTCTACCACTTGAGCTACCCCTCCAGCTCTCTTCTCCCCTCCCCTCCCCTCTCCTCCTGTCTCCTCCTTTCTTCCTTCCTTATTTCCTTCCTTCCTTCCTCTTCCCTTCCTTCCCCACTCCCTTCCTCCTTTCTTTAATGCTGGAGATTGAACCCAGGGCCTCACTCATACAAGGCAAGCACTCTACCACTGAGCTACATGCCTGGCCATTAATCCTTTGAATCTTCAAATGATGTGGGTTTTTTATTCTGTTAAATGTTATTCGTTTAGCCTTAAAGTCCAAGATCATCTAAGCTTTTTGTGATCTAATCCATATTAGCTGCTCCAGTCTCATCTCTTACTTCCGCTTGGGTCCCACTCTGCACCCAAAATTCAGCCTTTCTAAACCAAATATATCTCCAGCCAAACAACAGGCTCTCCTATGTTTGTTGTTTTGTTTTGCTTGAAATAGGGTCTTCTAATGTAGCCTAGGATTGCTTGGAATTTGCTGTGTTGCCTAGGTTGGCCTCAAACTTGCAATCACCCTGCTAATTCCCAAGTGCTGGAATTACAGCCAGTACATGCCTGGTGCTCTCCTGCTTTTGTATACTCTTCTGTCTGCCTGGATGTTGGCTCTCTCTTCAGCTTCACATCCTCCAAGATTTGTTCAGCTTTTTTTTTTTTTTTTTTTTTTTTTTGTGGTACTGGGTTTGAACCTAGGGCCTTGTGCTTGCTAGGCAGGCACTCTTATCATTTGGGCCACACCTTAGTCCTTCAAGATTTGATCAGATTTCTTCCAGAAGCCCTTTCTTGGGCCTTAAGCTGGATTAGATGCCCACAGTCCTCTGGACTTTTTTTTTTTTTCATCATTTAATTTTATTATTTAATATTCTGACATGCAAAGTTTGTTTACCTGTTAGTTAAATTATGTGTGTATGTAGCATGCTTTGGTGGCTTACCATGACTTGAGCATAAGGACTAGAGTCCCTAACATTGCTTATATGGTCTTTTATAGTATAATTAATTCTCAAATACCCTTTCTGAATTTTACTCTTTTTCAGCCCTTCTGGATTTTTTTCAGTTTCCCTCCACCTGGAAGGCTTTTCTCCACTTCACTTAGTTTTATCTACTAATCATTCGGGTTCAGCTTAAACTTGCTGATGAAAGGCTTTACTGATCCCTACATTAAATTAGATCCTCCTGTGTACACTCTCATATATGTCTGGCAATTCATCATTTGTATCATTCATCACAATTACAAATAATTGTAATCATTTTGTCACTTTTTTGTTGTGTTACTGTTTTTTGAGACAGTCTCGCTGTGTTGCCTAGGCTGATCTCAAGCTCCTGGGCTCAAGTGATCTTCCTGCCTCAGACTCCTGAGTAGGTGAGACTGTAGGCTCATGCCACAGTGCCTGGCTTTGTGTGATTTATTTTTATGTTTGTTTCCCCTGCATGAGTATATGCTCCCCTTGTTAGTCAAAATATATTTATTGAGTTCCTGCTGTGTGTCAGGAGCTGTGCCTGGTGAGGGATGATATAACGGTGAGACTGACATTATTCCTACCCTCATGAAATTTAAGAGTTCACTGAGGGTGATTTGGACCATGTTTGCCTTGCTTACGATTGAATCCCTAATCTCTGAGAGGTAGCATGTAATAAGTTCTCCTGAGATCCTTTTGGGAGTGAGCTAGGTTGCAGAAAGAAAACTGGTACTTAAGGATTTTAAGCACTCTCCATGTTTACAGGGATCTGAAGAAGTTTCTTGGGGGAATGTCTGAGGGCTGTGTTGGGAGTACTCCTGTGCTCCCTTCGCCTCACTTCCGAACCTCTTTGCTTCCTAGGTTTGCTAAGGCAACTGCTGAAGTATGATCTCTTTGTATCCATGGTCATGGACAAGTCTGTGCTTGCAGAACACGCTGAAAATGCCAAGGGGGCACCCGGAGAGACCTCCCTACCTTTGGTGCTCAAAAAGGTAGTTGATGGCCAGGGATGTAACTCGGTGGTAGAGTACATGCTTAGCATGAGTGAGGCCTGTTCTGGTGATCCCAGCACCAAAACCAAAAAGTAGTTGCATCATAATCTCTAGGTTCAATAACGAGGAAACACAATTACTTCCTGGGCCTTGTTTGTTTATTTGTTTATTATTATTATTATCTCATGGTACTGGGGTCTGGGCCTTGTTGGTGCTGGCGTTTGAACCCAGGGCCTTAAGCATGCTAGGCAAGTGCTCTATTACTTGTGCCATGCTTGAGTCCCTTTGTTCTTTCTTTCATTTTTTTTAAAAAATATGAACTGCTTCACAAATTTGCATGTCATCCTTATGCAGGGGCCACACACTATTCTGTTTCATTCCAATTTTAGTATATGTACTGTTGAAGTGAGCACCCTTTTGTTTGTTTTGTTTTTTGAGACAGAGTCTCAGCTACCTTTTTCCCAGACGAGCCTCCAACTTACGATCCTCCTGCCTCAATCCTCTTGCTTCAGCCTCCTAAGTGCTGGGGTTATAGATACGTACCACCAAGCCCAGCTTCTGTTATAAATTCTTTTTGTTTGTTTATGTTTTTTTGAAACAATCTCTCACTATGTAGCTTAGGCTGGCCTCAAACTTGTGATCCTTTTGTCTCAGCCTCTCTAGTGCTAGGACTACAGGTGTTCACCCTCATGCCCAGCTCAATGGTAAATTCTTATCTCTGTATCTTTCCTTTCCTTTCACTTTTGGATTGCCTAAAAATGAATACTTACAGCAAGCAACAGAAGCAAAGCCACCCTAGTTGTTTTAGACATAAGCTTCTCAGCTTGGTACCAAACGTCTTCTTTATTTGAACCCTGTGCGCTCCTTTAGTCTCATTTACCTGTCGGTTCTACTCTACAACCCAGCACTTCAGCCATATACTCTTCTCCTTTCTCCTTGGTCCTGCATGTGCTAGGTCATCTTGTCTATGCAAATGGTTTTCCCTCTGCCTGTACATTCTTTTCTCTCTCTTTTTTGTTGCTCTGATTCAGCCTGCAGGCCTGTTACATAGGCTCTTTAGCTGAATGTGCCTCTCTGTCACATGCTTACCTCACCATATTGTGGTGACTGCCTGGGCGCTTCTTCAGGACAGGACCTAAATCTGTTGTCTCTCTCCCCAGTCAGCATAGGGCCTGACATATCATGTGCATAAACTAACATGATAGCAGGGGTTGATTGACCAGACTGTGGGGCTCCTTTTTCAGGAAGGAAGAGGAGCTCTGGCTAGAAGTGAGAAAGGGTCAGCTGGGGATAAGCAACAATCCAAAGCAAACTTCTCCTCCTTATTTTCTTGGAATGCTTCTAGAATGGTCCATGAAAGGCCTGTGTTTCTAAGCCAGAAAATCACATATCAGGTTTCTGTCTGTGTTCATTTGATACTGGGCCCAACAGGAGCATAAGGACTTAGGAAAGGGTCTTGTGTCCTTACCAAGGCAGCATGGTAGCGGCAGCAGCACAGTTTAAAGAGCATTTGCGTGGGGCAAGGGACTTTGTAGAGACTAGAATATTGGCTTAGAAGTCCCAGCCTTCATCCATATGTAGAAACTCTTTTTTTTTTTCTTTTGAGACAGAGTCTCACTAACTTTGTCTAGACTGGTCTCAAACTTGTGATCCTCCTGTCTCAGCCTACTAAGTACTGTGATTAAAGGAGTGCATCATCATACCTAGCCCTGGAAACTCTTTTTCCATTGGCAATTTTGGATGATCAAGATTTTATTTTATTTTATAAGTGAGGGAAGCAAGTGAGGTACTTGGAGGGTTTGAAATTTAAGTGGGTGCTTAAACAAAAACTCAGAAATAAAGATAAATAATTTTAAGAAATAAAAATAATGCAGAAACGTTAATGAATGAAATAGCAAAAATTTAAATGAAATAATATTGGCATGTGTCCTTTTACTTACTTTCTGGCATTTTTTTGCAGTCTAATGCTATTCTTTCCTGCTTTGGGATTTTTTTTTTTTTTTTTTTTTTTTTGGCAGCACTGGGGTTTGAACTCAGGGCCTCACACTTGCTAGGGAGGTGCTTTTACTGCCACTCGCCAGCCCTATTTTCTGCTTTTGGATGATGACCAACTTATTCTCCCAAAATTCAGGTCTCTGAGAACAGGTTAATATTTGTGGTCTTGATGTTGCAACATTGATTCATTCATTTTGTCAAATACCTACCAGGCACTAATATGATAGGTCACTTTGTCAGCCACTGAAAACATTGTGCTATGTAAACAGATACTGTGGTAAGTTTTTTCTTGTTTTCGTTTTTGAGACAGAGTCTCCACTTTGTAGTTCAGGCTGGCCTCAAACTCTCAGTCTCCCAGTTTCAGCTTCCCAAGTGCTGGTGTTACAGGCTTGTACCATCCTGCTGGCTCAGATAATTTTTTTTTCTTGCTTTTGCAGTTTATAGACTAGTGAGGAAGGCAGATAACAAACAAGTGAATGATAAGCAATGTACTTATAGATTATGATAAGTGCTATGGAGGAAATAATGTGATGAGACAGTAGTGGAAAAAGCCATTTATAGGTTAAGTATTTGGGCAGGCCTCTCTGAAGGGCTGATGTTTGAGCTGACACTTGAAGAATTAATATGAAGATGCAGAAAAGCATCTCAGATGGGAAGAAAAGCAAATAAAGGCCAGATGAATAGAAGGACTTTGTGTTCTGGAAAAAGATGGGGCTGGTGGGATGGGATGGTGGGTGGGAGGTGGGGGGATGTAGCTCAAGATGAGGCTAGAGATTAAGCAGGGCAAGTTTTATATAAACCCTGGTAAGTTATGGTAAGTAATTAGAATTTTTAAAGGATAGATAATTAATTTTGTTTATGAAGGAAAAATAAAGTTGGAATATTTCTTTTATGATAAGGAATATATATTTTAAACCATTGTTTTCCTTAATGGATAAATATTATATTTCTTTGATTCTAGTATAACTTTTTTTCACATTTTAACATCTGTGAAATTGAAAGACATTTTACCATCAATGATGTACTTTCTCTCTCTCTCTCTCTTTCTGGCAGTACTGGGGTTTGAACTCAGGGCTTCATGCTTGTTAAGCAGGTGCTCTACCACTTGAGCCACTCTGCCAGCCCACACTTTCTCTTTCTTAAGAAAAAGTGTAGGGTTGGGAATATAGCTTAGTGGTAGAGAGCCCTTGCCTAGCATGTGCAAGGACGGTCCTAGCAGCACAAAAAGGAAAGAAAGAAAGAAGAAGAAAAAGTGTTTCCAATTAAATGGTACATAAAAATAATGGTTTACTTTACATCAATTGTATCTTCTTTAGTTTTTTTCTCCTTTTTATTTTTTTGCTTTCTTTCTCTTTTGTTTTTTAATTTTTTCATACATCAATTGTATCTTAAGATTAAAATGCAGTATGTTATTTTCTTTAGAAAAGAGAACAAGATAAACAATATCTAAACTCCTTTACACACTAACAGAAAAGCTATTTATGTGTCCACTTGTCCAATATGTCCTATATCATCAAGATGGTTTAATTGTACAGACCTTAGATTCTTCCCTGTTAGACTGAGTATGACTTGATTCTTTTCCTTTGACATTTTAAAACTAGTGCACACTCCTTTTTTTTTGGTGATAATAGGTTTTATTGCTCCTTCCCTCCTTCCTCCCTTTCTTTTCTCCCCACCCTCTCTTCCTTCCTCCTTTCCTTCCTTTGAAACCATGGCTTCATTCTTAAACATGCAAGCAAGTGCTGTACCTCTCGAATCATGCCCCCAGTGTTGGAAATGTGGGCCCCAAAAGTGACCACGTGGAGAGGAGTGATCTGGCCAAGAAATTCTTTATTGCCGAGTGGGAGAGAGAGAGAGAGAGGCAGGAAGGGCAAGGGCTTAAATACCCCTCAGTGGGACTCAGCATGATCTGATTGGTTAGGATCTTATGGTTCATGCTGATTGGAGGTTGGAGCAGAAGGAGGATTCAAGCTAGACTTGAGGCAGGACTGTGACCCTGGGAGGCAGGACCATGACCCAGGAAAACAGAAGCTTAAGGGTGCAATAAGAACTGAAACCTATTGGCGCCATTATTGCTAATACTCAGCACTTTAATTTTATCTTTTTTTTCTGAGATAAGGTCTACTAACTTTGCCCAGGCTGACCTTGATTTTGAAGTACTCCTGCTTCTCACTCCCAAGTAGCAGGGATTATAGAGATGTGTCACCATTCTAGGCTCAAGTGGTCAGTTTCTATTATACTTAAAACCTGTAGTTGCAGCTAACTGTTCTTGATTTCTAAAAGTATTACAGGTCCTCCTAATGGCTCTGGTGTCCAGCAGGAATTTTGATATTATTCAGAGTGCTAAGAAATTTATTGATATGTTTGAGTAGATCTAAAATTTTGATAGGATAAGCCTGGCATGCCAGGTGGTGCACGCCTATAATCCTGGTACTTGGGAAGTTGAAGTAGGAATCTTGTGAGTTTGAGGCTAGTCTGGGCCAGTCTCACCTGTATGTGAGACCTTGTCCCTAAAAACTTAGAGTGAACCTAGGAAAAAAAAAATTTTGAGCTGGGTACTGGTGGCTCATGCCTATAATTTTAGTTACTTGAGAGGCTAAGATTGGGAGGATAGCAGTTAGGGAAATAGTTTGTGAGACCCCCCCATCTCCAAAATAACCACAGCAAAATGGACTGGAAACATGGCTTAAGTGGTAGAGTATTGCTTTGCAAGTATGAAGCCCTGAGTTCAAAACCCAGTCCCACAAAAATAGAATAAAATAAAATTTGGTGCGGGCAAGACTCCTAGACTTGGACTTGCCTGACCTGGGTTTCTTTCTTACCTTTGCTACTTTTCAGCTAGCTAGGCCTGGAGTAACTTAACCCAAAACTACAGTGAAGTTTGATGATTTGTTGACAATACACAGGACTTGGTGTATAATAATATTCATGGCAGTGACTTATTATAGTAAAAGGTTGCCAGCCCTGCAGATACTTCACAAGACTCATCTCCAAAATAACCAGAGCAAAATGGAGTGGAGGTGTGACTCGAGTGGTAGAGTGCCTGCTTGTAAGCATGAATCCCTGAGTTCAGACTCCACTCCCACCAATAAATAGATAGATGAATGAATAAATAAATAAATAGCAAATGAGGGATATGAAAATACTTTTGCTAATGAAGGCCTGCATACTGCTTGGTGGTGGTTTTATTGTTTGTTGAGTGCCACTGGTGGGTTTTTCGTTGTGTTCTTGCATTCTGTTTCTTACCTGCACTGTTCACAAAGACTTCTTTCAATAATGCATAACTGCTCCCCCTGGCACTGACCTTGTGCGTGGCATGGTGCAGTACAGGAGTGTCAGAAATGAATTGAGCTCCTGCTCTGAAGCACTCAGGTCAGATCCTTTGGTCCTGTCATTACTGTGACCAGGATACTTTTTGCTGCCGATTTCTCCAGCTTCTTCTCTCCAGAGATGAGACCTTGCAGGTGGCCAGTTCCCACTGCATAACTGCAGTGTTGGTCCACTCCCCAGTGAAGCATGCTTCAGCCTTCATCCATGCTGACATTCCAGGTAAGTGGGCCTTTTAATCTTTTCTTCTCAGGACCTAAGATTTCTGACTAGAGCCTTGGGGATTGTAGCAGCAGCAGCCACCCTGTCAGGGGAACTTTAATAACTCACATTGGAGGGATGGGGTGAGGACAGAGTCAGTTGTATGTGAAGTAGGCTCATAACATCTGAATCCTCTTGCTACAGATTTCTTATATGGATTTGACTAATTTGTTACTGACCTTTGCCATTTATTTGGCTTTCTATGAATAAAAATGTAGTGTGGGGTAGCAGAAACACCTGCAGACCAGGAAGGCAAAAGGAGTTAATGTTTCTCCCTGAGCTATTAGGAGCCAAGAAACACACACGGAATTGCTTGCAAATAATATCACATTTAGTTCTTTGTCTTTGTTGTTTTATTCTTTTATTTTTTGTGGAGCAGGGTTTCAGAGGCCTTGCACATACTAAGCAGGTACTCTACCAATGAGCTATATATCCCCAGCCAATCTTTGTTATTTTATAGATAAGGGAATTGAATATGGTGGAAATATTATGTATTCATGTATGAAATGGAAAACTGAGACCTGTTGAAACTATTCCAAGAATAGAGGAAGGATAAAAGAGAATGATGGAGGGGGTGAATTCAACTATAATATATTGTAAGAACTTTGGTAAATATCACAGTGTACCCCCAATATAACAATAATAAAAAAGGGAATAAAAAATAAAAATAATGAATGCACATACAAAAGAAAAAATGTGTAGATAAGGGAATTGATTTTTGGGGGGAGAAAAAATACAAATTTATTTTGTGCATGGAACGGTCATATAGTGCAGTTATCCACCAGCCCAATATGTTTATATAACCCTTTTTCTATAGGAGATGTGGGAGAGTAGGAATGTAAATAATTTGGGGGATTATGATTATTGAGGAGAATTGGGACTCAGAGAGGAAAAATAACTGGCTCAAATTAACAAGGGTAGTCATTGACAGAGATGGGATACAAAATTAAATCTCTCTGACTCTAAAAATTCTTTTTTCTGTTGCCCATTCTGGGAATTAGGAGACCCAAGTTTCAGTCCCACCTCTGCCATAAACTTGTCATTCTGGGTTTCAGTTTCCCCATCTGTTAAAAATGAGTTTAGAATACTGAGGATACTTTCCAGGTTCATCTATGAATTGATGTCTCATAGAGAAGGTATATGAACAGATCATGTAATAGGAAAAAGATGCTGAATATATACATCAGTTAAAGGAACATGATATTCTAGCAGTCATTTATTATTTTCTCTTTTGTTTGGCTAGAGTTCCTCTTTGAGAATCTTTCTTCTTCCAGCGAAGTGCTCATCTGGTCCAGCTACAACTGCTTGATACTCTTGGCAGAAGAGCCACTCTTCTTTTCCAAGTGCCACACAGTATATGGTTGGTAGTGCAGGTTCTGTGCTCTCGGCCTGGCAGCAGCAGTGATGGGGGGCTGGCCTTCACCTTGGGAGAAAGAGCACTGGGTTCTGGACATTTCTGTCAGCTCAAACTCATTACCAGATTCCGTATGTAAGCATATGATTCTGCTGTACACTGATTAGCAGAAGTATACATGTTTAGACTCTTCAGCAAGGACAGGGCACTCCTATTAGCCTCTGAATGAATTCCAGTTACATGCTAAGTGTAATTCCAAACAGTGATATGCAGTCTCTGAATTTTGTTGATTCATTCCTTAAAAGTCTCTTGGAACCATCCCTTCCCTTTCCATCCTGATGATCCTTTCTTCTAGGATTTTTTTTGTGTTATGTCTGGACTTTTAGAATGGAAGCATTTAATCATTTTGTATTCTATGTTTCTAGTCTGTGCCAGGCACCAGACTGGGACCTAGAGATTTAGAAATACATATGACATGGTGCTTGCCCTCACCAATGGGAAAGAGGTTAAACAGACAATTTCAACACAAGCTGATTCTCACTCCTAAAGTGAAGCACAAATTGCTCAGGGGAAGTCACAGTTCTGCCTGAGTGGATCAGGGAAGACTTTATGGAAGAGCAGAGATTCAACTGATTCTTTTTTTTTTTCATTACTGGGGTTTGAACTCAGGGCCTACACCTTGAGCCACTCCACTAGCCCTTTTTTTGTGATGGGTTTTTTGAGGTAGGATCATGCAAACTGTTTGCCTGGCCTGATTTCAAACTGCAAAATACTCCTGATCTCTGCCTCCTAAATAGCTAGGATTATAGGAATGAGCCACCAGTGCCCGGGTCAACCTGATTCTTTAAGGAGGAATAGGAGTGTGCCAAGTGGGGAAGACATGGCTTGATCAGTTCCTAAATACCTCATGTGTCTGCGCCTGTGCTGTGTCTTGTGCTGTGTGTAGGGGAGACAGAGATGAATCAGATGAAGGCCTTCCCTTGAAGATCTCAACATTTAGATCTCATCAGCTAAACCTTGTCAGGGTTACTCCATGAGGGCTTCCAGAGAGTAGGTGCTAATCAGAGTGTGTCACCTCTCCTGGTTGGGCAGTGAAGGAACTACAGATCACTGATCCCTGGCTTGTGGCATGTCATCCTGAGTAGGGATCGAGGCGGTGGTCAGGAGCCTACAGGGAAGCCTGAAGATGACCAACACAGAGCTGCACAAGCAGGGCCTGCTGTTGTTTGCTGAGATCCTGACTCGGTGAGCAAAGTGAGAGAACATCAGACCTGTAGAGGCCAGACTGGTGAAGGAAAAGTGCGTCTTTATTCCTGGTGGGGCCAGGATAGGAGTTTACATACTGATTTCTTGTCTACCATTTCCTAGGCAGCCAGAAGAAATCAGGCTGTTTACAAGCTCAGCCATGTGTGGAGATGCTGGCCGTGCCCTCCAAGAGGCAGTGAGCAGCCCTGTGCTGGAGGTAGCTACTGAGGCAGTGAAGGCCATTTCTGCTTTCCTGAGGTGAGAGACCCTAGTAGGCTGAACTTTCCACCCCTGAATCTACCTGAGGGCCTGTCAAGACCAGGTAGCTTCCCAGGATGTTTTCTTTAATTAGTTCTTTTCTCTGCTGTATTAATTCTGTTTTCTCTGGAACTGCCATTAAGATGTTGGACATCTTAAATTGGTTATCTAATTTTGTTTGACAGTTTTTCATCTTTTTGTCACTATCTACTAACTAGGCGATTTTATTGACCATACTATTTTTTAATTTGGAAGAGCTCTTTCCAATTCTCTACATGTTTGTTTTTTGAGATAAGGTCTCGCTATGTAGCCTTAGGTTGCCTCAAAACTCAACAATCCTCCCGCCTCAGCCTACTGAGTGCTGGGATTACAGGTGTGTGTACCATCATGTCGGACTCTTTTTTTTTTTTGGCAGCACTGGGGTTTGAACTCTGGGCCTTACACTTACTAGGTACTTGCTCTTAGTATTTGAGCCACTCCAACAGCCCTTTTTTGTGATGGGTTTTTGTTTGAGATAGGATCTTTGGAACTATTTGCCTGCACTGGCTTCAAACTGTGATCCTCCTGATCTCTGCCTCCTGAGTAGCTAGGATTACAGGTGTGAGTCACTGGTGCCTGGTCAGCTTATTATTATTATTATTATTTGCAGTACTGGGGCTTGAACTCAGGGCCTACACCTTAAGCCATTCCACCATCCTCCCCCGCCCTTTTTTTGTGATGGGTTTTTTCAAGATAGGGTCTTATAGATTATTTGCCTGGGCTAGCTTCAAACCATGATCCTCCTTATCTCTGCCGCCTGAGTAGCTAGGATTACAGGTGTGAGTCACTGGCGCTTGGTCCAGCTTATTTTTTTATAGCATTTTATTCCATATTTATTTCATGGGTATGAGTTTATCTCTCTGAGGGGAGTTTCATTGAAGTGTTCATTTTCCTTCATAGTCTCCTTTTTAAGTTGCTATTTTGTACTTGGGATTACAGCTATGTACCATTTTACCTGGCTTGTTCTTTTTTATTTTTCGGGGTGGTAATAGAATTTGAACTCAGGGCTTCATTCTTGCTAGGCAGGCACTCTATCACTTGAGCCACTCAGCCAGCCCATTTTTGGGTGGGTATTTTTCAGGATAGGGTCTCATGAACTATTTGCCTGGGCTGGCTTCTAATTGCGATACTCCTGAGTAGCTATGATGACTGGCATGAGCCACTAGCACCATCCCTACTTGTTCTTGAGATATCATCTTGCGTAACTTTTTTGCCTGGACTTGGCCTTGAAGTTTGATATTCCTATCTCTGCCTCCCAAGTAGCTGAGATAGGTAGTGCCACCATGCCCAGCCCTCTTTTTTCTGTTTCTTGAACATACCAAACTTATTCTCGCTGTTGGACCTTTCTACTAATTGTTCCTTCTGCCTAAAGTACACTTCCCTGCAACCTTAATATGACTGGCTTCTTCATATTGTTCAAGTCTCATCAGAGCCTCCTTCGCTAACTGACCTGTCAACCTGCTGTAGCACCTACAAAACACTTAGGAGTTCTTGTTTATTCATTTGTTTTTATCTCCTTCCTCCCCAACTAAAATATAGGTTTTTTTTATTTAATAGATTGTCAATATATGAATAAAACACGTTACAACTGATGGTGAGATGGGAAGTTATTCTGTAGCAAGATATTGAAACCTTAATTAAAAAATAACCAGGGAAACCTATGTTTATTTTGTTACCTTGCTTTTTCAACTTTTATTTTGTTTCCATGTTTTCTCTTACATTTCTAGCAAAGTAATACATTCAAATAATAGAATTAAATAGTACTCTTTTGTTTGTTTGGTTTTGGTTTTATTTACAGTACTAGGACTTGAACTCAGGGCCTTTCACTTGGTAGGCTAGGCAAGCACTCACCACTTGAGCCACAACTCCAGTCCAGTACAGAGGGTTTATAATGAAAAGAAACAGCTCTTTAATTCTGTCTCCACTTCCTAAAGGAAACAAATTTTAAACTCACTTTGTTTTTTTAAGTTCTGGTGATTATCTCCTTAAATCTAAACAATATATTTATAATGCTTTTTTTTTTGAAACAGGGTCTTACTATGTAGAGCAGGCTAGCCTCAAACTCGCAGTCCTCTTGCCTCACTTCCTGGATGCTGGAAATACCATGCCTGGCATACTATTTGTTTATTTGTCAATTTAAGGCATTATTCATTGATTCACTAGTAAGAAAGATCAAGATTTAATTAGCTCACATTTTTCTTCTTCTCTCCACCTTGGCATTTTTGCTAGTTAATATTTTGTCCTCAAGCCTTTAAATAATGTATTTAAAGCTTGTACTTTCTTTTTTCTTTCTTTTTTTGGTGGGATTGGAGTTTGAACTCAGGGCTTCACACTTGCAAAGTAGGCACTCTACTGCTTTAGCCACACTTCCAGTCCAAAGCTTGTACTTTCTGTTCCCTCAATTTGAAGCAGTATCTTTGGACTCCCATTCTTTTTCTTTCCCCTCTCCTTCCACCCTCTATTTCTCAAGATTACTCAGCTGTACCTTTACGTTTACATTGTAAAGGTTATTGAAACCTACAGTTTCTTCTGTAACCATATTTAAGTCTTTGTGATTTGACTCCAGGTTCATTCTAAAAATGAAAGGAAAAACAGCATTTACATTATAATGACTTTAGTTGGGCTTCCCTTCCCCTTTGTCTTCCCTGGATCTGAATGTCTAAATGTTGAGGCATGAATCCCAGTGTTGAGTGAAATGAATAAACCAATAGGGTACCAAAATAGAATAAAAGTGGTGTCAATCAGAGGTTCTTCATTGATGATACCATTTGATCCAGCAATACCACTCTTGGGGATATACCCAAAAGACTGTGACACAGGTTACTCCAGAGGCACCTGCACACCCATGTTTATTGCGGCACTATTCACAATAGCCAAGTTATGGAAACAGCCAAGATGCCCCACCACTGACGAATGGATCAAGAAAATGTGGTATCTGTACACAATGGAATTTTATGCAGCCATGAAAGAGAACAAAATTTTATCATTCACTGGTAAATGGATGGAATTGGAGAACATCATTCTGAGTGAGGTTAGCCTGGCCCAAAAGACCAAAAATCATATGTTCTCCCTCATATGCGGACATTAGATCAAGGGCAATTGGACTTGGGGATTGGACTTTGAGCACATGATAAAAGCGAGAGCACACAAGGGAGATATGAGGATAGGTAAGACACCTGAAAAATTAGCTAGCATTTGTTGCCCTCAATGCAGAGAAACTAAAGCAGATACCTTAAAGGCAACTGAGGCCAATAGGAGAAGGGGACCAGGAACTAGAGAAAAGGTTAGATCAAGAAGAATTAATCAATATACAACTCTCTCTCCTACCCCCTTATTACTGTCTTTTGCTGCCCTAATGGAAATACAAACTGGGGGATTCCAAGATGGCGGCTAGAGGGAGGAAGCAGAAGTGAGCCTCCTATAGTGAAATCTTGGAGAGACGCTGGAGACACACTTTGCAGGCATAATCACTGAGAAGAGGCATAACTTTGACCCCTCCACACCTCCAGCTGGCACAGATAATCTCCACTTCATGTTAAACGGAGAAACCAGGAGGGCCCCGGGGCCGCCAGTCGCCAGTGCCCAGACAGCTTGGGAAGATGCAGACCAGGTGAGCTTCACGGTATGCGGTACTCCCACAGACAAGCCTGGGCCAGAGCAGCATAGCCCCCTGGACAGACCAACCTCCACCCGGGGAAAAAAGAGAAACTGAGTAATATGCAATAAGAGCAATAAAGACACTCGGGAAAGAGGGTGGGGTGCACTGAGTGCCAAAGATTGGGGGAAGGGAATCCTTCCTGGGACTGTAAATAAACAAGCCGGCCTGGCCGGAGAGCCTCTGGTGGGAGAGGGGGTGTGCTCCCAGCAACCAGGAGCGGGAAAGTTTGTGAGAGTGGCGGAGGGAGGAAAACTCCGCAGGAAAGGAGGGAAGACCACTTCCCACGTGAACTGTAAACAAACATGGCGGCTGGCAGGAGCAGCAGCACCACCCAGTAATCAGGAACAGGAAAGCTTGTGAAAGTGGCGGTGGGAGGAAAACTGCACGGGAGAGGTGGGAAGACCCACCTCCCGCATGAACTGTAAATAAACATGCAGGCCTGACAACGCGGGTGCAGTGTCACTTTTCCCAGTGTGCTTGGAAAGGGGAAAGCTTGTAGTAGAGGCTTACGCAGAGGAAAATCTGAGTAAACAAAGCCTGCAGGGCCAGGTGAGTGCTAAGCTCACCCCTGAGATCTGCATAAATAACGCCTCCAGCAATAGCAGGCTGACAGCAGCGGGCAGGCAAGCCACAGCTGCAGATACTACTCTCAGAACTGTCTCCAGACCCTTTTTTTTCTTTGTCTCCCTACGTTTGATGAGAGAACAACCAAATTACACCTGCAAGCTGAAAAACTTACTGAAACTGTATTGCATTTGAACTTGGGACACTTGGTGGGGTTTTTTTTGTGCATGTGTGTGTAGTTTTGTTCTACTTTATGCGTCCCCTTTGATGAGACAACTACAGAACAACATCTGAGGCACCATCTCCAGGATTGGAGGCTGAGACGGACACCCAAATTATTAAGACTGAAACTTCATTGCATTTGAACTTGGAGGTTTTTTGGTTTTTTTGGATTTTTTTAATTTTCTATTTTTTCATTTTATTTTAATACATTTATATATATAGATTTTTCTTTCATTTACTTATTTTTTATTTTTATTCTTATCTTTATTTTTTTTATTTTTGATTTTCAATCCTCTCTCTGTCTCTCCAATGTCTGTTAAGCTTACTGTCGATTAGTACACTAAAGCTCCCTGTATATACCTTTGAAACCTTCTTGTCTGATACCTTGTTCTGTTTTCTCCTTCCAGTCTGTGTATTTGTTTTTCCCATTTCTTTAACTTCTTGCTTTCCATCTCAGCTCACCCTTCCATTCTAAATATTACCATTGTTATTATTACAAGCTAGAAAATACTTAATTGCACACAGTACAGGGACAGTAACAACACCAAAGACAATGACGGGAAGACAGAAAAAACAGGGAAACCAGTTTCCCCACAGCAAAAAATTAGTACAAGAACCAGAGGGGAATGAAGAAAACAGGTACTCAGATCCAGACTCCAACAAAATGAAGATAAACTATGCCAAAGGACCCAATGAAGCCCACAAGAATAATTTAAAAGAAGACGTACTACAGGTACTCAATGAGAATTTTATAGAGATGATACTGGATAGGGTCAACCAAAATGTACAGGAGACACTCAAGAAATTCCAAGACAACAAAAATAGAGAATTTGAAAAAGCAAAAGAAGAAATAAAGGAAACCATAGAAGCACTGTATAAACACCAAAGTGAAAGAGAGAATACGATGAATAAACAGACAAATGAACTCAGGACGAAAATAGACAATATTAAAGAGGAAACCAGCCAGGATATGGAAAACCTTAGAAAAAAGAATGAAACAGAACTGCAAAACAAAACGGAAGGCCAATCCAGCAGAATAGAACAAACAGAAGACAGAATCTCAGAACTTGAAGATGAAATGGTAATTAAAGGAAAAACCAAAGAACTATTAATTAAACAGCTCAAGATCTGTGAAAAGAAAATGCAAGAACTCACCGACTCCATCAAAAGACCAAACTTGAGAATCATGGGCATCGAAGAAGGAGAAGAGGTGCAAGCGAAGGGAATGCATAATATATTTAACAAAATAATAATGGAAAATTTCCCAAATCTAGAGAAAGATATTCCCATCCAGATGCAAGAGGCCTCCAGGACACCAAACAGACCAGATCAAAATAGAACTACCCCACGACATATCACCATTAAAACAACAAGTTCAGAAACTAAGGAAAGAATATTGAAGGCTGTAAGAGAGAAAAAACAAGTAACATACAAAGGTAAACCCATTAAAATCACAGCAGACTTCTCAACAGAAACATTAAAAGCAAGAAGAGCGTGGGGTGAGATCTTCCGGGCACTGAATGAAAATAACTTCAACCCCAGGATACTCTACCCAGCAAAACTATCATTCAAAATAGATGGAGCAATAAAAGTCTTCCATGATAAGCAGAAACTGAAACAATATGTGACCACAAAGCTACCACTACAAAGGATTCTTCAAGGGATTCTGCACACAGAAAGTGACACCCAACTTAACCATGAAAAGGCAGGCAGCACCAAACCACAGGAAAAGAAAAAGCAAGACAGTAGAGAGTAACCTCAACTTAGGTACACACAATCAAACCTTCAAACAACTAAGAAAACTAAATGACAGGAATCACCACATATCTATCAATCTAACACTTAATGTTAACGGACTTAATTCACCCATCAAAAGGCCGCTTGATGAAATGGATTAAAAAGGAAGATCCAACAATTTGTTGCTTACAGGAGACCCATCTCACTGACAGAAATAAGCATAGGCTAAGGATGAAAGGCTGGAAGAAGATTTACCAAGCCAATGGCCCCCGAAAACAGGCAGGAGTAGCAATACTTATCTCTGACAAAGTAGACTTCAAACCTACATTGATCAAATGAGATAAAGAAGGACATTCCATACTAATAAAAGGGGAAATAGACCAAAAGGAAATAATAATTATCAACCTGTATGCACCCAATGTCAACGCACCCAATTTCATCAAACATACCCTGAAAGACCTAAAAGCATATATAAACGCCAACACAGTGGTTGTGGGAGAGTTTAACACCCCATTATCATCAATAGATAAGTCATCCAAACAAAAAATCAATAAAGAAATCCAAGATCTAAAATATGCAATAGATCAAATGGACCTAGTTGATATCTACAGAACATTTCATCCAACTTCTACACAATATACATTCTTCTCAGCAGCCCATGGAACCTTCTCCAAAATAGATCATATCCTAGAGCACAAAGCAAGTCTCAGCAAATATAAGAAAATAGAAATTATACCGTGCATACTATCTGATCACAATGCAGTAAAAGTAGAACTCAACAACAAAAGTAAAGACAAAAAACATGCAAACAGCCAGAAACTAAATAACTCATTACTTAATGAAGAATGGATCATCAATGAAATAAAAGAGGAAATTAAAAAGTTCCTGGAAGTCAATGAAAATGAAAACACAACCTACTGGAACCTATGGGACACAGCTAAGGCAGTCCTGAGAGGAAAGTTTATAGCCATGAGTGCGTATATTAAAAAGACTGAAAGATCCCAAATCAATGACCTAATGATACATCTCAAACTCCTAGAAAAACAAGAACAAGCAAATCCCAAAACAAATAGAAGGAGTGAAATAATAAAAATAAGAGCTGAAATCAACGAAATAGAAATGAAAAAACCATACAAAGAATTAATGAAACAAAAGTTGGTTCTTTGAAAAAATAAACAAGATCGATAGACCCCTGGCAAACCTGACTAAAATGAGGAGAAAAAAAACCCAAATTAGTAGAATCAGGAATGCAAAAGGGGAGATAACAACAAACACCATGGAAGTCCAGGAAATCATCAGAGACTACTTTGAGAACCTATATTCAAATAAATTTGAAAATCTTAAAGAAATGGACAGATTTCTACATACATATGACCATCCAAAACTGAACCAAGAGGAAATTAATCACCTGAATAGACCTATAACACAAAATGAAATTGAAGCAGCAATCAAGAGTCTCCCCAAAAAGAAAAGTCCAGGACCTGATGGATTCTCTGCTGAATTCTATCAGACCTTTAAAGAAGAACTGATACCAACCCTCCTTAAACTGTTCCACGAAATAGAAAGGGAAGGAAAACTGCCAAACGCATTTTATGAAGCTAGTATTACACTTATCCCAAAACCAGGCAAAGACACCTCCAAAAAGGAGAACTATAGGCCAATCTCCTTAATGAACATTGACGCAAAAATCCTCAACAAAATAATGGCAAACCGAATTCAACAACACATCAAAAAGATTATTCACCACAACCAAGTAGGCTTCATCCCAGGGATGCAGGGGTGGTTCAACATATGAAAATCAATAAACGTAATAAGCCACATTAACAGAAGCAAAGGCAAAAACCACTTGATCATCTCAATAGATGCAGAAAAAGTCTTTGATAAGATCCAACACCATTTCATGATAAAAGCTCTAAGAAAACTAGGAATAGAAGGAAAGTACCTCAACATTATAAAAGCTATATATGACAAACCTACAGCCAGCATTATATTTAACGGAGAAAAACTGAAACCATTCCCTCTAAAATCAGGAACCAGACAAGGATGCCCACTATCTCCACTCCTATTCAACATAGTACTGGAATTCCTAGCCAGAGCAATTAGGCAAGAAGAAGGAATAAAAGGAATACAAATAGATAAAGAAACTGTCAAAATACCCCTATTTGCAGACGAAATGATCCTATACCTTAAAGACCCAAAAAACTCTACTCAGAAGCTTCTAGACATCATCAATAGCTATAGCAAGGTAGCAGGATATAAAATCAACATAGAAAAATCATTAGCATTTCTATACACTAACAATGAGCAAACTGAAAAAGAATGTATGAAAACAATTCCATTTACAATAGCCTCAAAAAAAAAAAATCAAATACCTAGGTGTAAACCTAATAATAGATGTGAAAGACTTCTACAAGGAAAACTATAAACTTCTGAAGAAAGAGATTGAGGAAGACTATAGAAAGTGGAGAGATCTCCCATGCTCATGGATTGGTAGAATCAACATAGTAAAAATGTCGATATTCCCAAAAGTAATGTATATGTTCAATGCAATTCCCATCAAAATTCCAATGACATTCATTAAAGAGATCGAAAAATCTACTGTGAAATTTATATGGAAACACAGGAAGCCACGAATAGCCAAGGCAATACTCAGTCAAAAGAACAATGCTGGAGGTATCACAATACCTGACTTCAAACTATATTACAAAGCAATAACAATAAAAACAGCATGGTACTGGTACAAAAACAGACATGAAGACCAGTGGAACAGAATAGAGGACCCAGATATGAAGCCACACAACTATAACCAACTTGTCTTTGACAAAGGAGCTAAAAATATACGATGGAGAAATAGCAGCCTCTTCAACAAAAACTGCTGGGAAAACTGGTTAGCAGTCTGCAAAAAACTGAAACTAGATCCATGTATATCACCCTATACCAAGATTAACTCAAAATGGATCAAGGATCTTTATATCAGACCACAAACTCTAAAGTTGATACAGGAAAGAATAGGAAATACTCTGGAGTTAGTAGGTATAGGTAAGAACTTTCTCAACGGAACCCCAGCTGCACGGCAACTAAGAGATAGCATAGATAAATGGGACCTCATAAAACTAAAAAGCTTCTGTTCATCAAAAGAAATGGTCTCTAAACTGAAGAGAACACCCACAGAGTGGGGGAAAATATTTGCCAGCTACACATCAGACAAAGGACTGATAACCAGAATATACAGGGAACTTAAAAAACTAAATTCTCCTAAAACTAATGAACCAATAAAGAAATGGGCAAGTGAACTAAACAGAACTTTCTCAAAAGAAGAAATTCAAATGGCCAAAAAACACATGAAAAAATGCTCACCATCTCTAGCAACAAAGGAAATGCAAATTAAAACCACACTAAGATTCCACCTCACCCCTGTTAGAATAGCCATCATCAGCAACACCACCACCACCAGGTGTTGGCGAGGATACGGGGAAAAAGGAACCCTCTTACACTTTTGGTGGGAATGTAAACTAGTACAACCACTCTGGAAAAAAATTTGGAGGCTACTTAAAAAGCTGGACATCGATCTACCATTTGATCCAGCAATACCACTCTTGGGGATATACCCAAAAGACTGTTACTCCAGAGGCACCTGCACACCCATGTTTATTGCAGCACTATTCACAATAGCCAAGTTATGGAAACAGCCAAGATGCCCCACCACTGACGAATGGATTAAGAAAATGTGGTATCTATACACAATGGAATTTTATGCAGCCATGAAGAAGAAAGAAATGTTATCATTCACTGGTAAATGGATGGAATTGGAGAACATCATTCTGAGTGAGGTTAGCCTGGCCCAAAAGACCAAAAATCGTATGTTCTCCCTCATATGTGGACATTAGATCAAGGGCAAACACAACAAGGGGATTGGACTTTGAGTACATGATAAAAGCGAGAGCACACAAGGGAGGGGTGAGGATAGGTAAGACACCTAAAAAATTAGTTAGCACTTGTTGCCCTTAACGCAGAGAAACTAAAGCAGATACCTTAAAAGCAACTAAGGCCAATAGGAAAAGGGGAACAGGAAGTAGAGAAAAGGTTAGATCAAAAAGAATTAACCTAGAAGGTAACACCCACGCACAGGAAATCAATGTGAGTCAATGCCCTGTATAGCTATCCTTATCTCAACCAGCAAAAACCCTTGTTCCTTCCTATTATTGCTTATACTCTCTCTTCAACAAAATTAGAGATAAGGGCAAAATAGTTTTTGCTGGGTATTGAGGGGGTAGGGGGGAGAGGGAGGGGGGAGTGGGTGGTAAGGGAGGGGGTGGGGGCAGGGGGAGAAATGACCCAAGCATTTATGCACATATGAATAATTAAAAAAAAAATCAGAGGTTCTTATTCAGAGCAGAAAGCCTCCCAGGAGGTCTGTGTTATGGGCAACCAGAGCACCTTTCCTTAGGTGCTTTGAGCTGTGCTAGACGAGATGAGAGACATGTAGGTTGTGGAAGTGTTACGTGCTGATGTCGAGGGTCCTTGCCTTCACAGGCCAGAGAACTGGCTTGTGAGGCAGCTGAATGATGAGCCAAAGCCTGTATATAAAGTAGGATTTATAAGAGAGAAAGGAAAGGCTACAGCTAGGGAACTGCAGCAGAGTCTGGAAGCTGGTGGCTTCCTGCACAGGTAAAGGCTGTGGTTTTTATGGACATTCTAACTCTGGGTTAGGTGGGTTTTTCTCATTGGCCATGGATTCGCAGGCTTTCTCAGGTGAACTGGTTTGGTTAGCACCTTTCTCGGGGGAAGGGAACAATCTTGAGAGCATTTTGCTCATCAGCCCTGTGGCAGATCTGTATCTCTCCTTTAGGATGCAGGAATGCAGGCCTGCATCTCTTCAGGATGTAGGAATGATATTGCCCTCCATGGGGGATGGGATACTCACTCATCTGCCTTAGGTCTCTAGACCCAACAGAAGGACAGGATTAGTGGAAACATGAGGGTAGGAAAGCGTAAGGGATAACTGAGGGTATAAGAGGCAGTTGAAGCGTAGATTACATGAAAAATAGTACCTGAAAAGCTGGAAAGCTGTTTGGGTCAGAATTGTGGAGAAGGATGGAATGGGGGTAGGGAGAGTTATTAAACCTTGGATGATTTTACTTTGGACTTTAACTTTCCAAAATGTTTACTGAGGTAGACCATTTGAGGTGGAGTGATTCAGAGGGTCTCAGAAGCATAACTAGAAGGAAGAATGAGAAATGAGAGCTTCTGGAAAAAAAAAAAAAAAAAGGTAACGGAACCAGGGCTTGATAATCACTGTAGGGAAGAAACTTAGAGCTTCCAGCAGGGTGTGGTGGTGTATCCCTGCAACCCCAGCTACCTGTGAGACTGAGGCAGGACGGTTTCTTAAGGCCAGGAGTATTCTCATCTTGAATAAAAAAAGAAAAAGAGAAAGAAATTCAGAGTTTTCAAAAATTAAGAAGAAAAGGAGAAACCAAGCTTAAACTATATATAGTTGATTAAAATACTATTAGAAGGCCCAACAAATCACTCTCAGTGCTCAAAAAGGACTGAGGGATGAGGGTTAACAGGTTCCTTAGTTACTATACTGGGTTGAATAGCATCTCCCCAACATTTGTGACTACCCAGAACCTGTGCATGTGCCTTATTTGGACAGAGGGCCTTTGTTGATATCATTAAGATTGGGTCATACAGCAAAGGCTATAAATCCAATGACTGGTGTCTTCATGAGGAGATGGAGATTTGGACATAACACAGACACACACAGGGTGAAGATAGCCATGAGACAGAGGGACAAATTAGAGCAGTGTAACTAACAGTAAGTCAAGGAATGCCAAGGATTGTTGATAATCACCAGAATCTAAGAAGAGTCAAGGAAGGATTCTTCCTATGGTCCTTTAGCGGGAACTTGGTCCTACTGATACCTTGATTGTAGACTTCTAGTCTTCAGAACTGAAAGAATAAATCTCTGTTGTTTTGAGGCACCCAGTTTGTGGTTGTTTATTATAGTAGCCTAGGCAACCAATATCTAATTAAATAATCATTTATTCATTTAATATTTTTTAAATTTAGCATCAATTTGTAATACATCTATTTCTGCTTAAGTAAAGTGGCCTGTTAGAGCTTACAATTAGACTAGTCAATGACTCTTTCCTCCTCTTGAGTCTATAGAATATGAGGGTTCAAATGTGTATATTTACTCCACACTTAGAATGATTGAATCTCCAAAAATAGTTTTCCAGTCTCTGCTTATAATCTCACAGAGTGGGGAACTCACTTCTGCCTAGATAGTCCCCTCTACAGAGTTTTGACTTTTAGAAAGTACTGAAGTAAAATCTGGATCTTAGTAACATTTACCTATTGATTCTGGCTTTCCTGATTGAGGTAACAGAGAGTAAGGCTGGTCTGTCTTTCCAGGAAAGCTTATCACTTACTTGAGAGCAGTGCCCATTGCATATCTTGATGTCCCTTCAGTTCCTGGTAGCCCTCAGCTATGAAAAAGTCCTCTGTGTCCTTAGTAAACATGAAAATAGACATGACTGGTGTTTATAACAGCTTGCTAAGTATTGTGATAAGTGCCTGGCACTCGTTAACTAACTTGATCCTCAGAATAATTCTCAGAGAGCTCATTTCTCCATGAGGACACTGATGGGTACAGAGGGTAGGAATGTATACGAAGTCATGCAAGGATTTTTATCAGCCCAAGACTCCATCTTCTGAACTACTATACTTTCTCCATCATCCAAAAGTGGGATCTTGTATATAAACTACTTCTCTCTGAGCCTGCTCTTTTCTCTCTGGATGCAGGAAGGACCATCAGAGCATGCCACCTGTGCAGTACAGGGCACTGCGGGACTTGCTTGAAGCCATGTTGAACCGGTGTGCACAATTTTCCCAGATCCCACTGAACAGGAGGTCCTTGGTCAGTGCACTATAGCCTGCCCCTGCTCAAATGTGTTTTGGGGAAGATAATTAGCACATTGCCTTACCTTCTTATGCCATTTTATAGGTTTTTTTCCTCATGCACACACACCTACAATGATACTATTTTTTCCCCTAACTTTAGAAGCTTGAGGCTTACAGGTTACTGTCTCTATTTTGATAGATGAAGAATCTGAAGTCATAGAGGTTAAACAGCTTTTTTCTAAGGTCCGAAATTATCAAGGACCTGATCTTGGTTTGTAAATCTTAGGATATTTGTACCCCAACTGATTACAAACCATTTTGTTTCTTTTACGTCATCCAAGCAGATATGGTAAACATGCTCACAACATTAAGACTGATGACTTAGAATCTTGGAAAGAATCTGACTAGTGTACATTGTATTGTAATTGTTGGTTTTTAATTGTCCACAGACTTAAGATATGAAGAAAAATACTGTCAGTCCGAATGCTGATTATGGCCTTCAGGATTAAATTTTTTTTTCCATTTTTTATTAGGATATATTTGTTGTACAGGGGGGATTCATTGTGACAATTCCTGGTAGGCTATATTGCAAAACTAAATTCTTTATACCTGATGTGGTAGAGATTTTCTTTTGTTTTGGAGCAACAGTATTGCTAACATCTTCTAGCCTGTGATAGCTTTCCTCATACAATAGAATTAGAACCAGTCTGTGGTTCTTGGGGACATAGGGTTAATGTTTTCCCAAGAAAAGGCGATACTCTATTAGATTTGTGAAGATATAACCACGATTCCCTGGAAAGTTAGGTGTATGTGAATGGCAGATTGCAATGTAAGTGAAAGAGGCCTGTAGTCATCCAAGCATAGTCTAGGACCGAGAGTGGGCACTTGACTCATAAGTTCCTCTCTCCTTCTTACCTCAGGGTTATGTCTGCAGCAGAAATTCAGAGAAGGCCATTCTTCAAAGGGGAAAGTTCCTCCTGAGCACTCTGGAGGGATTTAGAAATGCTTGCAGGTGAGGGGCCCTCTGGTCTGAGGTAACAGCATGGAATATAAGGATGGGAGGTATTCAGACAAGAGATGAAGTTCTAGAAGCAGCACTTAATTTCCAATGCTTTTCTGTACAGTGAGAGGACTTACTGGGTTTGGGGTACAGGATATGTGGAGTAGGGTTGAGGTCAGGTGGTTGGGGGTAGGATGTTTCTAAAGATTCCCTCCTGATAATTTTGCTATTGTGCCATGAGGTTGAATTACTCACCTTTGTTCCCCCCACCACCACCACAACACCAACCAACTAGCCTAGCACTTTAGCTACTTTCAAAACGTTGTTCACTTAGCAGGAGTTTGTTATATCTGCTGTGTGCCAGGCCTGATGCTAACCAGAGAGGGTAGAAAGATGAGTTAGAATAACTCCTGTCAACAATTTGCTTGTAGTCTCTTGGGGAAGAGAGTTTTCAGTATATGTGTAAAATTCGTTAGGTTGTTAAGGAGCCAGAGGAAGTATTCCAGGTAAAGAACGCAGTATAGAAAAATGCAGCTGGAGGCTGGTGACTTGCGCCTGTAATCCTAGTTCCTCGGGAAGCAAAGATCAGGAGGATCATGGTTCGAAGCCAGCCTGGGCAAATAGTTCCTCAAGACCCTATCTGGAAAAAGCCTTTTACAAAAAAGGGCTGGTGGAGTGGCTCAAGGTGTAGGCCCTGAGTTCAAGCCCCAGTACTGCAAAAAAAGAGAAAGAAAATTTAAAAAATGTGAAATGACAGCATGGGATGTTCAGAGAAGTGTACATAGTGGGGTAGAAGAGTCATGTAAGGTGAGGCTGGAGGGGTATCCAAGGGCCTGGTCCTTTCCTCACTGAGGTCTCTTAAATTTTCCCCAGATATGATATGATATGTTGGAAATACTTTCCCTGGATCCTGAGCGCAGGCATTTGCTTAAAGGGTGCTTATAACCCTTTGGTTGCATGGGTGATAGTGGACATACTCAAACTTTGATTTCTCAGGTTGGCTGTGGAATTCCAGGGTGAGCCTTTGGCCCAGGAGAATCCCTTCACAGCTCCCAGTGCTGAGAAAGAAGATACCTTGGAGGCCTTTTCAGAATTTCTTCTCAATGCCTGTGACTCCCTGTGTATTCCTATGGTGATGGTGGGTTCCTCTGTGCCAGGGGCAGTATGTAACTTGGGAAAGAAGAATATGAGGGCAAGCAAGATAGGCAGAAGGCAGCAACTATACTCAACTGGCCCTTAAGATCTCAGTGATATTATTCTTGAAGCCATCTTTCCTTTGCTTTTAAAAATATAGTATTATAAAACTAATAAATGTCTCTGTAGAAATCAGTAGCAATAAAATAATAAATAGGTAATGTTTATGGGATAAATGTCTTATATTTATTCCTTATGGCCCTGGGAGAGGGGTGCTAGAATTAATTTTCCATAGTGTCTCTCTTTCTTTCTCTCTGTCTCTGTCTGTCTGTGTCTCTCTCATATACACACACGCACACGCACACACACACACACACACACACACACACACACACTGAGAATCAACTGCAGGACCTTGCACATGCTAGGCAAGCACTCTACTACTGAACTACAGGCTGAGTCCCTTCCCTAATTTATAGATGAGATCATATTCCTACTGTTAGAAAGCAAGTGTATGATGCTGCTGAGATTGAACCTGTGACTTTGTATTCCCTAGTTTTTCTTGAAGTAATGAGCAGTGATGAATGCCTATAATCCAAGCTTCAATAAGGAACATGTATGTGTGTTCCATAAAATGAGAGATGATCAGTCTGAAGAGAGACCTGGTCCTCCTGAAGAACTTTATTTGGAGCTGACTTGAGATTGAGATGATAGGAAGTGGGTCCTGGAGCTGTTGACTCTCTGAGGTCACTTGGAGTCTTCTCTTGCTTGTGATTTATGCATCCTGTAAGCCTGTGTTGAGTCCCTGTTAATCAGGGAAAGGCATGTCTTAAATACATAGTGGGAATATTAAGAGGCAGCAGGGAGGTACCTACAGCTGTGCAGGTGAGAGATTCTCTAACTTGAAGAAAACATGGATAGGGTGTATGGGTCTCCTGTGGTCCTGACTCTAATAGCAATGTATTAACTGTGAGACATGGACAACCCCTGTAGGTTCCACCTGCTCTGTCTTCCTCCTACATTTGTGAAGTTTTAGAGCTAGACATAGGAGTAGATCATAGAATTATTACATTATTCCTGTTTTCTACTTTCCTATTTAAAAAATAGGAAATCTATTAAAATTTTTAATAGATTTTCTTGAATGAGCATATATTACTTTTATAATAATAATTTTTAAAAACCAAAGGAATGGTGTATACAAGAACAATGTCTCCAAGGTTCCAGTCATTTACACATAGGAAGTGAGACCCAGAGAGGGGAGGAGAAAATTGCCCAAGGGTATATAGGGGAGGCCCTGTATGGAACTTGAACTATGACCCAAGTTTATTTATGATTAATCCAGAGGTACTATATCAGGCTGCTCATGACGGTCCACGGGTTACATGAATAATAAATGTGAAGGCCATTTGAAGTCTATATTTTTATTACTATTCTTACTATATTAATAGAAACATAAGTGTTACTCTATGTTAGGGTTTAGAAAGCACTTTTTTGTGGTACTGGGGATTTTATGAGCCTTGTGCTTACTGGTCAAGCACTATACCACTTGAGCAGTGCCTTATCCTAGAAAGCACTTTTTATATATCAGATTTCATATGTTTCTGGGAGATAGGTATTTTTGTTATCCTCATTTTGCTTTTTTTTTTTTTTTGGGACAGAGGCCCAGGGAGGTAAAGTATCTGATATAATGTCTTAAGTAATGACCTAAGCCTTGGATGTAGGTTTGTGACTTCAGGTTCCCAAACTTTTCTTGTGCCCCTCAAGTGAAAGGCATAAATTAGTCTTGTTGCTGATTCAGTGCCATTTTTTGCAGATGCTTTTTATTTTTCAGAATCTCAGTCCTGGTGGGCTGTGTTCTCCTTTTTGATTATTTCAGAGGCACTCAGAGGAGACCACCCACCCAGCTTTGATGGAAATTTTCCTCTCGATTCTACACAGCCTCTTTGTCATCGTTCCCCACATGAAGGAGAAGTTCTCCAAGAAGCTCGGTAAGTAGCAGGCCAGGGTGAAGGTTGGTAGCAAGGCAGGCCCATAAGCAGCTGCTCAGAGTGCTCAAAGGAAGCATAAGCCACGGAATGGACATCTGCTTGTTCATCAGAATCTACATCCATTCTCTGTCCAGTGTTGAGTGGATGGAAATATCATGCAATAATCAAAAGCCATTAAAAGCAATTTTCCAATTATTGATACTTCTTTGTTCAGAAGTCCAGAATGCTCCAGTTCAGAACCATAGCATACTTCCTTTGCATTCTTTCCAGGTCCCTGAGACTTCACAGGATGTTTATCATCTATGACTGCTGAGCACTCAATGCTGCAGTACCCCAAGTCATTGTGGCAACTGAAAGGGTCTCCATATATTTTCAAGTGTCTTTTAGGGGAGCAGTAGCACTCTAAAAGCTACTGTCAAGCTGTCCACAGATGTTCTTGCCTAAAATTGAGCCCAAGTGGCTTTTGATCAACTTTAACCTTCTCCAGGCCTTCTTGAATCTTTTTCTTACTAGTCATTTTTGCTCTCTCAAATGTAGACGTTCCTTTCCCACTTCTGCAGTTTTCACTCTATAAATACCACATTCTACAGAATTAAGTCCAAGAATCAAAATCAGAATTTTCTTCATCTTCCTTGGAGAGTGGTGGTGATGCTTAGAATGGGAAGGGGAAATAGCCAAACACAGAAGAGAAGAGGGAAGAGAACAGTAATAATTAATAACTAGTTATTAGCAATAATAACTAGTTATTAGCAATAATAACTAGTTATTAGCAACAATAACTAAATTTTCTTTGGACTGTACTGGGGTTTGAACTCAGGGCTTCACATTTGCTATGCAAGGTGTTCTACTGCTTGAGCCACACCTTCAACCCTTTTTTACTTGGGTTATTTTGGAGATAGGGTCTCAATTTCTGCCCAGACAAGCCTGGAATTCAATATATTTCAAGCTTCCTGCTGTGGCTAGGATGATGCATATAGATGGGGTCTCATGAAATTTATTTGACCTGGGCTTTCCTGGAATCACCATCCTCCCAATCTCAGCCTCCCAAGTAGTTAGGAATTCAGGTGTGAGCCACTGTTACCTGGCTCTAATAACTAACATTTAATTTTTTTTTTACTATGTATGAGACTATTTTAAGTGCTTTACATATATATATATATATGTAGGTTCATTTAGTCCACAGAAAAACCCTAGGAATTGTACATTATCCCCATTCTACTAATGAACAACCAGTCTTAGGTTAAGTGAGTAGCCCAAAGTAATACTGTTAAGTAGTATTTTTGGGTTTCAAAACCAGGAAATGTAGCTCTAGAACCTGCTTTCTAAATCTCTGTGCCATACCTGCCTCATTTAATGTCTTTTCTTTTATTCTTGTCACATAACATGCTGTGGAAAGGGTTGTGTGGCAAGTCTTCCGTGGAAAGGTAGCCAGGACTCAGTCATGCAGGGCCTTTTTGCCATGTGAGATATTTGGATTCAATCCTTTGTTGAAACTTTAAGAAGAAGATGGACATGCTTAGATTTCTGCTTTAGAAAGATCCTCTTAGCTGGGTACCAGTTGTTCATGCCTGTAATCCTAGCTACTTGTGAGATTGAGATCAGGAGGATCATGATTCGAAGCCAGCCCAGGCAAATAGTTCACAAGACTGCATCTCCAAAATAACCAGAGCAAAATGGACTGGAGGTGTGGCTCAAGTGGTACAGTGCCTGTTTTGTAAGTGTGAAGCCCTGAGTTCAAACCCTAGCCCCACTAAAAAAAAAAAAAAAAAAAAAAAACAGAAAGAAAGAAAGAGATTTCTTGAGCAATGTGAACCATGAGTCAGAGGGAGGTAAGCTGGAAGGTAAGTGGCTCAGCTTCCTTGCAATTAACTGAAGTTGGTGATAGGAAATAATGTAGTTTTGAGGAGTAGAACAGTTGGATGTCAGGCACAAGGGAGAGGGAACAGTTCAAGGTAATTCCTTGGCTTCTTTCTGCTATCTGTCTGTCTGTCTATCTATCTATCTATCTATCTATCTGTTTTAATTGAGGTGAGTCACTGGTAGAGGATCTGATTTGGAGAGGCTGTAGAGCATGTGTTTAATGTGTTCAGTTTGGGTCACGGTCAGTATGAGATGATGTCTCTGAGATGTCCCAGTGGAGTTGTTGGTGGGTTATTGAGAGTGTGTTAAAGGCAGGGAAATATATGGTCTTTAGACATGAGATGTTTTCAGCATTCAACCTTTCATTCACTCATCAAATAGTTATTTGGTACCAATTGCATGTAAGACACTGTCTTAGGGCTGAGGATATATCAGTGAATAACATGCCTTCCTGTCCTTATGGGGCTGACTCTGTAATGTGGAGTAGGTGGGGCTCCTCAGGAGTGTGTTATAATGAGA
The DNA here is from genome assembly GCF_047511655.1 of Castor canadensis. NCBI lineage: Eukaryota > Metazoa > Chordata > Mammalia > Rodentia > Castoridae > Castor > Castor canadensis. Next base: position 151,446,823 of record NC_133393.1, read on the forward strand.
TGAATAAAGGGGCCAAGACAAAATCAAGAGCAACATTTAATGATCAGAAGGAGGAGGAGATTCCAGAAGATACTGGTAATAAGCAGTTGGAGAGATAGGAAGGATGCTAGAAGGATATGACATTAAGGAAACCAAGTGAAGGAACTTTTGTGGATTTAGGGAGTAGTCAAATGCATCCTGGAGGTCAAGTAAGATGAAATTTATCTTAACGTAGCTTTACAACAGCCTATGAGGTATAGATATCAAAACAATATCTGAGATGTTCAATAATTCTTTCCAGGTCACCCTACTAGATACTAGAGAATCACATTATGAACCAGGTCTGTGTGGTGCTCTTTGACACCACCCATATCTGTAACAAATTGGTTTAAACTACTCTGATTTCTTCCCACTTCAATTAAGCTGCCTCATCTTTCATACAACTGACCCTGGAGCTGAAGGCCAGGTTCTGCAGTAGCCCAAGGTATGTATGGTCCCAGGCAAAACTGTTAAGGGGCCAGCATCTTTCTTTTTTTGGGAAGGAAGGAGTAGAGGGCAGATGGGATCTTGCTGTGTAATGCAGGCTGGCCTCAAACTTGTGATCCTCTTGCTTCAGCCTCCCAAGTGCTGGGGTTATAGGCATGTACCATTACACCCAGCCAGCATTCTTCTCAACTGTACAAGTGGAAGTTTCTGGCTAGTGTTTTGGTCATGGGACCCAGGTGTGGTTGATACCGTGTTAGCATTGCCTAGCCACTAACATATGTAGGTTGAATTTCATCTGCTCTTAGAAGGCTGGCATCCTAGGTTATATGTAGATGGGTACCTGTCAAGTTGAAACTGGAAGGGCTCTCAGAGATCATTTGCCTAACTTCTCATTTAAATGGGGAAACTGAGGCATTCAGAGGGGAAGGAATGCAATATTCATCAAGTTTCAGTTGCTGCCAGTCCTGTGATTTCGGAGGAGAAACTTTTTTTTTTTTCCTGGTACTGGGGTTTGAACTCAGAGCCTTATCCTTCCTATTCAGGCACCCTACCACTTGAGCCACTTCACCAGGCCCAGAGGAGAAACTCTTGTTCAAAGTAGAGGCCATTGCCTCATGTCTGTCTAGTTAGATTTATAGTGTAGCCTTCTGTACCTTCCCATTCATGATTTGCCACTTGTCTCGGTATTTACTAAGAACATTCATTTGTTACTGTTCATAGCCTACAAGGTAGCTACAGTCATGTGTGACTTTCCTTCCATAGCTCTGAATAGAACACCCAACATTCAAGAGAGAACTTAGGGATCCATGTGATTCAAAGCCAAAATTTTGGAAGTTTATAGTACTTCTTGACTACCCATCTTAGGTTCAACATCTTCCTCTTTTTCTAGCAATCCTCAGCCCTTTTCTGTCCCTGGAACTTTTATTTTATTTTATTTGCAGCACTGGTTTTTTAACTCAGGGACTTGTGCTTGTTAGGCAGGCATTCTACCACTTGATCCATGCCCCTAGCCATAGTGGTAATTTTTGTTTGTATGTTTTGTTCAATTGAAGCTATCATTGATTAATTTTTTCAGTTAGTTTTTAGGGACTATCCACATTGGCTGAGTGCCTAGCTTACTGTACACAGCAAATTCTGTACTTGCTTTTCATAGTTACCTTAGGACCTCCTTTAGCATGATATGTTAGAATTTCACTGGGTTCTAGCACAGTGGTTCCAGGCATATGACAGGGATCATACTGTCTGAACCAGAGTAACAATGATGTCTCTTGTTTTCTCTTCTTCTCCAAGTCACTCAGCCCTAAACCAGGTGTGTTCCAGTTTCCTTTATTACATGTGCCTCAACCTCCTCTCAGCTCCAGAGACAACAGGACCACCTTCCCAAGAAGGTGAGATGCCATGGTTCAACCACTCATGTGGCCATTGACAGACTTTAGAGTCTGGTGCTTTGCTGACTGGATGCATAGTGAGTCAGTACAGTAATAAAATATCATTGCTTGAAGCTGCCTAAAGAAACTGTGTAATCCTGGAAGATAGTATGATAGGCTGATTCCCAAGGAAGTTAAATAATAGAATCAGAAAATGATTCTGGTGCCTTAGTTTGAGAAGGACTCTAAACATCAAGTCCAATACCTCTCTTCCAACCATATCTGCAGCATCACCATACCGGCCCCTTGCTCTCTGCTTGTTCATCTCCAGATCCCAGTATTCACTATATTTTGAACAGACTGTTCCATTTCTTTGTTCATTCATTCATGAAACATTTCTTGAGCATTTTCTGTGTGCTACTCTATTTCAGCTGCTGGTAAGAGGTAGGGAGACCAAGCCCCATCTCATGAAGTGAGAGAAGCAGGTAATACACAAATAGACAGTGCCAGGCTGAATAGGTGCTCTGAAAGAAATAAAAGTAGGCAAAGGGATACAGTGTGATGGAAGGGAGGAGTCACATGTCAGATAGGAGAGGCTTCTGTGAAGAGGTGGCATTGAGCAGGAGTCTGAGTAAAGTAAAGAGAGCAATGCAGATTCCAGGCAGGAGGAGCAGCAGGTGTAGGCCTGAGGGCTGGAGGTTTTTCCTTTTGTCCAGTATTCATTGAGTTGCTGCCACATGTCTTGGATGGTGTTGGTACAGTTGTTGATATAGTGATAAATACAATATTTTCTCTGCCCTGTGGAATTCCTCTATCCTAGACTTCACACTTGATATAATATAAAACAACTCTTAGTAATTATTTTACTTATTCACTCAAATATTATACATTCTTTGTGGGTGCTGGCTGTATTTCCTCTTCTTACATTTATGTAGACTCCCCAAAACTCCTCTCATCTTTATCAGACACTGTGCTGAGAAAGACAGGAGTCCAGGAAAGCATTTCCTGACTTGGCTCCTGGTTCTCTCACTACACGGGCCACACAACTCACTGCGTATTGCCCAGCAGCCTGCCTGTTAGGTGTAGTATGGGTTGCAGAAAGAAGAGAATGGTGACTTGTCCAGTAGCCTAAGACTTGGTAACCACATCACAGTGACCTCATGATCTCGCCAAGAGAAACAGCAGACCTAACTTCCATGTAGACTGCTTCTTTCTTATATGTATCAAGGGAAAAGGAAGGTGGATATATAAGGCTTCATCATGGTGTGGAAAAAGCATTGACTTTTTTTTGGTACTCTGGAGTTTGAATTCAGAGAGCAAGCTCTCTACCACAGTTGCTTCATGCCTCCAGTCCCAAAGTACTGGACTTGGAATTAGGAGATCTGATCTGGCTCTGCCACCTAATTGCTATGAGATACTCCCTTTCCTTACCCTCCACTTATCCAGGACTTAGCCTTGGGTCTGCTGCCTTGGCAGAATGGGGACCTTTTCATTTGACCTCCAACTTGGTTGCTGCTTCTAGTCTCTCCTTCTCCAGTCTATCTGAAAACCAAGTTTTAGTATCTTAACTCTCCTGGTCTTCAACTGTGGCCCCCACATATCACTATGTAGAACAGTGTCAGACAGTGAGGGAGTTTTCTCCAGTCTGTGATGAAATGAGGAAGATAAGAGTAATATGGTTGAGAAAAATGGCAGAAGATTTAAGGAACTTTCATGTACTTAAAGCTCATTAAAAAATAATGGATTCCATACTACCAAGAGCATATCAACACATTTATTTTCAATTAACAAATGCTGCTTTTAAAACCTTTTAAAAGAGTAATGTGATTTGATTTTATTCAATTTTAAGCTGAGATCCTTTTCATCTTGTTGTTAATATCCCTCCTCCCATTTCTTTTGGTGGTACTGGAGATTGAATTTAGGACCTTGGGCTTGCTGGCCAATGCTCTACCACTTGAGCAATGCCCCCAGCCCTTTGTGCTTCAGTTGTTTTTCAGAGAGGATCTTGTACTTCTTGCCTGGGGCTGGTCTCAGACTCTGATTCTCCCACCTCAGCCTCCCAAGTAGCTGGTATTATAGGTATGCACCAGCCCTACCCCTTCTTTTACAAATCAGATATTTATTTCATAAGAAATCTTGGAATCTCTGCCCTTAGAATAAAACCAAGTTTTTTTTTTTTTTTTTTTTGAGACTGGGTCTTGCTATATATTTCAGACTGGCCTTGAATTTGTGATCCTCCTGCCTCAGCCTTCCAAATCTAAGAATTACAGTTTTGCACCACCATGCCTAGCTAAAAGCTAAGTTGTTTAAGCATTCAAAGTCTTTCACAGTCTAGCCATGAATTATCTCACATAGTTCCATAGCTTCTGACACCTCACATCTATTCACTGACTGTCCAGTCCCACTGAACGTAATATAATGTGTCCTCTTATGCCTGTGTGCCTCCAAACACCTTGCTTCCTGTTCCTTGGATTTTCCTCCCCTTTTTCTGTCTGTCTTCTGCTCATTCTCTACAATTCCCTCCCTTTTGAGCTTGCCTTCCCTAACTCAGGACACCTATCATTCTTTCCACACTGGAGCATGGCACTGACCACATGTCTTACAATTGTCTCATCTTCTTCCCACCAGTTCCTGGTAGAGTGACTATATACCAAATGAATGAATGAATGAATCGTATCCATGTCCTTAGTCCCTCCTGGCCAGCTGAAAGCTGCGTAAAGGAAGAGGAACTTTGATTATCTCTGCCCTGTGCAGTACTCTGCATATAGTAGTTCTCATGTGCTCTTTACCTGTTTTCTTGTGTTCTCTTTGTGACCTTCCCCTGCCTTTTCCCTTCCAGAACTCTCTGCAGTGTCTGAGCTCCTGCAGCATGGATTGCCCCCGATAAACAGCAGGATCCCTGAAAGCCTTGTCTTCCTATCTGACCGCCAATATGTGGAGGGAGCTGCTCGCCAAAGACAGTACTGCATCCTGATCCTCTACTACCTGGCTTATATCCATGAGGACAGGTCAGTACTCAGAGGTGGTGGAAAGGTCCTGGAACCTCCATCATGGCCCAGTTCAGTGAAATGAACATTTAATCAGGTGTCCTCTAATCCTGGGGCTGAGTACTAGGACACAAGCCCTAATTCTTTCTTAATCTTTTTTTTTTTGAGACATGGTCTTGCTGGCCTCAAATTTGCAATCCTCCTACCTCAGCCTCCTGAGTACTGGGATTACAGTGGCTCCACATCTGGCTTTATTTATTATTTATTTATTTTGGTGGTAGAGGGCCTTGTACTTGCCAGGCAGGTACTCTACCACTTGAGTAACACTACCAGCCATTTTTGCTTTATATATCTTATTAACAGGGTCTTGAATTTATGCTCGGGCTGGTCTGGACCTGGATCTTCCTGTTTACACTTCCTGCCTAGTTTGGATGACAGGCATGTGCTACCATGCCCAGCTTTTATTGGTTGAGATGGAGTCTCATGAACTTTTTGCCCAGACTGGCCTCGAATTGCAATCCTACTAATCTTTACCTCCCGAGTAGCTAGGATTACAGGCGTGAGCCACCACACCTAGCTCTCAGGCTTTAAATTTTTAAGAAGAAAATTTATCCAGGTAAAATTTATATAACATAAAATTAATCACTTTAAAGGGAACAACTCAGTATTTCCTTTATATGTGTGTGTGTGTGTGTGTGTGTGTGTGTGTGTATATGTATGTATGTGTATATTACATTTTATATATATAGTACATGTTGAGCAATCACTACCTCCATGTAGTTCTAAAACATTTCCATCACTCCAAAGTAACCCCCTTACACACTCATTATGAAGTCACTCCCATTCCACTTCCCCCCCCATCTCCTAGCAACGAAAATCTGTTTCTTTCTCTATGGATGTATACATTCTGAACATTTCCTATAGATGGAATTATACAATATGTGACTTTTGGTGTCTGGCTTCTTCCACTTAGCATGTTTTTGAAGTTCATCCAGTTAGCATAGTGTTGTAGCACTTCATTCATTTTTTGTTGTTTTGAGAAAGGGTCTTGCTGTGTAGCCCAGGCTGGTCTCAAACTCCAGATCCTCCTGTCTCCACCTTCCTGGGATTAAGGCATGTGCTACAACACCCAGCACCTCATTCCTTTTTATGGCTGAATAATATACATTGTGTGTATATAACACAATTTTTATTTTTATCCATTGATGATTATCTGAGCTCTTTCCTCCTTTTGGCAGTTGAACACATGTGCTGCCAACCTAAAATTAGCAATAGAGAGACTGACTCCAAAGTAAAGACTTTACTCAGGAATAGCAGTGAAAGGGCAATGTGGGATATTTGTGCCAGGATGGATCATAGGCATATCTGAAGGTTTGGAGCAAAAAGAAACTTTTTTGTTGTTCTGGGGTTTAAAAAGAAACTTTTTAAAGACAAAGAAGAGAAGTCTGTGGGTGTAAGCTGTATTTGAAACAAAGTTCATTGGTTTTAGAGGCTTATTGCAGGAATTGGTGTTAGTTTATTGGTGGACACAATTGTTTAGTGGCTTATCTGGAATACTGAAGTCTTGAGGAATTTCCTTGCAATAGGCCTTTACAGGCATTCATGTGTGAGGACTCCCCCTTCTTGACTTCTCAATTTCATTTTCTTAGGGTTTAATATAGTGACTACATTTTTTTTAAAGGAAAGGTACATTAAAATAAAAATAGTACACAGTCTCTTATAATGAATAATAATAATAATAAACCCCATTCAGAATCCAAAGATGTCCACGTACCAGTGACTCACATATGTAATACTGTCTACTTGGGAGGCTGGGATCAGAAGGATTATGGTTTGAGGCCAGTGTGGGCAAATGATTTGGGAGACCCCATCTCCAAAATACCCAGAGCAAAGTGAACTGGAGGTGTGGCTCAAGTAGTAAAGCACCTGCTTTGCAAGTGGGAAGCCTTGAGTTCAACTCCCAGTCCACACACACACACAAGAATCCAAAGATGCCCAATTGCATTGTAAGAAGGTACGCACATTTTAAAAAATCAGATTCATGAAGTATTTTTTTTTAGAACTTTCTTTTTTTTATTTTATTTTTTTTATTATTCATATGTGCATACAAGGCTTGGGTCATTTCTCCCCCCTGCTCCCACCCCCTCCCTTAGAACTTTCAAAAGGAAAAAAAAGTTGGCCTCCTCCTGTTGGAGATTTGTCTACAAATATGCTATGCTAGACCAGCATTTCCTTTCAAATGTTCTGTATAATATGGTGTTGGGTAATGTGTGCAATTACTTTGATGAACACCTTGTTTCTGAATAAAATCAGTTTCTGTATGGGTGATCCAGAATATGTCAGTGGTTCCATTTCATAAAAAATATTCCCAGAATGGAAGAGCAGCTACCACCATTTCCCAAAATCTTCAGTTTTAAATGGTACAGGACTAAACTACTGAATCTGAATGCTTTCACATTATTTTGCCTGAGTATCAAACACCGTGTAAAAATTAATGTAAAATCTTAAGTTAGCCAAAATTAATGTCTCTGAAGATCAGAGTTCTTCTTCACTCTTAGCATGGCTGATAAATCTTTTCTGCTTTTGAGTGACTTTTTAAAAACCAGGAACTTACACAGTATACATGTATTTGTGAGTACTGTTTTCAGTTCTTTGGGTGTATATACCTATGAGTAGACAGGAGAAGTCATATGATAGCTCTGTGTTTAACTTTTTGAGGAGCATCCAGACAATATTACAAATTGGCTACACCATTTTGTAATCCCACCAGCAACATTTTAGGGTTCCCTGCATCCTTTTTTTGCGGGGGGGGGGGGCTTCAATACGGGAGCTTGAACTCAAGGCTTTATGCTTACTAGGCAGGGTCCTTACTGCTTGAGCCACTCCACCAGCCCTTTTTTGTGTTGAGTATTTTTGAGAAAGGGTCTTACAAACTATTTGCCTAGGCTAGCTTCAAACCACAATCCTCCTAATCTCTGCCCTGAGTAGCAAGGAATATAGGTGTGATCCACTGGTATCTGGCACCTACAGATTGTTAACACTTGTCATTGTCAGTGTTTTGACTATAGACATCTAGTGCACATGAATTGGATTTTTCATTGTGGTTTTGATTTGTAGTTCCCTAATGACTAATGATATTGATTTGAGCACCCTTTCATGTGTTTATTGACCATTTTGTATATCTTTGAGAAATGTCTATTTAGATTCTTTGACTATTTTCTTTAACTGGATTATCTTATCATTGAGTTGTAAGACTTCTTTATGTGTTTTAGGTACAAGTCACTTGTCATCAGACAGATATGATTTGCAGGTATTTTTTCTTATTTTGGTGGCTGCCTTTTCTTTTCTTTTTTTTTTTTTGGTGGGGGGTATGGTGTTTGAACTCAGGTCCTCACACTTGCAAGGCAGGCACTCTACCACTTGGGACACAGTGCCAGCCCATTTTTACTTTTTTGATGTTAACCTTTGAAGCACAAATTTTAAAAATTTTGATAAAGTCCATTTTATCTATTTTTTCTTTCATCATTTGTGCTTTCTGTGTTGTATCTAATAAAAGTGCTTTTCCCTTCCCTAACTTCCATCTCCCTTCTCTTCCCTTTCTTTTTCTGTGCTGGACTCAAACATCCCAGGACCTTGCACATTTTAAGCAAGTACTTTCACACTGACCTACATCCCCAGTTCAAGGAAACCATTTTCTACCACAAGGTTATAAAGATTTACTTTTTATATTTTCTTTTACAGATCTTTTCTTTTTAAAATTTTAGCTCTTACTTTAGTTTTATAGTCTATTTTGAGTTAATGTATAGTGCACATATGGCTATACAGTTATTCCAGCACCAAGTCATCTGACTTTTTTTTTTATTGGCGGTACTGGGGTTTGAACTCAGGGTCTCACTCTTAGTAGGCAGGAACCCTACCATTTGAGCCACATCTCCCAGTCCTCCAATTTTTGAAAACTATATGAGTGCTTAGCACCCTCGCTGAACATTACTTGACATGTGACTTTCTTAAAAGATTTTTTCTTATTTAAAAAAGAATATGTACTGTAAAAATTAAAATAATTGAGTATAAAGTTAAAATTTATCTGCTAGAGTTAACTGTTATCAGGTTCCTACATGAACTTGTCTATGCATATATAAGCTCATATATACTTCTTATTTTTAATATATGCAATGGGATATGTGCTTTTTATCTTAACAGTGTATCTTGGATATGATTTCATGATGGTTCATGTGTCAATAGAACTACCTTATTCTTTTGGTAGCTACATACTGTTTATACTATGGCTGTTATCTATTTATTTATTATTTATTTATTTTGGTGGTACTGGAACTTGAACTCAGGGCCTTGCCCTTACTTGGCAGCCTGCTATACCACTTTATCCATACTCCCAGCCCTTTTCTGCTTTAGTTATTTTTCAGATAGGGTCTTGTGTTTTTGCCCAGGTCTGGCTTGGATTGCAAACTTCCTACCTACATCTCTTGTAGCTGGCATTACAGATGTGTACCACTTCACTCAGTTTTTAATTTTTTTAAATAAACATTTTATTTTGGAGTAATTTTTTAGATTTACAGAAAAGTTTCAAGGAATACAGAGAGTTTTCTTATACTTCCTCATCCATTTTCCTCTAATATTAACATAACCATGGTACATTTATCAAAACTAAGAAACTAGGAAGTATGGCTCAAGCAGTACAGTACCTGCCTAGCAAGCACAAAGCTCTGAGTGCAAACCTCAGTACCACCAAACAAACAAAGAAACCTAAGAAACTAACATTGTTACACTACTATTAACTAAACTTTATTCAGATCTCACCAATTTTACCTCTACTGTTCCTTTTTCTGTCTCAGGACACAGTCCGTGATACCATACTGCATTTAGTATTATCACTTTCTAAATCTTTAATTTTTTTGATAGATAAGACATATCTGTGGTAGAAAATTCAAAGGAAAAGTCAGCCTCCTTCCCTCCCACCATCTTCCTTCAGTATATAAGTCTACACCCCCTTCCTCTACCACTCAGAATAAATATAAGAAGAGAGAGGTGGACAGGCTGCCAAAGAATGCCCTCCTGAACCCCAGAAGAGTCTATGGCCCCTAACGGTCCTGCACAAAGCATCTATGTGAAATACACGTATAACATTGCTTGAAAGTCTATACAGCACATTATTTGTGCACAGTGTCATTAGACTGTGGGCATGTTGAAGTAGGGCAGTGAAGGAGGATGGAGGATGTGGCCAGGCAAGACAGGAGAGTTCACTGGCCTGGTAACTCTGCTTTTCTCACTGAGGTCTCCTTGGTTAACAGGTTTGTTCCAGAGGCAGAGTTATTTGTGGCTGTGCAAAGCTTCCTCCTGTCTCTGCAGGACCAGGGTGAGCTCCCTCCACCAGTGGTCTGCAGAGCCTCCATCTATCTGCTTGCAATCTGCCAGGGCAAGGACAGTGCACTGCATGAGGTATGAACTGGGGCTCTCCTCCTCATGTACCTATTTATGCTAATATTCCTTGGGAGAACGTGATACATGGGTAGACAGGGTGGCAGAGAGACACACGGTAGGGGTGTTAGTGAGAGAAGCAGAGAGAAGGAGGGTGCTGACACATACAGAGCCTATATAAGTTAGCTATTTTCTTACCAGTCTTTGGTGGGGAGATTGTTATGTCCCTTTCATAGATTAGAAAATAGAGACAGAAGTGGAAGTAACTTTCTCATGGTAAATTGATGGGGAAACCAGGATTGTACATCAGGCTTGACTGATCCCAAGGCTCTTTTCTTGATACCACCTCTGGTTTGTAGAGGAGAGAGTTGTGAGGTATTATATCTCCTTTTGGCAATTATTTATCAAATAAAGCAGATTGTTGAACATTGTTTATCAGGCTAATCTTGGATCACTTTAATAGTGATAGTTGTGGTTGGGTGTATACAAGTTTCTCTGCCCAGCTTCTTTAAAAACTCTTAGGAATCAAGGATGGCATCTGATTAATTATGCAGTCTCTCACTTATTTAATAGAAGATTGCTTCTGCTCCTTGGCTATGAACTTTTTTTTTTTTTTGGTGGTACTGGGATTTGAACTCTGGGCCTCAGGCTTGCTAGGTAAGGGCTCTACCACTTGAGCCATTCCACCAACTTTTTTTTTTTTTTTTTTTTTTGCAGTGCTGGGGTTTGAACTCAGGGCCTAAACCTTGAGCCACTCCACCAGCCTTTTTTTGTGAAGTTTTTTTTTTTTTTTTGAGATAGGGTCTCGTGAACTATTTGCCCAGTCTGGCTTCAAACCGCGATCTTCCTGATCTCTTTCTCCTGAGTAGCTGATTACAGGCATGAGCCACCATCACCTGCCTGGTGTGTTTTAATCAGATATAGTTACTATCCTTTTGGAGCTTACTGTGTCCTGTCTTTGGCCAATGGGAGCCTACTTGAGAGATTCTTAGGCCTTTTGACACAACTGTAGAAGTCTTTGATAGAGTTTGGACTTTCTAGTGTGACAAGTTCTGCTTTTCTGTCCTCTTTTTTCTTCTATATCTTTTTTTTTTGTGGGACGGGGGTTACTCAGGACTTTGCACTTGCAGTGCAGATGCTCTACTGCTTGAGTCACACCTCTGGTTCATTTTGTTATGGCTTTTTAGGAGATGGGGGTTTCTTGAACTATTTGCCTGGGCTGGCCTCAAACCATGATCTTCCTGATCTCTGTGTCCCAACTAGCTAGGTTTATAGGCATGAACCACTGGTGCCCAGCTCCTCTTTTCTCTTGAACTTATGCCAGTTAAACTTTCACTCCTACCACATCTGTGAAAGTATGCTTATCAAAATGACCAATAATCAGCACATGATTATAACCAGCACCAAATATTTAATCATCTTACTTGATCTAGCAACAATATCTCTTTTCTTTGAAACACTGTCTTTACTTGGTATCTAGAATGCTCGGTGTGCCTGGTTTTCCTCTGGCCTCTCTGGCAGTTCTGTCTCAGTGTCTTTCTCTACCTTCTGACTTCCAAGTGTTGTAGGGCCCTGAGGCACAGTCTTTGACTGCATTTATTATTTTTTTTTCTCTAAATTTACTGCTCCTGGGATCTCATATAGTCCTACTACTAGAGTGACACAACTTGAATGACACAAGTCACTTTGTCTGCTAGGATGATAGACTGATGGGTGCAAAGATGGAAACACAGAAAACAGTGAGGAGGCTATAGCAGTAATATAGGCAGGAGACAGCAGAGAAGATAATGTAAAGTGTTCGATCTGGATGTATTTTGAGGGTGAAGCCATTTTTTTTTTTTTTGAGACAGGGTTTTGCTATATAGAGCAGGCTTGCATTGAAGTCATGATCCTCCTGCCTCCACTTGCTGAGTGTTGGGATTACAGAAGTGCTCCTCCCCACCTGGTAAAGGGGGAACCATCTTGAGGAATCAGTTGTGAGTTGAGAATAAGAGGATGTTTCTAAGGGTTCTGGTACTGATGTGGGTCAAAGAATTGTTGGATTTAAATAGAGAAAGTCAGCTGCAAAGTTAGGAGGGATGCTTGAAACTGAGATTATTGGGGAGGTTGCAGTTATTGGTAATGACAAGCTCTAGGAATGTGATCATGGGCATGAATGGCTGAAGCAACTGGAGATTTGAAGGGAGGGAGTCAGAGAACTTAGAGGCCAAGGTTTTTGAATTAGGGAGGTCGGAGAGAAAATACCTTTTCTTGAGAGGGTGCAGTCCAGGCAGGTTTTTGGAAGAGAATCAAAGTAACAGGAGAAGGAAATATTCAAAGAGATTGAAAATATGGGGAATTTGCCTGAGTGAGTGCCAGAGGGCAAGAACAGGAAAGGGCTTATTCTGAGCCATATGGGGATGATCCTGGGCTTCTGGTTTGTTTTTGCTGTTGTTGATTTTGTTTTGGTACTTGGGATTGAACCCAGGGGCTTGAGCATGTTAGACAAGTGCTCTACCACTGAGCTACATCACCAGAAAGCCTGGGCTTCTGATGTGATTGATGTAAACAGGGGAAAGGACATATGAGGGAACAACAGGAATAGTCCTGGCTTCAAGACTCATATCCAGCAAGGCTGGATTTCGGAGGAACTCTTCACATGTGCTGGTGATAGTGTGGAGCTTGTGGAACTTGGGGTTTCTGCTTTTAGGTGTGAATCCATAAATGTTACACAACATTGTTTTATATGTTTTACATTTTTTTTTGATGGCACTAGGGTTTGAACTCAGGACCTTATGCTTGCTAGGCAGGTGCTCTCACCGCTTGAGCCACTCTGCCTGTCCTGTGTTTTACATTTTTACGTAAAAGCATAAATGGCAAAACATAATAACAACTTGATTTTTTTTACTCAATTTTACTTTTATTTTCACAGTTTTGTCTCGTTTCATTTTCTCTCTTTCCCCAATTCCACTCCTATCTGTCTATCTATCTATTTTTTGGGGGGCAGCACTGAGGTATGATCTCAAGGCCTCATCCTTTCTAAGCAGGTACTCTTACCACTTGAGTCATTCCATCTGCTTTTTTTGTGATAGTTTCCCCAAACACACACTGGAAATTGAGTCTTTTTTTTATTTCTCTTAGAAATATATTCTGGTGGTCTGGTTGAGAGAAGAGCAGACTCATGAGTCAATAGTCATTGTTTGGTCCTGATTCTCCTGCTGGAAATAAAGACTAAAAAACTCTCTCTGTAGAAGAATAGTTGCTTATTAAAGACTATTAAATAGTTGCTTAACAAAGACCCCAATTAAGATGTATCCACAAGTCCATTAATTGGTAGAGATTAAACATAAAATTTACTATTGGACCGGGAGCCAGTGGCTCATACCTGTAATTCTAGCTACGTGGGAGGCAGAGATCAGGAGGATCATGGTTTGAAGCCAGCCCCAGGCAGATAGTTTGAGAGACCCCATCATTTAAAAATAATTTTCAGGCAATTTTTAGATATGCCCTTTTATCCATTAAATACTTCAAGGTGCATTTCCTAAGAATAAGGTCTTTGTAGAATTCCTGGGTTCAATCCCTAGTACTACAAAACAAAACTAAAGTAAACTAAACTAAAAAACAAAACAAAACTATCCTTGGGGCTGGCTTAGAACCACTTATGGACCTCTTCAGGAGATTTACCTGATGGCCTAGTCTACCCATTCAAGGCTTTTCTTTTGCCTCTGTCTTTGAATTTGCCTTCCCCAAGTAGTATCTTCTATGAGAAGGCTACCTTGCTGCTTTCTATCTGTGAATGTCTTTTATACAGGTGGGTGATCTTGAAAACATGAATTGTACTAAAAGACAGGACTCCTGGGTTCACCTTCAGGGTCTACCATCAATGTTCTACACATTCCTAGAAATGTCTGCTTCCCTTTCTGAGCCTAGGGCATACCAACCAGAAGTGAACAGTTTAGGCAAGTGTCATCTTTGAGATTTTTTCTGACTCTCACAATCCTTGATCTTCTGTGGGAAGCAGTGAAGATGAGTTGGTATGCATTGATTGTGTATGAGAACCTCCAGCAGGTGGAGTGTAGATGTCTCTGGGATGATGGACATTTAGAGAATCAGGCCCTCTGTATCCCTGGTAATACTTTGTTCTCAGCAACTTCCATTTTGATCAGCATTTCCTAAGTCCTTGAATACTACTCTGCATATGATTTTTTATTTATCTCTTAACCTTTTGGCAACTCAGTCAAAATGGATTGACCACTTGACATGTTCTTGGTACTATGTGGGGCCCTGTCAATATGGGATGAGTCAAACAACTTCCCTGCCCTCTGAGAACAGCAGTTTGCCAGGAGATACAAAAAGATGTACAAGGCATGCAACTTCTGCAATGAGTGGTCTCCTGGAGGTGGAAGATCAGTCAAGAACTATCAAAGCACACAGGAGACAGTGTATCTGATTATGGCATCAGGAAAGGCTCCATAGAGGAGATGGAAGAAGTGAGGGGAAAACTTTTAGGTTGACAGTAGAACATGATCTAAGACACAGAAGTGAAAAATTGGTGCTGAAGATGCAGCTCACATGCTCCATGCCCTAGGTTTGATCTCTAGTTGTGGGAGAAGGAGATTGAAAGTTACCTAGTCTACCCATTCAAGGAAGGAAGCCCAGTTTAATGTGCTTTAGCTAAGTTATGTGTGAGAGAATATGGAGAAGAGCTAAAAAGGTTAATTTCAGTCTTTAATAAACATGCTTGAAAATGAAATTCCATTATACAATAGTATCAAGAAATTAAATAGTTAAGAAGGAATAAACTTTTTAAAAATATTAGGACTTGAAAGCTGGGTGCCAGTAGCTTACGCCTGTAATCCTAGCTACTCAGGAGGCAGAGGTCAGGAGGTTGTAGTTCAAAGCCAGCCCAGGCAAATAGTTTGTGAGACCCTATCTCCAAAAAGCCTTCACAAAAATAGGGCTGGTGGAGTGGCTTAAGGTGTAGGCCCTGAGTTCAAACCCAGAACTGCAAAATATATATATAAATATACATCTATATATATATCTATATATATGGACTTGAATGATGAAATTTTCAAAGCTTTACTACATTTCTTTAATATTTTATGAAATTAAAGACCTAAATAAATAGACATTTGTGTTTGTGAATTATGACATAATAGTATTAAGGTGGCAGTACTCCCCAAATTGATCTATAGATTGTGTGCAATCCCTATTAAAATTGCAGCTGCCCCTCACCCACCTTTGTTTTCAGAAGTGGACAAACTGGTTGCAAAATTCATAGGGAAATGAAAGGGACTCAAATTAGCCAAAACAGTCTTGAAAATGAGGAACAAAGTTGCAGGACTCAGGGTCTTGGGATGTAGCTCAGTAGGAGAGTGCTTGCCTGGCATGTGCAAGGCCCTAGGTGTTTGAGCCCCAGCACTGCAAAAAAAAAAAAAAAAAAAAAAAACCAAACAAAAAACAAACAAACTTGGAAAACTCACATTTATTAATTTTAAAACTTAAAAAGTAATCAAGATAGTATGGTACTGGCATAAGTGTGAACAATATAGAGCAATATAGAGACTAATAATAGTCAATAAATTTGCAGGGAAATCTGGGTATACACATGTAAAAGAATGGAGTTGAACTCTTACCTTATACTTCTTATACAAAAATTAACTCAAATGGATCAAAGACCTAAATGAAAAAGCCAAAGTGTAAAACTTTTAGAATAGTTATGTTAGTCAGAATTTCATCACTGTGACAAAATACCTGGGAAAACAACTTAAGGGAGGAAGGTTTTTTTTTTTGGTTCATGGTTTCAGAGATTTCAGTCCATCATGACAGAGCAGAGAAACTCACATCTTGGTGGCCATGAAGCAAAGAGAGAGAATGCCTATACTAACTGGTATTCTTTTTTCCCCTTTTATTCCATGTGGGCTCTTAGCCTATGTGGTGGTGCCACATATGTAGGGTGCCCCTCCCCCTTTGTTAATGTTCTCTGGAAATGCCCTCACAGGCACACCCAGGTATGCTTTACTAATCTAGGTACTTCTCAATCCAATGAAGTTGGCAGTCAAGATTAACCATCACGATAGCATTCTAAGGAATTTGAATGTTGTATACATACATTGGAAAGAGGTAGGTTTTGAAGGATTAATAAATGATTCAACACACTTCTGATTTACCTCTTCTGAGCCAGGCCCTATGCTAGGTGTTCCTGCTCTCAAGCTTTCAGTTTAGTATGGGAAGTAGACAAGTACACTGACATTTATAACACATTATAATATCATCATAGAGCTGGGTTTCTCAACCTCAGCACAACTAATATTTTGCATTGCATTTTTTTTTCCTGTGAAATCGTTGCTGTATATTGTAGGAAATTTAGCAGCATCCCTGCTGTCTCTCCACTAGAGGCCAGTAGCATTCTCCAAGTAAACGTAATAAAAAATTGTCTTCAGACATTATCAAATGTCCCTACAGGAGCACTGTGGGGTTTTCTCACCAGAGCACCTTGGGATGATCCTGGAATACTGAGATGCCAGTACATTTTCCCCAGTTGTATCTTGGTTATGTTGGGGTCTCAGGTCCTGAGCAAAGTGTGTTTAGCTCCTTTCTTTCTTTTGCCTCCAGACTGTGGTCAGTGCAATCAGAAAATTCCTAGAGGGCATTTCAGACCTGCACTTGGTTTACACCCATCACCCTCTCCTGCTCAAGTTCTTCCTGGTGTATCCAGAACTGATGAGTAGGTTTGGGCACCGTGTCCTGGAACTTTGGTTCTCCTGGGAAGAGAGCAGCTATGAGGAACTGGATGATGTCCCTTCTGCTGGGCAGCCCACCCTTCCTGCCAGCTTAGCAGCCATGTTCCAGATGCTCAGGAGCAGCCCCAGCATTCTGCTCATTTTGCTGGTAGGTGACCACTCATTCAGAGATGGCAGGCCTTCTGTCTCTGTGAACCAGTTTACTGAGGTCAAGAGGCACCCACAGTTGCTTCTACCTACCTCTAGACTTATTGCTATCTACATGTGAATGGGAGGTCCTTTCTGCTTGTAGGTGCCTAGTTTCTGCAAATTCATACCTTTTTTTAAGTTGATAGAGGTCTATTCACTGAGACAAATGTGGCTGTACTTCCCAGAGGATGTAATTATAAAATGTAGATCTCAGTCACCATTCTCTTTCACCTTTCTGTCCTCTTTCTCAAGAAGATTCTGCTAAGAAGGGTTTAATGTAAAGAAGATCCTAGGACATGTAGATGGAAATGTCTGTTTGAAAAATTTTTCTTTTTTCTTCTATGACTATACTCACATGATATTACACGTGTGACACAGTCCCTTAGGCATATCTAGAATTGTTAGAAACCCTAGTTTTTTTTTTATAATGCAAGACATTACTGTAATTCCCATCAAGTTGATCAGTTAGATAAGGTAGATTGCCTATGTCTGCAACTTCTTTTTTCTTTTTTTTGTTGGCAATACTGGGGTTTGAACTCAGGGCCTGATGTTTGCTAAGCAGGCACTCTACCACTTGAGCTATACCCATAGCCCTTTTTTGCTTTAGTTATTTTTCAGATAGGGTCTCACATTTTTGCCT
The DNA here is from genome assembly GCF_047511655.1 of Castor canadensis. Classification (NCBI taxonomy): domain Eukaryota; kingdom Metazoa; phylum Chordata; class Mammalia; order Rodentia; family Castoridae; genus Castor; species Castor canadensis. Next base: position 151,464,629 of record NC_133393.1, read on the forward strand.
GGGTCAATCTTAGACTGAGATCCTCCTACCTACAGATTCCCACATAGCTGGGATTAGGATTGTACACTACCATGCCCAGCTTATCGAATGAGATGGGGGGGTCTCACTAACATCAACCCCTGACTTCCAACAGTGATCCTTCTAATCCTGAGTAGCTTCAATTAAAGGCATGAGCTACCTTGCTCAGTCTATTGTCTGCAACTTCTAACACACTGGCTTTAACTCCACCCTTTTCTCCTTCCACTCAAGAGAGAACATTGGAAAACTAATCAGAGTGAGATTATTATAGAGGTAACAGCTATAATTTATATAGCTTTTCAAAAAGGAAATTATTTGCACATTTCACACTTTGCATTGAGTTAGAGATTGCTAGCAGCAGGTCCCAAACTGATTGCAGTCTATCAGTGTAGGAGACATTCCATTTAGAGCAACTGCTTTCAATGCCAGTTTATCCACTCAGCACCACCAGCCCAGGGAAGATAACACAGCTCCTTAAAGAAGAATGGGAATCCTATGATGCTGCCATCAACAAATATGATTTTATGATTCTACTGGAGTGCCTTTGCCAGTAATTATGCACCAGCTTTTCATTGCCCCATGTCATTATTATCTGTATCTGTCCATATTCACATATTGCTCCCTACTCAGACTAAAATCTTAGCGTCCCATCCCTGAGATCTGTTGTCTTGTAAAGTCACAGATATGTTAGCTTGTGTTCATGCTTTAGCTCAAATTCTTCCTTGGAGGAGGAAGAGTAGAGAAGGGATGGGTTAAAATGTGCACAAGGGAGGAGGCAAATTGGGGTATCAGGGAGAGTAGCAGTGGATAGAGCTAAGATACTAGGTTTTCTTTGCCAGATGAAGTATTCTGGGTTAGTTCCTCACACACAGTAGGAGCTTATGAATTATTTTTTTACTTGGTTTTGAGACAGGGTTTTGTTGTATTACCCAGGCTGACCTTGAACTTGAGATCCTCCTGCTTCAGCCTCCCCAGTATCTGGGATTACAGATGTGTACAACTGTGGTTGGCTTGGGTGCTTATAAATATTTACTAACCCATTGAATTAGGGGTCTGAACAGATCTAAGTCTCTCAAAAAACTGCATCCTCAGAGAGATACTAACGAGAGTATGTTATTTTTTAAACAGATGAAGAAATAGATTTAGAGAGATTTTCTGATGTCAGAAAAGTTGTGATTAAAACACAAATTTTACTCCCTATTTAATGTTCCAATGTTCTTTCCAACCAAGCTCTCTAAGTTCTTGGTCTCTCTCTCTCTGCCTCTCTCTCTCTCTCTTTCTCTCTCTCTCTTTTTCTCTCTCTCTTTCCCCCACCCCTAGTTTTTTTGAGATAGAGTCTCAAAAATCTCAGGCTGGCCTCAAACTCATGATCCTCCTGTCTCAGCCTCCTGAGTGCTGGGATTGTAGGTGCCTAACAAAGCTAACTCTTTTTTTTTTTTTTAATTTTAATTTATTTTTTTGGTAGTACTGGGGTTTGAACACAGTCGCTCTGCCACTTGAGCCACACCTCCAGTTTAGTTTGCTGTGCTTACTTTTTTTTTTTTATTATTCATATGTGCATACAAGGCTTGGGTCATTTCCAAAGCTAACTCTTAACAAGAGAGAAACCAACCCTGAGTTAGTGTTCGTTGTAATGGAAGAGTGGTTTGAACATGTGAGAGACAGAGAATTGGAATTTACCACTGACTAACATCTTTGTTAAGGAACCAAACACAATAAACCATAACCACTGTACTATAAAGTTGAGCAGAATACTTGGGTGACAGGAAGGCAAAAAAGTGTCATATGCTGATTCTTAAAAAGATTTGACAAGTGAGGGATTGGGGATGTAGTTCAGTGGTACAGTGTGTGCAAGGCCCTGGGTTTGATTACTAGCATTGCAAAAATAAATAAATTAATTTTTAAAAAGATTTGACAAGTGGAAAGCATTGTGGGGAGAATCCTTCCGGGCTAGCATAGCAGCATGAAAGTACTTACTGTAATTCAGGGACCTGGGTGGTCTGATGTGGTCTTGGAGCTTGGAGGACACATCACAGAGATGAGGCTGAGAAAAATAGAAGAGGAACAGGTTTAGGCAGCCTTCAATTCAGTCTCTTGCTTTTTCATTTATCCTATGTTGATTTGGTACTTACCAGGCACTAAAAATGGGAATACAAAAATGATTTGGATGTGGTCAGTCATTTGCCTTGAGGAAATCATAGACGTTGTTTCATGTCTGTCACCTTGTAGGGACCTAGAAATTATCACAAGAGGGAGGGAATCAAAGAATGATGACACCAAAATGAATCTCAAATCGTAAGTGCAGCCTATGGTCATGATAGAAGGAGTGTGAGCCCTGCCAGATTTATTCTCAAGTTGCTGTGCATGTTTTCCACCCTAACCCAGAAGCTCACTGGCCCCTGCCCTCTCACTCTTTCCACTTTCATTTCCTTCCCCTTCATAGCCCAACTCCTAGAAGTAGGGCAGGAGGTGTGGCATTTGCCTGCTCAGCAAATGCAAAGCTCTGAGTTCAACCCCTCGTGCTGCCAAAAGAAAACAAACAATACAACAATTACAAAACAACTCCTAGAAAGTAATTGTCCCCCAAATTTTCACCTGTTTCATTCATTCTTCCACCCTTTGGCTTCAGTCCCTACTATTCCTTCAAATTGTTCTCACCAGGATCAGCAAGGATGTCTTTGTGTTTAATTACCATGGACTTTTTGGTTCTTATCTTACATGACCTGTTGATATTGATGACTGTCTACTTCCTTTTTAGTAACATACTCTTGGTTTTATTTTTTTTATTTTTTTTTTCATTTTTCTTTTATTATTCATATGTGCATACAATGCTTGGGTCATTTCTCCCCCCTGCCCCCACCCCCTCCCTTACCACCCACTCCCCCCCTCCCTCTCCCCCTACCAATACCCAGCAGAAACTATTTTGCCTTTATTTCTAATTTTGTTGTAGAGAGAGTATAAGCAATAATAGGAAGGAACAAGGGTTTTTGCTGGTTGAGATAAGGATAGCTATACAGGGCATTGACTCACATTGATTTCCTGTGTGTGTGTGTTACCTTCTAGGTTAATTCTTTTTGATCTAACCTTTTCTCTAGTTCCTGTTCCCCTTTTCCTATTGGCCTCAGTTGCTTTAAGGTATCTGCTTTAGTTTCTCTGCGTTAAGGGCAACAAATGCTAGCTAGTTTTTTAGGTGTCTTACCTATCCTCACCCCTCCCTTGTGTGCTCTCACTTTTATCATGTGCTCAAAGTCCAATCCCCTTATTGTGTTTGCCCTTGATCTAATGTCCACATATGAGGGAGAACATACGATTTTTGGTCTTTTGGGCCAGGCTAACCTCACTCAGAATGATGTTCTCCAATTCCATCCATTTACCAGCAAATGATAACATTTTGTTCTTCTTCATGGCTGCATAAAATTCCATTGTGTATAGATACCACATTTTCTTAATCCATTCATCAGTGGTGGGGCATCTTGGCTGTTTCCATAACTTGGCTATTGTGAATAGTGCCGCAATAAACATGGATGTGCAGGTGCCTCTGGAGTAACAGTCTTTTGGGTATCTCCCCAAGCACACTCTTGGTTTTAATTATGTCTCCTCTTGATTTTCCCTTCTTTTCTCCATGCTCCTTCTCAGTCACGTAGTTTCTGTACTCTGGCTAGCTCTTGAAAGTTTGTGTTCCTCAAAATTCTGTTCTAGACTGTCTTCACTAGTGCAGTCTCCCTGGGTCTGATTACCTCCTGTCTGTATGGTAATTACTCAAATCTCTGTCACACCTCTGACTACTCTTACTTTGGTCTCATAATGTCAACCATTTATTTGACAATTCTATGTAAAATGGAGTTCATTGGGCTGGGAATGTAGCTCAGTGGTAGAGCACATGCTTAGTTAGGCTGAATGAGACCCTGGGTTCAATCCCCAGCATAAATAGATAGATAGATAGATAGATAGATAGATAGATAGATAGATAGATAGATAGAAAAAAAAATTTTAATAAAAATAAAATGGAGCTCTTATCTTAAGTTTTCTTTATCAGTCTGGGCGCTGGCTGAAGGCTGTCCTAAGCCACCAGTTGCACAGAAAATAAGTACTGAAAAGAAGTAAGGCAAAAAAAAAAAGAAAGTGCTTTTCAGAAGACTAAATCCTTAGAGTCCATATTCCCAGGAAGCTGGAGTCGGTGCCACATTTTTATCCTAGTGGTCCACTCCTTGTCCTTGAATATGTATCATCGTCCTTGTCTCTCCTTCCTGGAGGAGAGGAGCCTTCTATTTCCTCTGATCTAGAACTCAACAGGAAGGAGCTGCCTTCAGAACTGGATGCTGTTTAGAGGTATAGGAAGATGGAAACTTCTCTGATCTTCACTTTTTTCACATATGAAATGGAGATAACATTAGGGTGAAGGAGATAGTAAATAGTAACACTGCACACAGTAGGCTATCAATTACTAGTCATTGACTCTGACTCTGGACAAGATGAAGAATGCTCATCTCCCAGAGAGGCCAATTGGATTGCCCAAGGTCATATAGCTAATAAGTGTTATGGCCATAACTGGAGCCCAAAGTTAATGAGTTTCACTGTATTATATCCTAGAAACATCAGTGGTCAAAAAGAACAGCAAGGAACAAGTTTCTTGTCTGTTCATATATATAATTTGTACCATTTCTCCCCAGCTTCTAGCCATAGGAGGGGAAAAAGTCTAAAAATATGTGTTGGTACCAATTTCTGTTTTTGATATGGGTAATTAGCAGTTGAAAACAAAGCTGTTAATTGCCACTCTTATCAATGGGTGGTCTTTTATGTAGGATGTTTAGATGTGAAAAACAGTGATGTCACAGAAAGCTTTGGTTGTTCCTTGCTTGGGCAAGTCATCTCAATAGGTCCAGCCCTAAGAGAGTCTGAACTGCTGTGGATAGCAGAAGATGCACTGTGGGCCATAGTTCTACCCAGTACCTTCTTACTGACCCATGTGATGGGATGCACACCTTCCCCCAGCATTCATTATGACCACCAAAAACCAACTAGCCCCTTTCCTTTCTGTTCTTTAAAATTCTTTAACTCAGTTTTCTAAGGAACCAACTTTTGGCAGTGAGGCAGGAATAGGCCAGTGAAAGAGAGGGACCAAGGAAACTGGTTTGACTTTGGGCTCCATGACTTTGGGCAAATCACTCCTACCTCAGGTTTCAGCCTCACACTCTATGAAGTATAAGTTGAATGAAATGATCTAGATTTGTTGTTGTTTGTTTTTTGCTGTACTTTTTCTTTTCTTTCTTTCTTTCTTTTTTTTTTTTTTGGTGGTACCAGGGTTTGAATTCAGGGCCTCATGCTTGCTAGGCAGGTGTCCTACCACTTGAGCTACTCCACCAGCCCTGTTTGGTTTTTGAGACAGGGTCTTGTTATATAACCCAGGCTGACCTGAAACTCACTTATGTAGCCCAGGCCAGTATCAAATTCAAGATCCTCTTGCCTCAACCTTGAGTGCTGGGATTGCAGGAGTGCACAACCCTGCCTGGCTCTGAAATGATCCAGATTATCTGTAACCCTTTAATTTTGTGATCTTCTCTTCCCAGAGATGTTTTCTGAGTCCCTACAAAGTGAAAGACAAAGGAGATCTTATCCCTTCCCCCTTGTTTTTTATTTTATTCATATGTGTATACAATGTTTGGGTCATTTCTCCTCCCTTCCCCCTGCCCCCTCCTCATCCCTTCCCTTCATGAACTCACAGTGTAATATAATTTACAACTCTACTACTTTCTTGTTAGGCAAACTAATAATCTGCCTTATTTTCTTCATCTGAAAAATTGGGCTGTACTTAGCTACTTGGTCAAGCTATATTTTGGGAATGTATTATTACTTTATGATCAATTTGGTTTTGATAAAATCTAGATTTTACCTTAATAAATCTGCTTTGTTAAAAAAAAAAGAAAAGAAAAATTGGGCTAATACCTAATTAGAAGAGTTATTGTGAAGATAGAAACAATGTATAAAAAAATGTACAGCTAGTGTATACACACAACACAGCACCTGACATTATTAGGCCCTAACTGAGCAGTTGGTACTAATATTATACTTGTTTCTTTAGTAACTGTGGAGGTTTGTGAAAAGCTAAGCCAAATGCCCTTGTGTTCTCATCCTTCCCTGCTAGACTAATGGCCAGAACATCAGGATTTGTCTGACTGAGTGCCCTGTAGTCATGTCTTTTTGTGTCAGGATTTGTCCTCTCTGGAGAGAGAGAGTCTGTGTGTGACCTTGGATTTGTAGCACCCAGTCCTAACTGGCCTGATACATTAGCCTGTCCAAAGGAATTGGCTTGTTTGAGCTGGTAGATGCCAGGAGCTATCAGTAGGACAGCCACTGGAGCAGCTTCTGACTGGTTTTGTCTTTAACATACGCTCATTAAAATAACTCTGAAAGTAAAACAAAAAGCAATGTCCTTTTCTGTTTTCTAAACCCAAAGTTTTTTCAGCCTGGGGCAGGGATAGACAGATGCCATGGCAGAGAAGAAGCCTGACCTGTCCCTCATTTCCCTTCCTGTGCTCTGAATCTGTCCCAGCCTATCCTTTCCCTGGCCTGTGACATCTCTATCCTCTCTCCTTCTTTTCTCCCTTAAGGTACACTTAGGTTTCCTGTCCTGAAAACAACCTCTTACTGACTAATATTTTCATTTGCAAGAGGTAGGAACCTTGGAAAGGGTTTGGAGTTCAGAGACGTACATTCACATCCTTGGTGTCAGTTACTGCTTATGTTACTTTGGGCAAATTATGTAATCTCTCTGAGCCTCCATTCATTTACATTTGGGATTGACTTAATAGTATGAGCTTGTTCTTTCAGGATGTGTAAATAGTCAGAGCACCTAGCAGAGCCTTTGGTACAAAATAGGAGCTGAGTGACAGCTCACTCAAATTCTGTGACACTATTATCCTAGGCACTTTTCCTGCCCCTGTCTTCTTCGTTGTCTACCTGACCCTAGCTGTGATGCCCTCTGAGATCTAGCTTCTTCTTCCCTGCTCAGGACCTTGTCTATTCCAGCCCAGTAGACATTGCCTACAAGGTACTGATTGTCCTGAGGAACTTCTTGAGGAAGAATGAAGATATCCAAGTGGGCAGTCTCGTCCGAGGCCACTTCCTGCTCATCCTACAGCAACTGCTGGTGGAGCACGGGGCCTCCCCTTCTGAAGGTCAGTCTTCAGATGCCTTGGGCATATTTTGACCTAAAGTCCAGCCAAGAGTGGGCAGCTCTGTCCTGGTGAGGTCTGCTCTAGGAGAGAGAATCAAGGGTTTTGCTATGAAAGAAAAGTTAGGTCAATGTGGCACAGCATGCTAGTTGTATGTGTGTGTGTGTGTGTGTGTGTGTGTGTGTGTGTGCAGGTGTGTGTTTAATATGAGTGGGTGTGTTTGATGTATTTATGCATGTCCCCACCCTGTGCAGCATGTTCTCAGAGCTGTTCATCACAAGAGTGGCAGCCCCCAGTGGGAAGAAGAAAGTGGAAAATCTGGGGGAGGTTGGAGAGCCAGCAGGGCCCCAGGAGGGCGGTGGATCTATAATGTGTTAGAAGTTCCCAGTGAGATGCAGGAGGATAGTTGCCAAATCTGGAATGGGACCCCTGGAGTCAAGGAAGCTTAATGTTTGGTACTGTATGAGCAGAATGAAAATTGGGGTTGGTTTGTCTTTCCTATTTTTAGAGAGGCTGAATTTTTTTAAAACTAAATTTCTGATCTATCAAGAGAAAGTAGGAGGAGATCCATGGCTTACTTGCTTCAGTTCTGGCTGAGGACTGGGGTTTGGAGATAGATTTAAGGGCATCTGAAAGAGCTGAGTCCTTCCTTTTCAGGGAAGAACAAGACACATCTAAATGATAATACTGCTTAAGAACCACAAGATATAGAGGATATACATGGGAACCAGATTCAGATTTGGGTTCAAGGCCTGGCCGTCTTAGTCTGTTTGCTATTATAACAGAATACCATAGACTGGGTAGCTTATAAACAACAGAAATTTATTCCTAACAGCTCTAGAAGCTAGGAAATCCAAGGTACCAGAAGATTTGGTGTCTAGTGAGGACTCACTTCCTGGTTCATAAACATCTTCTTACTGTGTCCTCATATAACAAAAGGGGCAAAGGAAGAGTTCTTTGGAGTCTGTAATCCCATTTATTGGGGCTCTGCTTTCAAGTATGACCTAATCAACTTCTGAAGGCCCCCTTCCTAATAGCATCACATTGGGGGTTAGAATTTCAGGAAAGGAATTTGGGGAGGGGGTCACAAACACTCAAATAATAGCACTCTTCCCTTTATTAGCAGAGTGATAGAAGTCCCTCAGCCACTGTGAGCCTCAATTTTTAACTGCAAAATAGGAACAATAATCTCTGCTTCATGTTTGTTTGTTTTGGGAGGAGGGCTTATTTGCTTATTTTTGTTTGTTTTTGGTACTGGGGATTGAACCCAAGGCCTCACACTTGCTAGGCAAATGCTTGACTACTTAGATTACCCCCCTTTGTTTTTATTTGGTTTTTAAGATAGTGTTTAACTTTGCCCAGGCTAACCTCAAACTTTCAATCCTCCTGGCCTCTACCTCCCAAGTAGCCAGGATTACTGGTAGGTGCTACCACACCCAGTTTCACATATTTTTAATGGACTTAAGTGAAATAATGAATTCCTAATACTAATCCAGAGTCCACATTCAGTATATCAGCTATCCCTGTATCTCATAAGGAAGGATGGAGGCAGGAAGTAGAGGTAAATTCCAATAAACCACCTGATTCATTTGGAAATAGACAGCCTATGTACCCCCTGTTCAGGGCTATTTATAGCAGGGAGGGGCGTCTGACCTTTGGGTGCTCTTGAGTTCAGACTCCCTGATCAGCCATTCCTATTCTTCATATTCAGGGAACCTGCCACTACTGCTGAGCCTCCTGTCCTTGGTACAGCTGAGGAACAAGTCAGAACAAGAACTGGACAGCATGGCTATGAAACTCCTTCACCAAGGTACCTTGGCTGCTTCAGACAGTTCCCAAGGGCTCAGGACTGACATATAGTGGTGCTCATTCAGTATTGCTGGTGTTTCTTCCTTGATCCTTTTGGAAGAAGCTATTAGGTCAGTCTGTCCCCAGAGACTTCTTGCTGAGAGACCTTTTGGGGCTCCCCTCTGCTTGTTCTCAAGGAGTATTTGGGAGGATCTCCATACCCCAAAATTCAGCATGTGATAGGCATGAGCTCTGGAGTCAGAAAGACCTTTGCATAGTAGCTGTGTAATGTTGGACAATCACCTTGCTTGTACAAAATCTAGACTCCTCATGGGTAAAATAATGATGCTTCCCTGATACAGAGATGAGATGGGAATACCCGATCTGATAGATGTGGAATGCCACACAGTGCTTGGCATGTCGTAGGCCTTTGGCAGATACTGTCTTTGTCAATTCATGTTTTGTTTCCTGGCACAGTTCAGCTCTCTACCTCATCCCACACTGACTCAGTTCTAATGACTCAGTTCACAGTTCTCTTAAGGGTATTTCCTACCTGTACTCCAGATCTCATTGAGACCTTTCATTGCTCATGAATGTAGTCACCACTTCATAGGCAACACCCACAGGAAGAATTGTTGAGGGTGGATTGAAATGAGTAGGAAAAATGACATGTCTTCAGTGTCTATGGACTTAGGTCCTCTGACCACAGCTGAGAATGTGAGTAGCTTTCCCTGTCCAGAGCCCAGGCTCCTCAAGAGATCTGTGTCAGGCTCAGAAAGGTCTTCTGGGGACTTCTACAGAACCTGCCTTTACCTGGTGCTGGTTATTACTATCATGTCAAGGCTAACACCAAGCTAGAGCAAGATCTGTATGTCACAAAATCAGCCTTTAGGAGGACCTCTGATAAGGCTGAAACCTGCACGTGAAATGTAATAGTTACTTGTAATTCTTGAATACTTCTATTGGAGAGCACTGGGAGAAGAGGAAAGTGTTTTGGGGGTGGAGACCTACTTGTTCAGTTGACCAAAAGCCAAGTCAGTTCAGTGTGGTGTGGCTGCCAGAAGTGAACAGAGACTTAGGCAGGTTTCATAGTGGGAGAAAGGAGTGGCAGTTTTCATGAGGAAAGGGACATGTTCTATACATGTCTTCTCTTTAGAGTAATAACTGCTCTGTTGAAAGGTGGGAAATACAGAAGAGGAGGCATCCCATTTCTTTTTTTTATTCTTTCCCCATAAGATGCCTTGTGGAAATTTTATTATGTAGTATAAAATGAATTGTCAGTCAAATAAAAAGAACACCTTTTTTAAAAACAACATGCATAATATCTCCCAATTGCCTTTTTCATAGTTAGACATTTCAAGCATTGCAAGAAAAATAAAGAGAAAAAAACCTAGAAATTATAACTTCAGTACATTTCAAATGGAATTGTTCCTCAGGTCAATTAAAAAGGTATCCCATCTTGAGAGGTTATAGAGGCTTCACAGGGGAGGTGAACTTTGAGTTACTCTTTTTTATTTGTTTGTTTTGTTTTTGAGACAGGGTCTCACTATGTACCCCAGGGTGGTCTCAAACTGAATGTTGATTGCTGAATGGAAGTTAAGGAATTAGCCAGAGGGAGGTGATACAAAAAAGAGAATATGGCCACTGGTGTGATAGTGCAGGCATGCCTGCAATCTCAGCACTCAAGAGGTTGAGCTCAAATTTGAGGCTAGCCTGGGCTACATAGTGAGACCCTGTCTCAAAAAACAACAAGAGAGGACTGGTGGAGTGGCTCAAGCTTGAGGCCCTGAGTTCAAACCCCAGTGCTGCCAAATCAAAAAAACAAACACAAAAATATAATAGAGAATGGGGGGAGGGAAGGACAGAGGGAGAGGGAGAATGAATATGTGGCAAGTGCAGGGATCTGTACATCTGTCATTATCACAGAGTTCCTCAGGAGGCTAGATGTTCTTATGGAGAAAGGACTCCTGCTAAGGTGGCAGGTTGGCCTAGATGGCCTCTGCAGACCCTTGCGTCCTGACATCTGTGATGGTATACATATAGTTAGAGGATGCCCTTAACCAGCTCAACTCAGTTTCTTCTGAAACAAGTAGTCTGTTCTGGCTACAGTCTTTCTGTGAGCTTCTTGTGATTTGTCTAGATGGGGGTGTGTGTGAACATGCCTTCAAGTTTGTCACTGTGTTTCTTTCCATTGACTGTAATGTTAGGTACACTTAGTTTGTGTTTGTTTCCCAAGACAAACACCTGAAATTAGCCAGTTTCAGGCTATCATCTGTGAGAAGGGTGAGTGTTGGTGTGCCTTTAAGCCATGAAATGCTGTGCAATAAGCCACCTAGGGACTCTGGTTTCTTGCAGTGAGCAAACTGTGTGGGAGGTGCGGCCCTACTGATGTGGACATCCTGCAGCCCTCCTTCAACTTCCTGTACTGGAGCCTTCATCAGACCACACCCAGCAGTCAGAAGAGAGGTACAGGAGCCCAGACAGGCATAGTGAAGAGAAGAGTGGGCAGTGTCAGGACTCTTTGCTCTAAGGGCCCTTCCTTCTCTCAGTTTTTTTATCTTAAAAAAATAACTGGCCGTACGCCAGTGGCTCACAGCTATAATCCTAGCTACTCAGGAGGATCTCAGTTTGAAGCCAGCCTGGGCAGACAATTTGCAAGACCCTATCTCAAAAAACCCCAACACAAAAAAGGGTTGGTGGACTGGCTCAAAGTGTAGGCGGTGAGTTCAAACACCAGTACCACAAGAAAATAAATAAACAAACAAATAAATAAATAAACAACTGGAGTTCATCAGGTTGAGTGAGATAAGCCAAGCTCAAAAAGCCAAATATGCATGTTTTTGCTCATATACAGAATCTAGACCAAAAATGATGGTGATAATATTAATAATACTGGGCCATGAGCATAAGAGGTACTGTCTGGGGATGGGGATCAGTGGGAGGGGGAAAGGAGAAGATATGAAGATATTGGGGGTGAACAGGATCAAAGTGCAAAAATATGTGTGTGTGTGTGTGTGTATTATATATATATATATATATATATATATATATATATATATATAGAGAGAGAGAGAGAGAGAGAGAGAGAGAGAGAGAAAATGGATCAAGGATCTTAATATCAGACCACAAACTCTAAAGTTGATACAGGAAAGAATAGGAAATACTCTGGAGTTAGTAGGTATAGGTAAGAACTTTCTCAACGGAACCCCAGCAGCACGGCAACTAAGAGATAGCATAGATAAATGGGACTTCATAAAACTAAAAAGCTTCTGTTCATCAAAAGAAATGGTCTCTAAACTGAAGAGAACACCCACAGAGTGGGGGAAAATATTTGCCAGCTACACATCAGACAAAGGACTGATAACCAGAATATACAGGGAACTTAAAAAACTAAATTCTCCCAAAACTAATGAACCAATAAAGAAATGGGCAAGTGAACTAAACAGAACTTTCTCAAAAGAAGAAATTCAAATGGCCAAAAAACACATGAAAAAATGCTCACCATCTCTAGCAACAAAGGAAATGCAAATTAAAACCACACTAAGATTCCACCTCACCCCTGTTAGAATAGCCATCATCAGCAACACCACCACCACCAGGTGTTGGCGAGGATGCGGGGAAAAAGGAACCCTCTTACATTTTTGGTGGGAATGTAGACTAGTACAACCACTCTGGAAAAAAATTTGGAGGCTACTTAAAAAGCTAGACATCGATCTACCATTTGATCCAGCAATACCACTCTTGGGGATATACCCAAAAGACAGTGACACAGGTTACTCCAGAGGCACCTGCACACCCATGTTTATTGCGGCACTATTCACAATAGCCAAGTTATGGAAACAGCCAAGATGCCCCACCACTGACGAATGGATTAAGAAAATGTGGTATCTATACACAATGGAATTTTATGCAGCCATGAAGAAGAACAAAATGTTATCATTCGCTGGTAAATGGATGGAATTGGAGAACATCATTCTGAGTGAGGTTAGCCTGGCCCAAAAGACCAAAAATCGTATGTTCTCCCTCATATGTGGACATTAGATCAAGGGCAAACACAACAATGGGATTAGACTATGAGCACATGATAAAAGCGAGAGCACACAAGGGAGGTGTGAGGATAGGTAAGACACCTAAAAAACTAGCTAGCATTTGTTGCCCTTAATGCAGAGAAACTAAAGCAGATACCTTAAAAGCAACTGAGGCCAATAGGAAAAGGGGAACAGGTACTAGAGAAAAGGTTAGATCAAAAAGAATTAACCTAGAAGGTATCACCCACGCACAGGAAATCAATGTGAGTCAATGCCCTGTATAGCTATCCTTATCTCAACCAGCAAAAACCCTTGTCCCTTCCTGTTATTGCTTATACTCTCTCTACAACAAAATTAGAAATAAGGGCAAAATAGTTTCTGCTGGGTATTGAGGGGGTGGGGGGGAGAAGAAGGGGGCGGAGTGGGTGGTAAGGGAGGGGGTGGGGGCAGGGGGGAAAAATGAACCAAGCCTTGTATGCACATATAAATAATAAAAGAAAAAGGAAAAAAAAAGAAAGAAAATGTGGTATCTATACACAGTGTACACAGTGGAATTTTATGCAGCCATGAAGAAGAACGAAATGTTATCATTTGCTGGTAAATGGATGGAATTGGAGAACATCATTCTGAGTGAGGTTAGCCTGGCCCAAAAGACCAAAAATCGTATGTTCTCCCTCATATGTGGACATTAGATCAAGGGCAAACACAACAAGGGGATTGGACTTTGAGCACATGATAAAAGCAAGAGCACACAAGGGAGGTGTGAGGATAGGTAAGACACCTAAAAAACTAGCTAGCATTTGTTGCCCTTAACGCAGAGAAACTAAAGCAGATACCTTAAAAGCAACTGAGGCCAATAGGAGAAGGAGAACAGGAACTAGAGAAAAGGTTAGATCAAAAAGAATTAACCTAGAGGGTAACACACGTGCACAGGAAATTAATGTGAGTCAATTCTCTGTATAGCTATCCTTATCTCAACTAGCAAAAACCCTTGTTCCTTCCTATTATTGCTTATACTCTCTCTTCAACAAAATTAGAGATAAGGGCAAAATAGTTTTTGCCAGGTATTGAGGGGTTGAGGGGGGAGAGGGAGGGGGGAGTGGGTGGTAAGGGAGGGGGTGGGGGCAGGGGGTAGAAATGACCCAAGCATTGTATGCACATATGAATAATAAAACAATAAAAATTTAAAAAATAAATAAAAATAAAAGATAAAAAAAAGAAACTTTGGAAGAATATTAAAAACAGAGAGAGAGAGCATAATGAAACTCACTGCTGTTTGTGAAAGGGGAAAAGAGTGAGGCTAAGGGAGTATAATAAAGGGGTAAACTTGTTCAAGGTATAGTGTGCATATCTATGGAAGTATCACAATGAAACCCCCTTGTGTAATTAATATATGCTAACAATAAATAAATAAAAAACAAAACTAGGGGGCTGGGGATGTGACTGAAGTGACAGAGCACTGCCTAGCAAGCTCAAGGCCCTGAGTTCAAATTCTAGGACTACTAAAAAACAAAACAAACAAACAAACAAAAACAACTTCGGGGTTGTGTGTGGCTGGTGTCATAAGTCATCTCAGGTTCTGATAACATGTGGCTCTGCAACAATGTTAGGACCCTTAGGGCCTCACATTGATCCCTGTGTTTGTTTTTGTATGCTTGAAGCTCCACCAGGGGCTGAGTACCATGGAGGCAATGAACTGGGGCTCCTGTGTAACTATGTGGCCCCTTCCCTGCCTCTAACCTGCAGCAGCTGCTGTGCTCCTGAGCAACACTGCCCTAATAGAGCTTCTGGAGAAAATGCTGGTGCTCACATGGACAGAGGTGGGCTGTCCTGGGACCGCACTGCTCTGTTCTGCCTGGCTGCTCACTGCCTCCTTCTCTGCCCAGCAGCATGATGGCAGTTTGCAGGTAAGTGTCTAATTCAATGGTTTTGAACATGAGATGGCAGTCAAAGAAGTGATGAAAATCCTGAGTTCTGACACCAGCTCTGTGGCATTTTAGCTCTGTGACCTTGGCAAGGTATTTAACTACTCTGAATTTCACTTTCCTTACTTACAAAGTGAGGAAAACATCCCAAGATAGTTGTCAGGTTGGTTCTAAGTGATACTTTTAATACACATGGATTGCCTACATCTAGGCTAATTCCTAGCACAGAGGAAAAAAATGAATACAGCATTTGCCCTGCAAAGTCTTAAAGTAAGTAAGATTGTACCCAGCAAACATAGTGGGGAAAGCACTTCAGGTGAAGAGCACAGTATGAGCAAAGGCATGGAGCTGCACAAATTTAGGACGTGGGGTACATATTTGAAGAGTGGTGAGGTGTGACTAGAGCATGGGGGTGAATAGAATAGGTCAGACTGGACGGAGAGACAGGGGCCAGTAGATTTGGGACAGAATCCTTTCCTGCTTTTTTCTGTGAGGATGTTGGCCCCACTCATACCCAACCTGCACCTGGTCCTTGTCTCTGTTCTGGCTCTCAGCTTGCACTTAGTCAATTAACCTATTTCTTAACTATCTCCTCTGCCCTATCCCAGACCTGAGCATTGGTCCTCATTACTGATGTGTTTTTTTAAAACCACTTTGTGGCCTCTAGCCTCTTCCCTCTGCTGCATGTCCTGTCACAATCTGTCCTCACTTTTGTTCTCTGCAGCTTTTCTTCTCTGCACTTGGCCTGGCCTGTAGCCTTACCTCCTGCCCATCTCTACCCTTTTTCCCTATACTCTGTCCTTCTCCCACTTTGCTCTTCTCCCAGTCAGCTGTGGCTCTTTGACATCTTCATACTTTTTTTTTTTTTTGCTTTATTTATTTATTTACCTTTGGGTAAATTTGGGGTTTGAACTCAGAGTCTTGCACTTGCTAAGCAGGTGCTCTCCCACTTGAGCTACTCTTCCAGCCCCTTTCTGCTTTAGTTATTTTTCAGGTAGGATCTCATGTTTTTGTCCAGGAAGGGCCTCAGACCTCAATCCTACCTATACCTCCTACATAGCTGTGATCACAGGATTGCATACCACCACACCCAACTTACTGAGATGGTATCTTGGTAACTTGTTTCTCCCAGCTGGCCAGGAAATGTGATTCTTCCAATCTCTTTCTCCCAAATAGCTGGGATTACAAGTATGAGCTACTATATCCAGTCTCATTTATTTATTATTAATAGATTATTTTTAGGACAGTTTAAGATTTATAGAAAAATTGAGCAAGTAGTACAGAGTCCCCATATAGTGTCCACACTTTCCTCTACTATTAACGTCTTATATTAGCATTTTATATATCTATATACATATATATACATTTTTCATTTTCCAGGCTGGCTCTTTTTGCCACAACTTGCTGCTTCCATCAGCTAACAGGGTTTTTAAAGCAACTTTTTGGTGTCATATTGTAACAGAGCCAAGCAGAGTAATAGTTCCTGCCCTCAGGCAGCTTTTGTTCTGCTTGAGGAGAGTAGAGCAGACACAGCTTTGAACCTGCTACCTATGCTAGTCCCTCAGTTTAGACATTACTTGTTGTTAGCTGCATGTCCACTGGTGCTGATCCTCAAATGCTTCTCACAATAGCTCTGGAGAGAATGAAAACAGATGGCATTGTTTTCATTTCATAGATGAAGAATGTGAGGCAGGCTGAGAGAGGTAAGGTGACTTGCCTAAGGCCGTGCAGCTGGCAGGTGGCAGAGGCAGGGTTTTGATTTGGCATGGCTGACTAGGTCTTCTGAGATAGTTGAATGGTGAGTAGAGCCAGAGACTGAACCAAAGATGAGGCTGGGAAAGGCTATTTAGGAGGAGGTTGTTGAGGTCAAGGGATATTTAGGAGAAGTTAGTTCTTCAGGTACAAGCTCGATTTGCCTCCTCTTACTCCTGAATCCAGGAATGGTGAGGCTCAGAGGACTGTGTGGCCTCCTCTATCCCCTATTGATGCAGCAGGTATGTAGGGGGTAGTGGTAGAAGAGATATGGGGATAGACTATTTTCTGCCCAAGCTTCCAGAACATGGGGCTTAGCCTTTTACCCCTTTCCCTGTTAGGTTCATCAAACATTGTCCGTGGAACTGGACCAAGTATTGAAGGCTCTCAGCTTTCCTAAAAAAAAGTCTTCACTGCTGTCAGGTATGGGCCCTGGAGTTTCCAGCAAGAGAAGGAAAGTTTTTCCCTTAAATACTGAGAAAGAACCATCTATTCAGACCAGCCTGTGGTCACCCCATAATTATTTCGTCAGCATTTGTCCCCTCCTATGACAGAGCTGAGTGGGAGGTGGGGAGGGAGGCAGCAGCTGGATGTGATGAGTCTCTTGTTTCAGCTGCCATCTTATGCTTCCTGCGGACAACCCTGCAACAAAGCTTTTCCTCTACCCTCGTGGCCCTGGTGCCCTCAAGATTTGGGCCAATACCACCCCCTGAGGACACTGTCCTAGCTCCACTGGGAACATCGCAAGTACTGTCCCTGGTCATTGGGCTGCAGAATCTCCTGGTGCAGGTAAGGGCCTTGTTGAGTGGGCCTCTGGCAATAGAAACTGCTTCTCCCAGGAAAACAACAGAAAGGTAGCTGTGTATCAGGAGCCTGGTTTCCCTACCAAGGCCTGGAGGATAGTTGATTGACACTTTTAAAGTGGCAGTGACAGAAACAAAACTTAAGTTGGTTTCTACCTGAGAAGTCTAGGGGTTCCTACTGGCTTTAGGTACAAGTGGGTCCCAGAGGCTCAGACAACAACATCAGAACTCTATTTCTACCTCTTGGATCTGCATTTTGCACTGTCAGCTGTACCCTCACTGGATGGATGAGTACTGTAAGCCTCCGGGCTTATATTCTCTCAGTGGAAAGAGACTTTCTCTTTCCAAGTTCCCAGAATTGAGTCTTGTTAGCTTGGAGTGGATAATACACTGTGACTGAGGCATGGGATGCTCTGACCAGCCTGACCTGGGTCAGTGTCCTCTCATGAAGGCTGGGACATATGGTCAGCTCTCCACAACCCACATAGACTGAACCCAAGAACGGGATATTTCCCCAAAGGAATATTGTTTAAAGAAGGAATGGCTCCTGGGCAAGTAGAACAGATGTCCACCCCAGAGGGGTTTGCACTTTACAACTCAGAGGATTCTTGGAGATCATTGTTTATGCAGCCATCACATACTGAGCCTCCCAACTCAGTATCAGGAATGGGTCCTGTGCTAGGTTAGTGGCTGCTAAATCTTGTCCTGTGGCACATCTATGCATAAGGTTGTGAGCTCTTCAGGGATCACACATCTGCCATGTCATAACTCTCTGTTTTAAGCTTCCATTTTCACATCCTTTTTTTTCATTGTTGTTGCCTGTTTCTGTTTTTGTGATTCTGGGGATCAAACCTGGGGTCTCACTCATGCCAGGCAAGTGCTGTACCACTGAACTACATCCTGAGGTTCTTACCATCTCAGTTTTATAGACAGGACAGCAGTCAAGAGATGTTAAAGAATGTACCCATGGCCACATACCTTTAGGTCAGGATTCAAACCTAAGTCTTTTTGGCCAAAAATTCATGTTCTTTCCACATACCAAATAGTACACCTTGTAAACAAGAACTATTGTTTCCTGAGATAGTCCCTGGTTTTTTTTCGTGTGTGTGTGGTATGGGGGTTGAATTCAGGGTCTCATGCTTGCTAGACAGGTACTCTACCACTTGAAACATTTTGTCAGCCTTGTTTTATGTTGGGTATTTTTGACTTAGGGTCTTGAGAACTATTTTCCTGGGCTGGCTTCAAACCACAATCCTCCTAATCTTTGCCTCCTAAGTAGCTAGGATTATAGGTGTAGCCACCAGTGCCTGGTGTCCCTGGTTTTCCTAATGCACAGAGCCCTGGCTTCTCACCCGCCATTGAGGGTCCCTTACTAGTTATAAGGACATGGGTGAGAAAGTAGCAATAGAACCACAGCTCTGTACCCTGTGGGAAAGCTGTGGCATGCTGGCCCATGGGTATGTGGGAAGCAGCTGGAAGTACCCACTTGTTAAGAGTTCATTTTAAATCAGAGAAGAGTACTGCATCAGAAATCAGAAGACCCCAGGTGTCCTCAGGCCAAGTATTTTCTCTCTAGGCCTTGGTTTACTTGGTTATAAAATGAAATGGGTAGATTAGCTCAATCATTTCACACCTTTTGCCTTGGAGGCCTTTGGAGTTCTTTGGAGGAGATTCATGGGTTGTGTAAAGAAAGGAGAGTGTTTCTTTCTTTAGGCATTTCAAGGGTACTCACCATTTATTGTGTGTTTACTTTGTGCCAGACACTGTTAAACACTATGTTAATTTTCTCATCTAACCTTCTCAGTAACACACTCATCAAGGTTAAGTAAGATGCATAGGGTAACACAATACAAGACCAAGTAAGGATTCATCCAGACTCAGGTCTGTCCCATACTCCTAACCACCAGACTGCACTGCCTTCCAAAGAATAGCATGAGGACACCATAAGATTTTTATTTATTTTTACCTCTACTGAGCAATAAGTTACATATAATAAAATTCACCAATTTTAACTGTACAACTGGATGAATTCTGACAAATACATGGTTTTGCAAGCACTTAGCACAATCATGATATAGAACATTTCCTTCACCCCAGAATGCTCTCGGGGTTAAAAAAAAACAAAAGAATGTTCTCTCATTCTCCTTTGCTGTCATTCCCCTACCCCTTCTCCTCCCCACTCCTTCCCTTCTCCTCCCCAAATAACTCTGAAAACCAATTTTTTTTCCTAATTAACAGTAAAACCATTTGTAGCTCACCTGACCCTAATTTCTATTTTTGTATTTGTTTGTTTTGCAGAAGGACACTCTATTGTCCCAGGCCTGTGTTGGCTGCCTGGAGGCCTTGCTTGATTACCTATATGCACGGAGTCCAGACATCGGTAGAAATCTTTCTCACTCTCTGACATTCCCATGGGGAAGATTGGAGGGACCCCCCATCACCTTATTGCCCCAGGCTTTCATCCCTGTTGTGTGATTCACAATCATCTTATTTAATTGTTTTAACAACATTGCAAGGGCACTGTCATGCCCATTATGCAGATGAGGACAATGAGGTTCCAAGAGGTCAAGTGACCTATCCATCCCTGGTTACAATCAGTGCTTTTAGGGGGCAGAGTCATTCCTCTTACCTGTCTCCCACAATCATGGGATTTATTGTGTCATTGAGCTAGTCAGCATAGGTGGATGAAGCCCATGGAAAAGAGAAACTTACTGGGGTCAGTCTGTCCGATATCTTGCCTGCACTGAGCAACTCCTTTTTGAGCCAGTAGGAGATGCTCTTCTGTGGCCATGTTTCCAGGCCTTTGGAAAAGCAGCATTAACTACCTGGGGGAACTGGTGTTTCCTGCAGCACTCCATGTGGCCTCCCAGCCCTGGAATCGGTTTTTGCTGTTCACGCTCTTGGATGCTGGAGAGAATTCCTTCCTCAGACCTGAGATATTGAGGCTTATGACCTTGGTAAGTGCACAAAACATAGTCCTATGGTCTAAAAATGTCATGAGCTGGGTAGTGCTGAAAAGGCCCAGGAAACCATACTTTAGGTAACCCTAATCCTGAAAGAAGGTAGAGGGCTAGGTGGCCTTTACCTATAAGAGAACAGATTGGAGAATTCTTGTGAATGCCCACATCCTACCCCAGGTGACCCATACACATTTTTTATTGTTCTCATAAAATGTTGAACAGGGCCTGCCAACACATGCCAGGTCTGCTAGGTACTGAAAATGCTGATGAGTCAAATGCCCTGCCTCTAAGAGTCCCTCAATCTAGAGAAGAAGATTGACAAGTGTATGAATAGTTACATATGATGTTTTGAGTGGTAGAATAGAGGAGATTCTAAGTGTTTAGCACTTAGTCAGATGCCCACTGACTAAAGAACAAAGCAGGAGCCTATGAATGATGGCAAAGCTCATCCATAGGTATCAGTGGTTGGTTGGAAATAGAGAATAACTGCTTCTGTGCTGTGATGTTTTAGTTGAGGCTCGAAGGACTAATAGGCAGAGAAGAGGAAGGTATTTTTGGTAGTGTAGTGAGAACAGTAGCTATAAGAGCATGTGGTAGTAGGTTATTGGAACCACACACACAGCTCATTTTGGCCATGAGTGTGCAGTGCAAGGCTACAGGAGGAAGGAACCAAGGCTACAGGGGTCAGTAGGGCCAGCTCTCTCAGGATCTTAGTCTGCCTCATTTACCCTATTCTCCCATGACAGTCTCGCTGATACCCATCAATGCAGAGCCCCTTGAAGGCAGGGCTCTGCGGACTTTAGAACACTATTCTCATTCCAAGGCTGAGCACAGCAGGTTACAGGAAATGGCATCCTCTCCAATCACTGGGTGTTTGGGACTTCTCTTTCTGGGCTAGTTTGTGCGGTACCAGAGCACCAATGTTCTCTCCCAAGAAGAGGTGGATCATATTCTTCAAGGTGCAGTTTTGGCTGACCTGTCTACCCTCTCAAATACCACACTCCGGGCTCTGCGTGGCTTCTTCCTGCAGGTGCGTGGAAAAAGATTGCCATGAAGCTCATACAAGCTAGACCCTCAAGACCATTTTCTCTGAAGAGGGTGGGAGCTCTGGCCACAGTAGCTATTGGGAAGTCAGGAGGGCAGCAGGTGGGGGGCAGTTAGAGAGGGCCTGCCTTTGCTGACCTCTTCTCCTCTCAGGTCCAGAGCATAGGTCTCCTGACAGACCACAACACGGCCCAGACTCTGCAGGCCTCCCTGCAGAGCCTTTCTCCCAGTGCCTTCTCTGCCCACCTACCCGTTCAGGACATGCTGTATCCTTTCCTGAATCTGAGAGCTTTGGCCTAGGCAAGGTCACCCAGGCCATGGATGCTACAGCATCAAGCTTCCCTCAGCCCCAGTGGGGAGGGCTTGCAACTAGCAAGCCCTTTAGAAAGCCTGGGGCTGAGGCCAGTTGTGGTGATGCATGCCTTACCTTAGCATTCAGAAAGTTGAGGGAGGGCTATGAGTTCAAAGCCAGTCTGGGCTACATATCAAGACCCTATCAAAAAAGAAAAAAAGCTGTGGTTCAACCCTGTAATTCCAGCTACCCTGGAGGTGAAGATTGAGAAGATTGCAGTTGGAGGCTGTTAGGAAAAACGCTGCTCACAAAGAAAGCTCACGAGAAAAGTCTCACGTCCATAGAGCAAAGTTTAATGGCAGGCCCAAATTGCCAGGCTGGCTGGGCGGTGGGGAAAGATGGCGCAGCAGCGATTCTGGGCCAGGCGTGGCTTTTATAGAATGAGGAGGTTAAGGAAGTTAGCGCATGCGTGGTAGTCTCTGGTAGGGGTGGGGCTGGTCATTTAAGACACATAAGCAAATATATAAATGAACTCTGATTTAGTAGTACTTAAAGCTTAACAAGACCGACAGAAAACACAAGTCCTATAACAGTGTTTTTGTAAATGTTACTCAGAGCAGAATAATATTAAGATAGCCTTATTATTTTATGGACATAGAGAATTAGATTTTAGGTTGACATGATCCTTAAAATCTTTTTGGCAACTCTTAGATTATAGTCAACTTTATCACACACCAAAGCTTTTTATTGTACACTTTTAAAACTTACTTAGACCTTTATATAACATACTAAACCCTTTGATGGCCTGTCCTAATCCATCCTATTTTAAACAATCTTTAGGACAAACCCTTCTTTACAAAATCCTTTCTCAACCAAAAAACCATTCCTTTTTCTTTTAACTTCTCAAAAAATACATTCATTAACTATCTGTATCCTTTCCAGTTGTTTACTTTGTAACTTGTATTTTAAAATTAAGAATTAAGAATTTTAGATTTATTATAGGGGCTGAAGCAACTAATTAATAGCTCTTGTTGTTTTAAGGAGTTTATGATAGGCATAAGACCTCATCATCCCTCAGGCTTGAGGGGATATTGTTTTGGGTATGGAAACTATGAGGGATTTTTGAGTTTTAATTGAATAGGGAGAGCCAGCCTGGCTTGCCCTACACTCATTTCATCAGTCCACGCTGTGGAATCTATTTGTTCCTAAAGGAGCGGGCAGCAGAGATAGCTGCCTGGGGGAGGAAAATTTGAGCTTTTAGTTGAGATAGTAAATCCCATCCCAGCAGAGTCACTGGAGTTTTAGAAACTATGAGGAAAGAGTGACAGAAGAGGAGGTCTCCCCAAGAGCAGGCCAGAGGCCAGGTAAATTAGTGCTCTAGAGGCTGGCCAGATTTGCCCTGAACGATAACCTTGTCATTGGACCAGGGTCCAGGGGAGAAAGGCAAGACAGAGAAACGAGCTCCACTGTCTAGCTGGAAAATGGTCTGTTGTTTTTCTGCCATAATGGCCACCATGAGGCTCCTCAACATCGATGCCAAGAAGTGGAGTGGGGACAGGGGGCCAGGACCCATCAATCCGTAGGAGTGGCATCTTGCCTTCCATCTGGAGGCAGGGGCACTTAGACCTCCAGTGGTTACCTTTGCAGAGAGGGCAGGGTCCTGGTTGGGGGCAGGGCTGTCCCCCATTTTGAGCATCCTCTGCAGAAATGCCCCTCCTGTCCACCATGGTAGCAAACTCGAAATGTAGGCCACAGTCAGGTGGGGGCAGCAATGAGGTCATGTCTCTTAGTATACAGACATGGCTAATTGTATCAGTTGATCCAATGACTTTTCTCCTTAAGCCACAGACTGAGTTTGCTACAAATATCTGGGGATGACTGTGTTAGAAATTTATCTTTGAGGAGAACCTCTCTCACCTGTGACTTTGGGTCCACTGTGGTATGCTTTCTGATAGCGTCCTTAAGATGCTGCAGAAAGGTAAGGGGATTTTCGTCAGTAAGTTGCTGTAAAGCAAAGTTGTTATTTCACATTGACACCTGATATTCTGGAGAGCAGGTCTCTGAACCATTCTGGGCCTCAGTTTCCCCACTTGAAGAATGAGGGATCTGGTCTAGGTTAAATTACTTTTTTCCACTATGAGATGGCTGAAGTGACATTAATGCCACTTATCTTCCTTACCATTTTTTTGTTTTGTTTTGATTTAACAATGCTGGGGAATTGAACCCAGGGCTTTGCACATGCTGGGCAGACATTCTCCCACTGAGCTACTTCCTCAGCCCCAAATATCTTTTTTGTCTTTGGCTGTACTGGATTTGAACTCGGGGCTTTATGCCTGCAAAGTGGCACTCTACTGCTTGAGCCATATCATCAGCCCCTTTTGGTGTGGATCTGTCAAGGGGACTGCCTGTGCCCCTATAGTTAGGCACATTTATTCCCTCATTTCCAGGTGCCACTAGTATTGGGGCTGATTGTAAATGGTAATCATTTCCAACCTGAGTGGCCTGGGCCAGAACCCAATGCTTTTCTAATGAGAAAAAGAGTCTGGTCTAGTAGAAGCATAATATCCTTTCATGTCAATTGAAAGGTTTGGATCACAGAGATAAAGGCTTGAATGTATTGGTCTGGGGCATCAGTATAGCTGTCCAGATGTTTTTAAATTTCCCTTAGATCTGATAACTGGAAGGGGACATAAGACTTGCTCTCTTCCTACCATTACTTGTTGAAGGGGGAAGCACCCATTAGGATGTTTTGAATATTGGGGTGGCTTAGAAGGTAGGACAGAGGGTGGAGTGGTAGGTGTGGGCCTTGTCATTGATAAGGGGCTTTTGTGGTCCTCTTTTCCATGTTTATCCTGTGGCTTACAAAGAATGGCCAGTGTTTTGAGTATCTAAATAGTAATTGTGGACCCAATCTGAGATGAAAGAAAATTTGTATAGGGGACCTCAGTTTACTTTTTTTCCTTTTATAGAAAAGGTCTAATTGGAGTATGTATTGTAATTTAAGGAACCCTGTGAAGGCCACTTCTCTTGGTCACTGAAGGCATACTGAGGCCAGGCCTCAGTACAAAGCTTTCAACATCTATAAGCCAGAAGACTGGAAGATGCAGATCCCATCTAGAAAGAACAAAACATTAGGATCCTGTCTTTTAGCTAACAGCAGGCAGCCTCTTTAATAAAGGCTACTTTTTTAACAAAGGAATAAATCTGTAAAGTTAGAGAAGGGCATTTAGAGGGCATCCTGGGCCAATAACAGTACCATATGGAACAACTAGTGTTAATATTTGGAGGGAAAAATTTATGTTGAGGCCAAAGGTATAGAAAATTTTAAATGAGAAGTTTATTACACTAATGTCCATTTTGTTATTTTTGGGACTATAACCTTGAGCTAACAATTGGCTTACAAGGGCTGGGTCTGGTGCCCCAAGGTATGAGGTGGGGCTAGGAGCAGGGCTTGTGCAAGGTGCTACTCCCTCCACACACACCTGGGACAAGCAAGCCTGACTGTCTAGGCCTGATCCTGTGGCTTGTTGCCCCTCTCCCCTTCCTGTGTACTCTGCACGCATTTTATTCTAGGGGAAGTGGCGGCGGGCTGCAGCTGCCACCATGTGCAGCTGGCGGCCTAGGGTGTGTGTTGGGTTGGCCTATGGATTCTCTTAGCTATGGCAGGCATTTCTGCTGTGCATGAGCGTGCCTATTTGCTTTCCCTCCTCCCCTTGTGGGGGCGGAGTTAGGGTGTTAGCGTGGCAGCTGTAGTTTTTTTTGTGTTTTTGCCTCGCAGCTGATTTACAGTTACTTTAGACTGAGAGGCCTGGCAAACTAGTTGGAATAACTTAAGTCATAAGGTACCATGCTACAAGTTTTTCATGGGAGGCAGGGTCCCAGTAAGCCCAGGGAGGGGAAGGCAGACAGAGACAAACGACACGTGGTGAGACCATGGAGGAAGCAGAAAAGGTGAGCTGACATCTTAGGTAAGGGAGGGGAAGGCAGAGCCTATAGGCATGACACATGCCTGAGGGATTAGCCATCATCTGTGCCTCTAGGTCGCTCCCATTGACTGGTACTGGAACACTTTCAGCAAAACGAAACCTCCACTCTCTGGTCACTGTCTCAGGAAAAAGGGGCATTAGACAGGAGGGGAAAGAGAAGCAGTCGTCAGATGCGATAATCAAACAGGACTCTGCTAATGTAGCATGAGGCGTACCCGAATAAACCCCAGGCTTGGTCTCAACCCACAGGGAGGGAGCATGAATTCTCCCAGAGCTGGAATTGCCTTGAGGCCAGAGTTGGCAAGGAGTGGCTTGTTTGACACCATGACAGGAAAGATCCTCAGGAAGATAGGAAGAGACAAGCAGTGTGAGCAGCGCAAGAAGTCTGCTTACATGGGGAAGGAGGAGGTTTGGGAGAGGATTTGGTTTGTTTAGAAGCTGGTTTAGAGGCTAATAGAACCTGCACAGGGGAACAGGAAGTACAGAGGGAGGGTTTGGCGTGGAAAGAGGAAAAGGATTAGGTGTAGGGAAGTTCCTTCCATTTACCAGCACGCTCACAGAAATTGTATAAATCCCTTAAAATATTGGGATTGAAAGTGCCATTAAGTGGCCATTTGGAGACATTGTCTAATGGATATTGGGGCCAGGCCTGATTACAGAGAAAAATGAGCTTTCGTGGCTTAAGATCAGGCGTTAGGCAGAGGGGCCCAAGATTGGCCAGAAGACATCCCAATGGGGAGTCTGAAGGAATTTTGGATGGTCCAACTCTCATGGTGAGGCCTGACCTGAGGAGAGATATGGCAGGCATCCCTGAAATATCAGGTCCTCAGGAGAGAGAGAGAGAGATGTGGAATACCCAGAGGGAATGTCTTCACCATGGGGGGCCCACAGTCCCTAGTGGGGAACCCGGTTTCCAGGGATGAGAGCAAGCCAAGACCTAGTGCTAGGATTTCGAGGAAGTGAGAGAGATCACAGCTCTGCATGTGAGGAGGACTCACTGAGAGAGGACCTTGAGGGAAGATTGATTGACCGGTGGTGGATGTCAATTGGAGGTGTGCTGGGGCGGAGGAATTTCCCAGTGAGCTAGTGAGGGAGTGGCGTTTTCTAGTATCAGGGGTTCTGGCAAAGCAGCTCAGACCCCGGAGGAAGGGAATGGGAGTTGAGAGAGGGAGGGAGAGAGAGAGAGAGAGTGTGCGCGTACATGCGCGCACACACAGAATGGGGTGGTGGGGGAGGCCAGGAGAGCAAGGTCAGTGCTGGAGTGCATCCTGATCTGAGTCATGTCACCAAATGTTAGGAAAAACACCACTCACAAAGAAAGCTCACGAGAAAAGTCTCACGTCCATAGACTAAAGTTTAATGGCAGGTCCAAACTACCAGACTGGCCGGGTAAAAAGATGGTGCAACAGCGATTCTGGGCCAGGTGTGGCTTTTATAGAAGGGGGAGGTTGAGGAAGTTAGCACATGCATGGTAGTCTCTGGTAGGGGTGGGGCTGTCTTAGAGCATGGGAATTTCTGTTAAGGGCAGGGCTGTCCTTGGAAGTTTCTCAAGTGTGGTCTGAGGATAAAATGGCCACCAATTTATAAATGGCGACATTATTGTTCTGTCAGAGGCCAGCCTGGGCAAAAGGTTGGTGGGACCAATTTCAGCCAATAAGCTGGTGGCGTATGGCTGTGATTCCAGCTAAGCGGAGGCCATAGGTAGGAGGATTGTGGCCTAAAGCCATTTCTGGGCAAAAACAACATGAGACCCTACCTGAAAAATAAGCAAAAAAGGGTTGGGGGCATGGCTCAAGTGATAGAGCACCTGCCTAGCAAGCATGAGGCTGAGTTCAAACCCCAGTGCCATTATAAAAAAAAAAAAAAAACAGCCTGGGACTGTGGCAGTGACCAGAGTCCCCTTAGAGTTGGGATACTCCAGAGACACTACTGGGGTTGGAGGGGGGTTGGAGGGTGGTTGTTTGCCACCCCTGCTGGCTATCTCCCTGGCTCTCCTTTCCCTCTCCATGTGAGTTCCCTGTTGTATAGCAACTACTTAGCACAGGTATTCAGGTCTCAATTTTGGGGGAGCATCTGCTCGTCTGACTATTCTTGTTCTTTTGGGGCCCTGGAAGTGATTCTTATGGGTGGCTTCATCTCTTGTCTGGTTTTCCTCTCATGTTTCCTACCAGCTGCCTAGGAGGCGTGGCTGTATCCCTGTCGCACATCACAGATTGAGCTTTAGGACTTAACTTGAAAGAGAAATGAGGCTACAAACAATGTCAGGGGCATAACTGTTGGGGAAAAGGATGATGATCACAGCAATTCATCTGGAGCCATTTACTCCATTGTGAAAATGGAATCAGGAAATAAAATGATACACTCACATACTTGTGTGGACTTTCACTATGAATTCATCTTGTCTCCCTAGAACTGGTTTCTCAGCCAGTTAATGGATTGTTTCATCAAGGAATGAATTGCTTCAGGGAAAAAGGGAAAATTTGGCTATAGCATCATCACCTAAGGAGTGCCTGCTGGATGCCTCAGTTATTCCCAGAGAACCCGAGTCAGGTTGTTGGGTCTAGAGACCTAAGGCAGATGAGTGAGTATCCCATCCCCCATGGAGGGCAATATCATTCCTACATCCTGAGGAGATGCAGGCCTGCATTCCTGCATCCTAAAGGAGAGATACAGATCTGCCACAGGGCTGATGAGCAAAATGCTCTCAAGATTGTTCCCTTCCCCCAAGAAAGGTGCTAACCAAACCAGTTCACCTGAGAAAGCCTGCGAATCCATGGCCAATGAGAAAAGCCCACCTAACCCAATTAGAATGTCCATAAAAACCCCAGCCTTCAACTGAGCAGCGAGCCACCGGCTTCTGGGCTCCGCTGCAGTACCTTAGCTGTAGCCTTTCCTTTCTCTCTAATAGATCCTACTTTATATACTGGCTTTGGCTCACAAGTCAATCAGCTGCCTCACGAGCCAGTTCTCTGGCCTGTGAAGGCAAGGACCCTCAACACTGGCAGGTAACAAGGTCATAGCCATCCTTGGTGCTAGGAGGGCAGAAAAAGGTCTTGGTGTTGGAGCTGCTGTGATGCTAGTGATGTGAGAGGTACTTCACCTAAAGTGGAGATGTGGAGACCCTGGCAAGCAAGGTCAAATCTTTCTCAGCTTTTTTGAGGAAAAGTGCCCCATCCTCAGCCTTCTCTGGCCAAAGCGGGTCTCCTCTGTTCCTTTCCCTTACACTTTGTTATTATATATCCACATGAGCAGTTATTTAATGACTGCCTCCTCTGGGCCCCTGGCATACAGTCTGAGCTTCTTAACTGCCTGAGCCTGTTCGGAGCACAGCCCACCCTGAGCTCTAACTCCTGTCCCGCTAGCAAGGGCCTCTGTGTTCATAACTGGCCACATCACCTGTCCTACTCAGACTTAGGAGTCCTGACCATCGCAAAACAGATTAAATCAACGAACCGAAAACTTGGTTTAGAAATTGGTAGACTGGAGGGGAGAGCAAGGGATGCCCGCACTTTGCACTGCATGTTCTGTGCAAAGTTCCTTGAAAAAAAAAACAGGTTTTTTTTTTACAACCCACTAAACTGATCTTGCGAACTGCAGTTTAAAAAACATGGTCACGGATGACAAAACAGTCTCAGGGAGCACGACTGGAAGGTGGACTGGTCAGCAGTGGTTACGGCTACTTTTTGCGCTTTAAGTAGGGCACAAATTCCACCTGCAGCTTCACTTCCTCCAGCCGACCTTGAGTGAAGCACCCTGTCTTGGAGAACCCGTCCCGGCCGCCGTGCAGAGTAGGCGGGACGTAGCTCCGGCTGTACAGATCCTGAATCAGCGCTAGCGTCCCGCGGGGCGGTGGAGGTGGGACCGGAAGTGAGGTCAGCGGAGCACGGTGGTCGCGGCCCGTTTTCATTGGTCGAAAGAGAAATAGTGGGCGGGACCTCACTCCGCGGTCTATACGCGCGGCTAGCCAGGTGCTCGGGCGTACAGCGCCTTTGCTGTAGCCTAGTAGATCTCGAGCCCAGCTGCACTTCGAGGTGCTTTCCGCCCGCTCCTTCCCGTACCCTAGCACTGGTAGGTGGTGGCGGATGTGGGGCGCCGGGCTGCAGGCTCTGGGGAGGGAAGTACAGGGACCGAGAGCCCCGCACTTTCCTGCTTAAATCATTGTCGGATGTTTGATACCCTCCATGTTTTCCCAAGTTTTGCTGTAGCTTCTGTCTGGTTCCTTGGGTTTGAAGTATGAATATGGAAGGTAGAGGGTCCTGCCTGGGTGAACTCGGATTCCTTCTCTAGGTTTCAGTTGTCTCATCTAAGTGGGGGCAGGGATTCTGTTGACCTCCGCAGCTTCTCTCTATTTCTAACTGAGCATCTCTCTTTTGGAGTGGATGTCCTGGTACATCAGTAATCAGCCGTGATCTAGGATGAGAAAGAGACAGGAAACCTGGCATGGTGATGCACACCTCTAATCCCGGCACTTGGCACGCTAAAGGCGGGGGACTCAAGTTTGAAGCCAGACTGAGCTATATAGCAAGAACCTGTCTAAAAAAAAAAAAGAAGAAGAAAGAAAGAAAAAGAAAAAAGAATGAAAGTAAAAGAGAATGATAGAAAAAAAGAAAGGTGGGAGGGAGGGAGGAAGGAAGGAAGAAAGGGCATTGGACTGAGGGTCAAAAGACTTGGTTTAGTCTTGGAATAGTGTGTGACTTTGGGGGGAGGGGTCACCTCAGTTTTCTGTGCCTTAGTTATCCATAGTGGTAAAGTGGGGTACCTGTCATCTGAGTGTGAGCCTCCTTTGGTCACTTATTTATTGTTGCATCTGAATCGACTTCCTCTCATTGTTTCTGTGCTTGTTTTTACAAGTTTGTTGATTCTACCTCTACTAGGGTCATAGTTACTATGAGTACAGGTATTTTTGCTTCTCATATTTATTGCTGTATTTTCAGCTCTAGAACTGTGCCTGGAACATGGTAAATACTCATTTATTGTGGAATGTTGCCTGAATAGGAGCAGGTGATGCTGTGGTTCCAAAGTGAGTGAGTAGCAGCCCTTCCCAAGACTGTCTTGTTTTCCTTCCCATCCTGTACCCTTTCTTCTTTTCCGATGACAAGTCAGTAAAGGAGGGACACCACAGAAGTTTTATATACTTTCTCACTGCTTGGGCCTCCTTGACCTGATGTTCTCCCAGAAAGCTAGGATAGGGGACTGAAAGAAAATGCTATTGATCAGCCCTTTTCTCCAGGCACAGTGTCTCACCCAGACCTCCCTCCCTCCTGCAGCAGGAAGGTGACCTCCTTAACCTGGTTGACAGGCGAGGAAGCTGAGGATTAGAGAGGTTGACCATTTTGCCCAGTAGCACAGGCAGGGGGAGAGCCTTAGTCTCCCACCAGTGCTCTAAGCATTGATAACATTTATTTTCCTTCCTTCCTTCTACCATCCCACCTATTTTTATTGTATGCCTGCTAGTCACAGGCCCTGGACTGGATCTTCAGGGTTTAAAAAGCTATGTTCTTGGTATTTGGAGGCGTTATCATGTCAGGGGAAGTTGCTGTGCACTGCCTCTGTTTTATGCCAGCCTCTGAGTCTCACTCCCTTTCTTTGGCTTACTCCTCTAGCTCCAGGGTCTCAGTTATGGACCCTCTTCAGTTCCTGGTCTTCCTTTTTGTCCTGCTACTGTCTGGAACAGAGGCCACCTTGAGGACCTCCCTAGACCCAAGCCTCAAGATTTGTATCTTTTTGGGCTGGGGTGGGGGTTAATGAACTGTCTTTGAGGGATTAATAAATGATGTCTCTCTATATTTGTGGGTACCCATTGGAGGGAGTTCCAGACTTAGCTGGTAGAAACAGGGGAGAAAAGGAAAGGAGCTCTAGTCAGACCTTGAGCAAATCATTTAGACATTGTTTCCCCATATGTTAAATGGAGAAGCCCAAACACTCTGATCTATAAAGCCACAATGAGGGCTGTATTTGTGTCTAGCACCTTGTCACCAGAACTCCCAGCAGAGAACTTTGGATTACTAATTCATTTTGACCCTGATATATCGGGCCACCTTCTCTGGGCAAGGTCTTGAGAACACAAAGATGAGTGAGAACCAGTCCCTGGTTTTAAAGCATCCACAGGCCTAGGGAAGAAAACTTCCAAATATGCTCAGTGCTCTGATGGATGCGAGAGGATGCAGGAGGGAGAAACACTGAGAACTGTGTCTTGAGAGAACAGAAACTCCTGAAGAAGGGTGGGAGAATCCTATGCAGATGGTATAGTGTGAGCAGATCAGTGGAGGTTCTGGAATAGTGAAGATTGTGAGAAACAACAGGAAGACCACAGGGAAAGGAAGGCAGGAGCCAGGTCTTGTAGGGTTGGGTTCAGGTTACTGGGTACAGTATCCCGAGAACTAGACGAACGATTCATTCCAGGACTTACACACTTCTTAGAAGATTTGTCCCTTCCCAAAGGAGGTGCCAGCCATAGGTGCCCATGGTTCTTACAAATACATTTTGGTCAGGAATGGGCCCTCTGGGGCAAGATCACTAGATTATCTAGACAGGGCAATTGGTACCATTCCCTTAATGCTGCCCAGACAAGAAGATGTTTGAGGTAAAGCGGCGAGAGCAGCTGTTGGCACTGAAGAACCTGGTACAGCTGAATGACATCCACCAGCAGTACAAGATCCTTGATGTCATGCTCAAGGGCCTCTTTAAGGTATATGTGGGCAGGGGGCAGCTCATAGCAGGCACCGATGGATGAGTAGGAGTTCCCTAAGGGGCTGGTGTTCAATGAGGGAGGTTGCTGTATGCACACAGGAATCAAAGTGGAATTCAAGGAAATGTTGCTGGGTCCAGGTTTTAAAGGGCTCTACAAGGACACTCAGCCTGGATGGGGTCCCCTTAGGTGCTGGAGGACTCCCGGACAGTGCTCATTGCTGCTGATGTGCTCCCAGATGGGCCCTTCCCCCAGGATGAGAAGCTGAAGGATGGTATGGTCTCCCCAATCTTTCTCTTTTCTCCCTACCACCCTGGTTTTCTCTAGCTTCTCCTTCCCTCCTGTTCTCGTCACTCTTCTTTTCTTGTACCCTCTGTGGCAACTTCTAAGTGGTCCCCTTGGGTGTCCAAAGGATATAATGCCCCTAGCACATACTGCACACCTGGTGAGAAGCCTGTGGTATGATTCCCTTCTCTAATTGGGAATACCCCATTCGCTGGAGGAGGCCTGGGGCCAATCTGGCTGGCAGGAGCAGGACAACTACCCTGACCATTCACCAAGGTTTTCTTGCCAGCTTTCTCCCATGTGGTGGAAAACACAGCCTTCTTCGGAGATGTAGTTCTGCGCTTCCCAAAGATTGTGCACCACTATTTTGACCACAACTCCAACTGGAACCTCCTCATTCGCTGGGGCATCAGTTTCTGCAATCAGACAGGTGTCTTTGACCAGGGGCCACACTCACCCATCCTCAGCCTGGTAAGGACTGGGGTGGAGGAGGTCTGGAAACCTTTGTCTGAAAGTGGGCTGGGAGCCTTGTATCTGACTGCATTTGGAGCTCTGTCAGTGCTTAGTTATGTTTTTTTTGTTGTCAAAATGATACTGGGTCTCATATGATAGCACAGGCTGGCCTCAAACTCAACGATTCTCCTTCAGCTTCCCAAGTGCTAGGATTACAGCAGATATGCGCCGACAAACCCAGGACTTGGTTACATTTTCTGTGATAAGCTTCAGGACACCTTAGGCCATGAAGGCTTCATTTCAGGTGTTCTGTGCTGACCTGGGTCCCTAGAGGATCTATAGACCTTGGGCCATATCTTCCCAAGCCTGAGTCCCAGCATAGAGGGAGTTGCTTTTTGGCAAGCGGAAGACAGAGGATGACTAACTTTTTCTCATCTGCAGATGGCCCAGGAGCTGGGAATCAGCGAGAAAGACTCTGACTTCCAGAACCCATTTAAAACAGACAACACAGAGGTAAGCTTCTGGGGCCTGTGACTGTGTCTGCTTTGTCTCTGCTGGACTTGGAATGCCAGGCCAGCAGATGTTGGGAACTAGGGGAACATGAGGACTTTGGACTTGAAACCAGACATTCCTGGGCCTGGGTCCAGAAACTGTCACTCACTCACTGGAGCCTTTGGTTAAGTCAAGACACTGTTCTTCTTCCCCTTGGAAAGACTTTCTGTGACCCATTCTCTTTCATCTTGCACTTTGAGTCACCAGTGTATTGTTTGGCTGAGCCCTTATGGCAGTGTCACTGCAGAGTTTTAGCCTCAGTTGCTCTACTTGGTATAATTCAAGGCTGTGCAAGCCTCAGGAGGAAAGATAAATTTGTGTCTGTCAGATTGAAATGAGATTGTGACATCCTGTGTGTCAGCACAGGGTCACTTTCAGGAGCTATCTTTGATAGTATCAGACACAGCAGAATAGTTCAGTACTGACCAGACATGTGAGTTTTCCTATCAGTGTATGGGACTGACACACCCAGCCAGATGGCCAGACTGCCAGCAGCAGCTGCCATTGAGCTCAGGCAGACCTAGGATTGTTTTACCAGGTGGCCATGCGGGAAC
Source organism: Castor canadensis (assembly GCF_047511655.1). Classification (NCBI taxonomy): domain Eukaryota; kingdom Metazoa; phylum Chordata; class Mammalia; order Rodentia; family Castoridae; genus Castor; species Castor canadensis. The sequence continues at coordinate 151,498,929 of NC_133393.1, forward strand.
TAAAGGACAAAGAGGGCAATAATTTTTCCCTACACCTTTTGGAGTCTAAAGCATTTCCTTCCCAGGTGCTGGGATTATTGCTGTAAAATCCACATATCTTATCCCAGTATCTGTTATTTCACTTTTTCTCCAGTCATCCTTTCCTCTCACTTACACCTTTCTTTCAAAAGGGTCAGGTGTGAATGGGAAAAGGATATTTTTTACAAGTTTTTAAAGACCCATTAGCTGAGTATGGTGGTACGTGCCTGTAGTCCCAGCTACTTGGGAGGCTGAAGTGGGAGGATCACTTGAGCCCAGGGGTTTGAAACCAAATTTGGTAATGTAGCGAGACTGTCTCAAAACAAACAAAAAAAGAGACCCATTACATCACCCATCTTTGCTTGTGTTGACTACTTCAGGAAGATTGAGCAAGGAGTATAGTCAACCAAATAGTCATAATCTAGTGATTTTAGGCATGCCATGCCAACCTGAGACTCAGCTAGTTGAACTAGAAATAGAATTTTCCACTTTGTGCCTATCCATGGTAGTGGGTATGTTGTCATGTCAAATAAAGTGATGCATTTAGGTGGCAATGGCTGACTGGGTGGTGAAATTTTGATCACAGACTGACTGTGATTCCAGTCAGTCTCATCAGAGACTGGGTCTTCCTATGGGCATCCAAACAGGGGACCCAGACTGTCCAGTTTGTAACCACAAGGCATTTCTATAGGCATTTGTGGCCCCAAAGAGGAGTGGGTATCTTTGATTTGCCAGTTTGTCCTGGTTTTTGGGTTTGCTTTGTTTTGTTTTTGTGGTATTGGAGGTCAAACCCAGGGCCTCTTGCATGCTAGTAGTCTACCATTGAACTATACATCCAGTCCTTTTTTTTTTTTTTTAATTAGGGTCTTACTAAATTGTCCAGTCTGCCCTTGAACCTTTCATCCTTCCTGCCTCATCCTCCTGAGTAGCTAGGATTATAGACATGTGACACCTTGCTCAGCCAGACTGTAATTTTCTGAATGGTAGATCAGATGACTAGGATACTGGCACTAATAGTAATATAACATGCCCGATTTCTAGGACTGTCATTAATAAGAGTGACAGCTTTTAACTCAGATTAGTGTCTGCCTGGTCTTTATGGCTGTTAGTCTTCCAGCATTGTCACTGATTGTGGATGTCTGCCGCTTGCCTATAGGCACCTGCGTCAGGAGTTCCCAAGACCACCTCCAGGTTTGATGATTCATTAGGGGATACATGGATTCACCATATAGATGTATCCATGTCTGTGGTGTTTTGCTAGGAGGATTTGAGGGACTTGGCATATCATCATGCTCGTGGGTAGGATTTTCCACAGAGAATAAATACAAAGCAAAATCAGCAAAGAAAAAAGGCATATGGGGCAGTCTCAGAAAACCAGTTTCCAGAGTTCTTTCCCAGTAGTCACTCATCATGTGCTTAATTCCCCCAGCAACAAGTTGTGTCAGCATGTGTGAAATGTCACCTACCTGAGAAAGCTCATTAGGGACCTCCTGTGTTAGAGCTGGTCACGTGAGCACTTTGCCTATCTTATACCTAAACATGGAACTCCCAGAAGGAAAGAAGGTTTTCAGCATAAACCATGTTGTTTTCACAAACACTTTAGGCACAGTGAAACATTCTTACCAGTTAGGATTGTGAGAGCCCCCACACACACCTTAAAAAAAATATATGTTTCCAGATGGCAGCCAGGCACCAGCCTCAGAAGAAGGCTGGCCTGTAATGTTAACTTACTTCTGTGCAATACCTTAGCTTTTATCTTAGCTGAGCTATAGTGGACCAGGCCTGAGTATATAGGAAAACCTCTGAATTGAGGGCCCTGTTGAGCCAGTGGCTTTGTTGTATGCAGCAGAGTGGAGAATATGGTTTTTCCCATTGAAGTAGCTGCCACTCCTTCCTATAAAACCAAGATGACACATTGCCAGCACTGCTTACTACAATCATAGCCCTGATAAATGTCCCTGGTTAAGAACAGTAAAAGCCTTGTATTCTTAGTATACCCAATCAGAACATGCAGGGACTGTTGGGGTCTTGGCAGATTGCCTTTCCCAACAAGGGAGATGCTTTGTTGCTGTGAAGTGGGCTCTTCTTACCCTGAAGTCACGGATGCTCCTCTCACACAAGGAGAGTGAGAGCATGGGGCCCAGAAGGAATAGTGCTGGGGTGAGTTTAATATAGTGTCATCATAATGTGCTCTTGGACAAAACTATAGCAGCAACATACATTCCTTACTTCTTGTTAGCTGAGGACAGTCTGGAGATTTTACCCACTTGTTTCCCCCCAACTTATTTTACTGTGCTGGAGATCAAAGCCATGGCTTTGTGTTTGATAGGCAAGTGCTCAACCTCTGAGCTGTACACCCCAGCCTACCCACTTCTTTTTTTTTTAGTAGTATTGGGAATTTGAACTCAGGGCCTCACACTTACTAAGCAGGCACTCTATTGCTTGAACAACTCCGCCAGCCAACCCACCCACTTTTTGATGTCCAGCATGGACCTGGTCCACCTACAGCAGCCTCAGGTTTGCTCAGCTTCCCTCATACATGCCCTTTGTACTGCAAAGTGATCTCAGAGTCTTCTCCTACATCTCATGCATCCATCACTAGCTCTAACTTGTATTAAGCTGTGGCTGACTCACAGTCCAGAAGGCTTCCTGTCCCTGCTCTTCAGATTCTCCCATTAAGCTGGGGAAGGCAGCAAAGAAACACAGTCCCCATGTAGTATGATCCCTGTACCAGTGGGGAAGGGAAGCATAATAAGCTGTGGGGCTCCTGTGGGGCAGCCTGACCTAGCCTCAGCAGAGAGGTGGAGGAAGCTAGGGAATCGGTAAGAGTCATGAGTGGAATAGCGGAGGAAGGGCCTTCCAGGTAGAGCTTGTACAAAGGCTCAGACACAGCACATTCATTCATACAGCATTCAGTGAGCATCTGTTGAATCCCAGCTGCCACTGTGGAGGCCGGCTAGCCTCTTGGAATGGCATTCTAGTTGGGGGAGCCAGTGGTCAATTAAAAATTTGTGATATGGTAAGAGGTGACAAGGGCTATGGAGAAAAAAAAAAGCAAGGGAATATGGTTAAGGAATGCCCAGGGTACCGTTGGTATTTTATGTGGTGTGAACACAGTCTTACTGAAAAGATCTGAAGGAACCAGCCTTGCATCTAGGGATAAAACATTCAAGGCTGAAGGAGCAAAGTGCAAAGGCTCTGAGTAGAGAACATATTTGGAGGAATGGGGAGACAGTGTGAATTGATGAGAGGTCAGTGTTGTAGGCCAGTTCTGAGTCTCTTCTCTAGGACTTTGGATTTGCTCTAAGAAACATGGAGAGCAAGTTAATGGCCTCTGATTTGCCACTTTAAAAGGATCAACCTGCCTGCCATGCTGGGGGCCAGGTAGAAACAGGGACATGGGTAAGGAGGCTGCTGTGCTTGTACATTTGGGAGTTGAGATGGTATGAACCAAGGTAGTGACAGTGGAGCTGGTAAGAAATGCCAGGCTCTGGTTCTCATTTGGCAGTAGAACCAATAGGATTTGCTGAAGAAGCAGATGAAGAAGAGGAAGAGAGAAAGAAGCAGTGAGGATAATGGAATGACTTTGAGCATCTGGAAGGATGGAGCTACATTTTGTCCAGTAGTTGGAGGGGAATTGAGAATTTGTTTCTGCATCTGGTGAGCATCTTAATGACAATATCAAGGGGACAACTGGATGGATATATAACTAGATTCAGGGAGGAGATGGAAACTGGAACTTCAAATGTGAGAGGCACTGATAGCCATGGGACAGGATGTATTTACCTGGGGGCCAGCTAGATTGAGAAGCAGTCTAAGGACTGAGTCCTGGCACAGAGCTGCTATCATAAGTTGGGGAATGAAGAACTGGCATAGAAACCCCAGAAGGAGCAGTCAGCATGAAGAATGGTGTCTTAGGGGCCACTACCCACTAGGGAATTACTAGCATTACAAGAATTATTAGGATTACTAGCATTACAGGAAGGAGGGAATGATCAGCATGTCAAACTGTACTGGGAGTTCCAGCAACATAAGGATGGAGAATCAATTGCTGGATTTAGAATCCACTGCTGGAGGCCATTGGTGGTCTTGATTGAAGCCATTTTGGTGGAGCTGGATCTGTGAGGAAAAGATTGTTTCCAAACAGTGAGAACAGTGTAAATGGATGTGGCAAGTATAGACATCTCTTTTTATTTTTTTGGCGGTACTGGGGTTTGAACTCAGGGCCTCTCACTTGCTAGGCAGGTGCTCTACAACTTGAGCCACCCGGCCAGCCCTGTTTTGTTTTGGGTATTTTTGAAATACCCAAAAAAACTATTTGCTTGGGCTAGCTTTGAACTGTGATCCTCCTAATTTATGCCTCTTTAGTAGTTAGGATTATAGGTGTGAACCACCAGTGCCTGGCTTTTAAGACAGCTCTTTTGAAGAGTTCTGCTTTTAAGGAGATCAGACCAATGACAGAATAAGGTAGGTGGGGGTAGGGGTTCAAATTTTAGTCAGAGGGGAGTGAGGACAGCATATTTGTATGTTGATGGGACTGTTCCACAAGGGAAGAAAATATTGGGGATGTGGGGAGGGGAGCTGAGTTGTTGGAGCCCCACTGGAGGAGGAATAAGAGCTGGTGTCAAAGGGGTGGCCAGATGTCTCCTGGAGGAGACATCTAAACTGGACTTGAGAGATAAGTAGTGATTGCCCACTAAGTAGGGGACGAAGTAGGGAAAGGGATGGTCATGTTTCTCTTATGATTGAGCTAGGTTTGGGCTGAGCCACTTAGAGTTGGTCAGACTGAGATCTCTTGAGCTGCCCTTCCTCAGCCAGAGTCAGAGAGTTTGGGGTCCTCTGTGGTCTGAGGGTTCTCCCAGCTCTTCACCTTAAGCAAATCAAGATTCATTCATGGGGTAGGAGCAGAGTGTAGTGGCAGAATGGAAGGTGGGTCAGAGACCTGGTGGATTAGTCTTAGTTGGGCCTTCCACTCATGTGACTTGAGTACCCTTTTGTGATTTCTCCCATTTTCTAAAGGTGACTACCTACCTGAGAAGTAGATTACTCCACAAGGTGGAGCTCTTAGTTTGTTTTAATGTCTACCTTGATCACATATTTGTTAAATTTGTCCTGAGAACATAAAGAAGAGGAACATTTCACAACCCAAGTTTTGGATGATACTATTGTATTTTTTTTGAGACAGGGTTTCACTGTATAGTCCAGGCTGGCTTTGAACTCACACTCCTCCTGCCTCAGTCTCTGGAGTACTCGGATAATAGTTGTGCACCACTATACTCGGCTTTTATTTTGTATTGGAATGGGCTCATTCATTTAAAAAACAAGAAGCCAGCAGACTTGTACTAGGGGCTAGTGCCATAGTGGTGAGCAGTCTGGTGAGGTGACAAACATGAAGTGGGTGATGACAAGATAGAAACCTTAAGAAGGAATCAGAACAAAGTCAAAGAGAGAGCGCCACTAAGGAGGCAGCCCCAGACGATGCAACCCTGGAGGAGGTGCCAAGGGCAATGACAGCAGAGCTGCAACTAATGTGGCAAAGTAGGCAGGGGCTGGAAAGGGAATTCTGGGTCTGATCCACAGCATGTGCAAAGGCCTGGAAGTAGGTAGGAACAGGGAATCTGAGAACTGAAAGAGGAGGAGGCTTTGGGGAGGTGAAGGATTGCCAAATTTGGGAGTGTATGAGACATTGTAGTGGAGGTATCAGACAGGCATTTGGACACAGAGATATGGGTTTAAGGGGTAGTTTGCTATAGAAGCCAGCAGAAGCTGTGAGTTAATTGAGCCTTGTGGAGAATTCAGAGGGAGAAGAGCCAAGGGCTGGGCAGTTGAAGATGACCTAGACATGCTGGATGCCAGTTGTTCACTTCTATAATCCTAGCTACTCAGGAGGCAGAGATCAGGAGGATTGCGGTTTAAAGCCAGACTCCGGGCAAATAGTTCTCAAGACCCTATCTCAGAAAAAAAAAAAAAATCACAAAAGAAGTGCCGGAGGAGTGGGTCAAGCAGTAAGAGCGACTACCTAGCAAGCTTGAGGCCCTGAGTTCAAACCCCAATGCCACCAAAAAAAAAAAAAAAAAAAAAAGATGCTTGCCCATCCATCCTTGCCTGCCCTTTGTTCCCATTTCTTCCTCCTACCTCTTGCTCAAGATCTACCAGTTCACCTCTGCTTCTGTGTGTTCTGGGGTCATTCTGCCCCCTCTCCTTAGAGGAAAATGATGCTGGCATCTGTCCTTCTGCCTGGAATGCCACTGTCTTCCCTGTTTGCTTGGCAAACTTCCTGCTTATCTTTCAAAACCCATTCACCAGCTTTCCTGAGTCCATTTAACTCCTTGTCTAGAGCCCCCTGAAAGTAGGGCTGTGTCCAGGCAACCTTCCTATCCCCATACCCCATGACCTAGCTCAGAGGAAACTCTTTGCTGCCTGCCAACTAAATCAAACCACTCTGGTCTTCTCCTCAGCTCACTTCTAGTACTGACCCTTTCCAGAAGGCCCTGAGGGAAGAAGAGAAACGCCGGAAGAAAGAGGAGAAGCGGAAAGAAATCAGAAAAGGCCCAAGAATCTCAAGATCCCGGTCTGAATTATAGCCCTGGAGCAGCTCAGGGCTTGAGGATAGGAGGCCAGTCAGGAGGAAGAGGAAGCAGCCATGTGGCTGTGGTGTAGCCACATCAGCCATGGGGGTGAGCATTGGCCACTTCCAGATGGAGACCCCCACGTTTGCTGGGTCCTCAGGAGCAAAGTCTGAGTCCTGACCAAAGGGACTAAGACTCGGTGTTGCATTTCCTCCCAAGGCCTCCTTGGAGGGGCACCAAGGACACTGTGCTATAGTCAGGATCTGTGGGGAGTTGTGGGGAAGGCATCAGGGGTTCCTGACCTGGGCCCTCCTGGTTGGTGAGGGCTGATGGCTGACTGGCTGCTGCCCTTTATGGGAAGCAGTGGAACCAGGCTCTAAGTCACAGGTGAAGGTGCTATGCTTGTAGCTGGTCCCACTGTGTCACTAACCTGCCCATTACAAGTCCTGGGCCCTCCACAGAGACAAAATAAAAGCCAGCAAACTCATTGGCCTATCCAAGGTGAGAAGGCTGTTAGGGGACCAGGAGTCCTCAGGGAAGTTGAGCCCAGCTTAGAGGATGTTCCTGCTTCATCAGGAGGACCCCCAGGTCTTGGCAGGGCAGAGAAGTAAGACCTTGGCTTAGGCCTCCTGTTTCCTCAGCACTGCTCCAGAGGAGGGATCAGTGTTAAGAAGGGATCCAGAAGTGTCTTAAGAGGGTGTTCATTTCAAGACAACCTTGAAACAACGTGATCCCTGTCCTTAGAAATCCAGGGACAGTCATTGAGCAGGTATAAGGAACAAATCAATTTGTCCTCTCTGCTGGAAGACTCTCAACCTTAGGTGGGAGCTGAAGGGGGATCATACTACAGGAGGCTGTGCTTTGTAATGGTAGAGCTGTCCTGAGTGGGCTGGTCAGACAGTGAGCTCACCATCTCAGGAGGTATGTAAGCAGCCCTATGGCCACTGGATAGTAAAGCTACAGAGGGAGTTAGGCCCTGAGTGGGCAGCCTGTTTTCTGTGGACCCCAAACAGGTATGACTGTCCTTCAGTCCTGAAGTCCCTCCCAAGCAGAAGAGCGAGGGGCTTTATTGGAATTCTAACTCTGCCTCTTTGACCTTACCAAGCCAAGGAGCAGAAATATATACCACCCCCAGACTTCCAACCCCCTGCCTTTCTCATTGACAGTTCCTAAACGAGACTTGAGTCTTAGCACATCAGCCTTGCTAACTGACCCTGGCCTACTCTTTTCCTTCCCTGGGCCTTGGCTTCATTGACAAAATGAATTTGATGATGTCTGAATCCTTTGTCCAGCACTAATCTGCTTCCTTGAGGCTGGCCTCCCTCCTGGGCAAGACAGCAAAAGAAAGCCAGGTCTTAGGCCTCCTAGAAGGGCCCAGAAGATCCTGTATCCCATTGGTTACTCAGGAGAAGTAAGGGGACTAAAGCATCTGTGATGAGGACTGGAGATGTTTTCCCATCTGAACTGCCTACCAGCTACTGGTCTCCCTCCCTGGGCAGGGAGGCCAGACTGGCTGACTTAAGATACCTGGGTTCTTTTCCCACCTCCTGGGTTGTGTGACTGAAGCCAATTCCCATGAGAATTATATGAGATGACACTAAAGTTTGTAAACTAAAGCTTACAAACTATGGAAAGGGTGAGAGCCACTGATCCGCTGTTTAACCTGTCCTGGTAGTACCTACAGGTGGGGCTGGGGGTCAGGGCCAGCCCTCAGGTTCTTCCCTATTCCCTTCATGCTGGAGAGTGGTTGTGAGTGCTGACTTTGTTGGGAAGGTACTTCCTCCCTTAACTGATAAAACTTTTGAAGAACTAGGCCTGCTTGGCTGGGGGCCTAGCTTTCTTAGGTTAAAGGATGCCTCAGGACAGTGCAGAGGTGGTTTCAGCTTTGGCTGGGGTCCTGCTTAGTGACTTTGGGGGGGTCTATCATCAGCAGGATGTTTATAGTTTGAGGCAGAGCCAGGGAACTGAGTGATGAGAGAGGCAGTCCAGTGTGGTGGGAAGACTCCAGCAACTTGGGAGTAGCCTAGGTTCTTTCCCCTACTAGCTGCTATCTCAGAACCAAGCCCTATCACTCAGATCCTTGGTTCCCCCATCTCAGAGTGCTCACATGTTTGGCAGGTAAATGCCTGTGGAAAAGGCCTTATAGGTAAGTCCCTGGAATTTAAGTGACTTCTGTGACAGGTATCCTCTAATGATTCTTTGTTCATCCTATAGATTTGTTCAGTGACCGCTGTATTCAGGACCTAAGAATAAGGGCCCAGTCTTACCCTAGCTTTACATCTGCCCCATCTGGCACTTCCTTCCCCCTGGGATCTTCCCTCTATACCCTCAGCCTCTCAACATCTTGGTGGATCCCATCCTCTTCAAAGTGGCCTAAGGTTTCTCTTCTTCCATCTTCAAAGAAACAAAGTCATTCTGTTTGCCCTTTTCTCCTTACTGTTGCTGCTAGCGTTGATTGTTGTGGTCACTTGCTCTGGGAATTCCGCCTTATGAGGCTTATGCTGGGGGATAACACTCCCGGGGTGGGCGGATTCTTGTTCGTCCAGCCTTCCCCTGCATCTGGGATTCAATTATGTGACTGTAGGTCCACTAATTGGATATGTCAGCCTGTTTGGGAGTTGTGCTGGTGGTGGCAGTGGCTGAAAGTACCAGAGTTCGCAGCGAATGGTGGTTCCAGTGACCAGTCCAAAGACCATCCAGGGTGCCTACGGTGGCAACAGTACTATTATCACTGTGGTCTTGGACATTTTCCAGTTTGCTGAGTTTCTGGGCTCAGTCTGCGCTATTCACAGAGAATCTGAGAGCCCCTAATATCATTTAAGGTGGGGTTTCTCAGCAGTGGTACTGTTGACATTGTGGGCCAAATTACCTTTTGTTGTGTGTCTCAGGAGGGCTGTCCTGAGTGATACAGGATATTTAGCAGTATCCCTGGCCTCTGCCTCCTAAGTGCCAGTAGCAGTTTCCCAGTTATGACAACTAAAAATATCTCTAGATGTTGCTAGATTGTCTCTCCCTGGTCTTTAGTCCCTTCTCCCTCCCTCTCCCAGAATCACATGTTCCTCTGCTCTCAGTCATTGCTGGCAGAGAGATGCTGTTGTGGGCTTCTCTGGGTGATTCTTGTGGGCTTTTTGTTCTGGTGCTCTGATTTTGGCCTGAGGATGGTATTTCTCTTCCTGTCTCCTCCTTCCTTGCCTGCTTCTTTAAATGAAGAGGTTTGTTGGCTTACCCCTTCCTCTCTGCTGTTTTCTTGGGTACCCATATACTCTAAGACCTCAAAGTTGATGGCACCTGCCCTGTCACCATCTGACAACTCTCTCATTGCTTATGTTTCAGTTCATCCTAAACCAAACTTGTTCTTTCCCATTCTCCAACTCTACCTCTTGTCAGATTCTTTGTTAATCCAGCCAGAAGGTTTCCTGGAAGAAGTGGTATCTGAAATGAATCATGAAAGGTTGGGGGAGGAAGGGGACAAGCACTGGGAGGGAGCAAAAGCCTGAAAGGAGAAGTGTCAGAGGAAGTAAGTGAAAAACATGCGTGATTCTCCCTGTGATGTGCAGTGGCTGCCCATTCCATAGTAGATACTTTTACATAATAGTCACCTATTCCAATTCCTCTGATTTCTGATCAGCCATGCAGGTCCTGAGGAGCGACTTGTCAAAGGCTGCTCTACCCTGCAGTGCCAGCCTCTGTCCTCCTCCTACCAGGGCAATGTGCCAACCACAAGAGACAAGAGACATTTAGTTAGGTGGGACTCATGGCCAGAGGGAGTGTGTCAGTGTTTTGCTGAGGTTTAGGTCCAGTGCAGCCACCATCCTTCTACCATGTCTATTGAGCCTTCATTTGTGCTCCTTCAGGTCAGTTGGTCAGGCACCAAGGCCTCTGGTAGTCCTGCTGAGAGCCATGAAGATGGCATGAGACTGAGATGGGTTTGGAGAATCAAGCCTAGCTTGGGGTACATAGACCCTGTCTCCAAAAAAAAAAAAAAAAAAAAAAGTAGGGGGAAGCTGGTGGAATGGCTCAAGTGGTAGAATGCATGTCTAGCAAGAGGCAGGCTCTGAGTTCAAATCCCAGTACCACCATTAAAAAAAAAATCAGATGTTTTCTTTTTTTGTTCATGTAAATAGCAAAGAGCATTCTTGATTTTTCTCCCAAGTAAGACATTTTATATATATTTCTCATTAGCTATATATTTTTGTAATAAAAAATAATTTAGATAGTACTAAAATACCAGGAAGAAAGTAAAATTTGCCCCGAATTCCATAACCAACATTTAGCTTTTGGGAGTTCTTTATTTTTTCAATTATAATAGCTCCCTTATATGGGAACTTACTATATGCCAGGGCTTAATGCCAGGTGCTGGCTGACTACAGCTCTTTCTATCGCAAAGCCTTTGTCCATGTCATCTGTTCCCCTGGCTATACCAGAGGCAGTTCTCATACTTTTAGATTTTATCTTAAGTGACCCTTAAGAACACCTACAATGCCAGGGCTAGAACCCAGGGCCTTGGGTATATTTGGCAAGTGCTCTACCACTGAGCTACATCCCCAGCCCTCAGAGTCTTCTTGATATCACAAATTAGGTCCTTTTTCGGTCTCATCACACCCATTACTTTTCCTTGGTCACTTGTACCATCTGTTATAGTCATATTTGTTCACTGTCCTCTTCCACTACACTGGAAGCTCTTAAACTGCCTGCTACAGAGATGTTCAATAAACCTTGTCAAATGAATGTGAAAATTACCTCATTTAATCTTCATCATTGAGGAGAGCTATTTTATCCCCATTTTACAGATGGCAAAACTGAGGTGTACAAGTTACTTAACCAGCCCAGGGTCACACGGTGAATTTCTCAATACATTATGAAAGCTTTCTGCTGTCGATCAATATATTTAGGCGCATAACTTTTTAATGGTGTCACAGTATCCCGTGGTGTGGCCATAGTTTATCCAGTGCCTTACTGGGCTTTTTGTGATGTCTCCCAGCATGCATATTTCTTTCAGCGTTTCTTTGAGTATTCATCCTTTTATTACTCGGGATGCTTTCTTGGAAGTTTGCACCCTGTGTACAACGTGACTAGCTGCGAGAAGTGGCAGTGAAGTGCTTCCAAAAGTGAAGAAGGCGTGGGTAGGATGCACATCACAGCCCCCGCATCCTTTCCAAAATACTCCTGCTTCGGCCCCACCTCGGGAGGGCTGACGGTGGCCCTGGGCAGCCGTCTTGTTTAAAGGCTTGGGTGGTTCTGAGGTGCCCAAGATTGACAGCCAATGGCCTAAGCGTGTGGTCGCGGCAGGTGCAAAGAACGGCGCACAAGTTGTGGAATGTTGACAGCGCTTGGATCAATCTCGGCCCCGTCAAGCCTCCGTGTCTGTGTTTTTAAGAGGGTTGGGAGGAGCGTGACTCGAATGATGTCGATTTTCTGTCCCCGAGTGTTGGAAAGCTTAACTTTGGTTCTACCCGGCTTTCCCAGGCGGGCAAGGTGGAGGCAGGGGAGAAGCGGCTGCGAAGATGACGTAATGTGCTCTCAGCCGGCACCGCGTACGTTCCGAGGTCGCGGCTGGACTCAGGCGCCGTTAACCCTTCAGTCCCAGACCTGTGGACGGAGTAGTTCTTAGAGCGGATCCAACGGAAAAGGGAGAGGCTCCTTTAAGAAAAAGCAGAAGGAGGTTGGGCTGAGAACCCCGCGGCTACTTTCCACCCAGGCTCCGAGGCAGTGAGGGGCGGGACCTCGGTATGCAAATCTGAGCTGCTGATCGATGACGCGCCATCACCCCACGCGCCGCTTCGCGCGCCAATTGGCTAAGATGTGCCTGGTCCCATTGACAACAAACAAGGGGGAGCTGGGGGCGGGGCCGCAGGGGGCGCGGGTTGGGGCGGGGGAATCCCGCGCCGCCCCGCCCCTTCCGCGCGGCACCCCGGCGCGGCGCAAACATGGCGGTGACTGGCACGGGCCGGTGAGGCGGTACCGGGCGGGGGCTGTAGGGTGTCATGGGCAGTGGCGGCGGCACCGCCCCCGCGTCTCCCTGAGTGGGACCACACTGGGGCCTCTGTGCCGAACCGGGCGATGGACGAGAGCAGCGAACTGGGCGGTCTGGAGACCATGGAGACGCTCACGGAGCTGGGCGACGAGCTGACCCTGGGGGACATCGATGGTGAGTAGTGGGTAGGTGGGAGTGCGGGGTGCCGGCGGGGAGGAAGGGGTTACGGCGGCGCGCGCGGGTGCGCGTGCGCCCACCCCGCAACAGCCCGGGCTCTGGCGGGAAGAACCCCGCGCGCCGGGTCGCTCCGGCGGTCCCCAAGCCTTCCGGCTTTACGAGTGTGAGCTCCGGGCCCAGGCGCTCCGCTCCCGGAGGCTGTGGAATCCTGGGCCCCACTGGGCCCGGGACGGAGAGGGAAGGCCGGGCCGGGGGCGTCGAGGGAGCCACTAGAGGAGACAGCACCGCCAGCGCCTGCCTCGCGCGCCCACACGCGCCGTCTGCGGTCCCGCTGTCCCGCCGCTCGCGTCGCACCTGTCACTCCCCGCCTGGCCACAGGAGTGGCTTTGCGATTTCCCGGACTGGGCCCCTGGGCTCGGCGTCCCCTACCCCGGGTCTTCCCGGGATGGGTTGACAGCAGGCTGGCCAGGCACCTGGGAAAACTTTGCGCAGCAGCCACAGAAGCGAGTCGCTGATGAAGTGGGCAGTGGGCAGTGGATGCCGAGTTGAGCAGCAGGAATTTTGAGTTGTGGCTTCTCGGGTACAGGCTGGGGAGCGGGTGGCCTTTGTTCCGGCGGCCGTAACGGCGGAGTGGAACAGCTGGTAGGAGCCCAGGGCTCCTCTCTTGCAATTTTCTCATTTTCAACCTCAGGAACCAAGGTTTCAGGGTCCCAGACTTGCCCAAGGTCACCATGCTGGTTTAGAGCCTGGTTTTCCCAGTTCCTTTATTGGAAAGAAATACTGGTTTCTTTTCACTCCACCTTTGGGAATTCAGAGCCCAACGAACAAGCTAGTAATCTTTTTTTTTTTTTTTTTTGTGGTACTGGAGTTTGAACTTGCTAGGCAGGGACTCTACCACTTGAGCCACTTCGCCAGCCTGAAGGCTAGAAGTCTTAATAAAAATTCTCAGTAGTTGAGCTCTTCTCATGTTCTAGGCCCCAGACATTTCACTTACTCCTCACAGCAGTCCTGTGAGACAGATGTTCTTACTGCTCCTCTTTTACAGGAGTGAGGTTAGCCAGGGTCACTCACCTTAAGAGCCCAGAGCCCTTGCTTTTAAGCGGTAAGTCAGGAGTATCGTGCTTTGCAGTTTACAAAGTGCTTTTACATCTAGGATCTCACTACAGCCTTGCAGGTAGGTATGATGGCTACATACCTTTTACAGATAAAGAAACAGGTAACAGAAGACTCTTCTAAGGGAAGAGATACATGGTGGCAGTAGCTATTTGAAAAGGATCTGCTTGTCGTTGGCTTTTTTTTTTTTTTTTTTGCTGGTACTGGAGATTGAACGCAGGACTTTCATTTTGCTTTTGTAGCATTTTCCCCTTGGTTTGTCCTTTTCATTTTTTGGTCATCCCATTAGTGTAGCAAGACCCTTAATTGAAGCCCCGCTTCTAACTATAGACTTTTTTATTTTTTTGTGATACTGGAGTTTGAACTCAGGGCCTACACCTTGAGCCACTCCACCAGCCGTTTTTCTGAAAGTTTTTTTTTTTTTTTGAGATGGGGACTCTTGAACTATTTGCCCAGGCTGGCTTTGAACCTGGATCCTCCTGATCTCTGCCTCCTGAGTAGCTAGGATTACAGGCATGTGCCCCTGGTGCCCAGCTCTAACCATAGACTTACATTAACTGTTCCTAAATACAGAGATGGGTTAACAAATGGAGAGGGGATGTTCTTGGAATGTAAGAAGGGTAACTAACATGTTTTGACCACTCATGTGCTAGGGATTGTGTTAAGCACATAATACACATAATATTCTCAATTCTCATAACAACCCTATCAGGTAGAGTGACCATTATATTAGTCATCTTCCTCTCACAGATCCTGAAACTGAGGCCTGGGGCTGTTCATTAACTTACCCAAGGTTACACAGGCAGTAGGAAATATGTCCAGAGCTGCCTACTAGCAAGAGCACAGAAAGAAATTCATGTGCATTTTGTACTTCTGTTCCATAATTGATCCTTATTTGTTTTAACTTGTAATGTATTAAAATATCTAGTGCTTAATACTAACTTTATCCCCATGAAATGCTGAATAAAATGTATACTCTGTAACTATGGCAGTGGTTCAGTGACTTTACAGTTCCCCCATACCAGGTTCAGGAAATGTATGTAGTTCCCTGTTGTCAATTGGTTAGCTGTGGTGTCTTGAGTTGTAGTCAACCATGAAAGATAAGGAAAGGTATGATTTTATGGCCACTTGGAGCTTGACATGAGTAACAAACCATAGTGCTGAGTGTTAGAATAGCTTACAGTTGCTCAGGGCTAAGTGAAGGTCAATGGTGAGGGAGCTTGGTAAAGGCTGGTTTACCAAGAAGACCACACCAAAGAGGTAGCCCTTGAACTGGGCCTTCGAGGACAAGAAAAATTGGGCAAGCTGAAGTCCAGTGGTCTGCAGATACAAGTATCCCTTGATAACCATCTCTTCCCCCTCCAGAATGTTACTGCAGTGAGGGCAGGGACCTTTTGTTCACACTGAAATAGATGTACCTAGAACAGTACCTGTCACAGTGAGAGTGCCCACTAAATATCTGTGGAATGCCTGAATGAACACAATGACCTTGGGTTGGGCAGGATACTAAATTGTGTTTATATAGTCTTCAGAGTTGGATCAGATCTGGGTGGCTAGCCCAGATGCTTCTAGGAGCCAGGTGAGGAAGGATATTATGAGAGCACATTTACTTCCTTTGTATGTGAATGGTAGGAATAAGGGGTACTTGCAACTTAGAGATCTCATGCTGATGTCCAGGAGGTGCAGGCAGGCAGGCAGAAATCCTTAGTTGCGCTTGCTCCAATCCATTGGTACCCTTTGGGGCTATGGGCCCAAGGTGGCCACATCCATTCACTTATTCAGCACATCTCTTGAGTGATTTCAAAGTACCCCGATGGTGGGCACAATGCTGAGGTTACCAATTGGACAATACAAAGTCTCTTCTCTGAATTATTAATAGGGGGAAAAAACACAAGGTAAATAACATAATTTTAGCAGGCCACTATGAAAATAAAATGGGTCCATATTACAAAGGGTGACTGGGATAATCTAATTCAAACTGTGTATTCTAGGCAGACTTTGGAAGAAGAATAAATGTCTCTTTTTCAGGAAATACCTAAGTATTTTTATGTGAAATTTCCAGGTTTCTAAATGTTGGTTCAGTTTTGGTTTTTTTTTTTTTTTTTTTTTTTTTTAAGAAATGTACTTAGGTCATCCAGCAAAACATGTGTACTAGTTTATCTCTGGGCCTTGTTCTGCTGCAGTATTCTATGTTTTAGGGCCCCAGATCTTATGATGGAATTGCTACACTGCTTCCTGTTGAGATACATTTCTACATTTTGAGGAAAGACCTTATGCACTGTTATAAGCTTCTGGGAGAGCAGAGAGGTGTGTTCCTCTTCCACTGGGATCAGGAAAGGCACAAAGAAGTGATCTTTTTACTGGACCCAAAAAGATGGGTGGCAGGAGCAGCATGACAAGCATATGTAGAATGAGGAACAAGCTGCCTTAGAAATAAGAGACTGCCAGACATTCTTAGAATGTAGAGTATGTGTAAGGAGATAGTAGAAGATGGGTTCTGAGAGGTAAGTTGGAGCCAAATTGTGCCCCAGATAAAGATATTTTTTGGAATGTAGGAAGGGAATTGTTGGACATTTTCAAGTGGAGGGATTACCCATTAATCATGGATTTTAAGAAAATTTAACTTTGCTGATTCCATTTCAGGAAACTTGCAGGCATGAGGTGATGACAGCGGTGAAGAGTTGCCTCTGAAGATAGAGCATAGGTGGAATTCTAGGATCCTGTTAAGGCTTTGAGTGAGTTTAGAAGGTAGCCCGAAGACCTGGTTTGACACCTGATGAAATTTTGTCTTAAACAGGCTGAAATTGGTGTCATCTGGTAGGAAAAGGGAGTCAGATAATAGAGATTGAGTTGTAATCATTTTTGATGACTAGAAGGTAGAGATGAGAGAAGAGCTGGAGGTTTGAAGTGAGGGAAGTGTAATTAAGAGGAGGTGAACTTTTTAAAAAGCACTCAGTGGGTGATGGAGACAATGCTACAGAGGGCAGCAAGAATGACAAGACCATAAATAGAGTCAAGGATTTGGCAGTTAGGAAGTCGACCTTTGATAAAGCTGTCAAATGAAGGGGAAGGGGTCCAAGGCTAAATAAACCAAGCAGGAATCACAAATGAATAGGTGAAGGCAAAGAGAAGCAACCTTCTCTTTGGGGGAGGCTTGAAGAATTTTTTCAGGGGTCGGGTGTAGTAGTGTACTCTTTAATCCTAGCTGCTAGGGAGGCATGTTTTGAGGTCAGCCCAGGCCAAAAAGATGCAAGACCCCATCTCAACCAACAAGCTGAGCATAGTGGTGCACATCTGTGGTTCCAGCTAGACAGGAGACAAAGGTAGGAGGATCACAGTCTGAAATGCACAACCCTATCTGAAAAATAACTAAAGCAGCCAAAAAGGGTGTGGAACACCTACCTAGCAAGTATGAGGCCTTGTTCAACCACCAGTACCGTAAAAAAATAAATAAATAGCAACTTTTCAGTGATCCTCCTGATCTCAGCTTCCAAGGTGAGCCACCCACACTCAGTTTACAGTGAACATTGGTGTATAAGTTTTTCTGTGGACATATCCATTCATTTTTCTTGGGTAGATTATCTACATTTTTTTGTTGTTTGTATTTCCCGAGGGCTTACAATAGTTCCATTTATTCATTTGCTTAGTTTCCTTAGTTTCCTTGGTACTTCCTTTCTTTTCTGGAGGCCTCCATCTTTTTTGTCTCATCTGATAGTTAAGTATGTTCTGAACTTACCTTGGGCTACTCTTTTTTTTCAGCAGCACTGGCATTTGAACTCAGGGCCTATACCTTTAGCCACTCCACGAGCCCTTTTTCTGTGTATATGTGTTAGGTATTTTCAAGATAGGATCTTGCAAACTATTCCAGGCTGGCTTCGAACTACGATCCGCCTGATCGCCACCTCCTGGGTAGCTAGGATTATAAGTGTTAGCCACAGGTGCCTGGCTTGTTGTTTTGTTTTTGTTTTGAGACTGTCTTACTATGTAGCCCAGGCTGGCCTTGAACTCATTGTCCTCTTGCCTCAGTCTGCCAAGTACTGAGATTGCAGGCATGTGCCACCATGCACAGTGTACCGTTTTGATTCTTGGTCCTTTGTGTGTGACCTGTTTTTCCTCTGGAAGCTTTTAGTATCTTGTCCTTACCCTTGATGTTTTGAATTCTCTTAACAGTGTCCTTAATATGAATGAGCTGTCAATAACTGTCCCTACTCAAGGGGTCTGGAGATCTGATGTGTTGGTTTTCCTGCTGTTAATCTATTCTGAACCACAGCCTGCAGAGGAACTTCCAGCTCCGGAGCCTTTTGCAGCCCTATGTTGGCTTCTCCCTGCAGGCACTCAGTTTTATCTTTGTCAGAAGACTCTGCCAGGGCCTGACATTGAATAGGTGCTCTGTAATGATTTGTCTAGTGAGGAAAGGACATAGTTCAAGTTCAGGATGTTGAGCAGCCCCTGTCTGGTACCACATCACTGAGAAGTTTGGAGTGGCCAACTTATTGAGCAAGAAGCCAGGGTTGGGGATGGGTGTGGTCGGTCACCACCCCATTGGGAAGCACAGGTAAGGAGCACAAACTGACTTCTATTTCTCCAGCGAGTGATGTTTTGGAAAAACTACTCAGTGAGGAGATGCACAGGTGTACTTTTTACTCCTAGGTATATACCCTTTTAGAGACAAAACCTTTGCTTTGACACTTGTCCTTTTCAGTGTCACTAATGTTTGTATTAAAAGAACTGCTGTTGTCTACGGTGTATATATTTTTTATTTTATCGTTTTTACATTTACACACATATGTATACATTATTTGGGCCACTTCTCCCACTAAAATGTATTTTTTTTTCTACCTGTTTTTAGCTCCTGGTCTCATCTAGTTATGTTTCCTGGTCAGATCACCAGACCACATAGAGTCCTCTTGGGTCTCTCCTTCCTCCATCTGTTTGGCCTTGCCCTTGACAAACATTCTCCACGTTCACACACAGGCCTTTGGCCTAATGTATTGAGAATTGCCTGCCACTCGTTTAGCAGTGTTTTTTTGTAGTTCTCATACTTAGCTCAGAGCTTGGCTTTTTTTTTTTTAAGTATATTTTTGCATCTAGCTCAACTAGGTCTTTTCTCTCCTCAAATTTGTAACTTAAAAAAAAATTCTTAAACAACTTTATTAAATTAGAACTTCCTGAATATCGAATTGTCCATATCTTTCTGCACTCTTGCCTAAACTTTTTAAATGTGCATGCATTTCACATACAGATTGCTGTGTTGAAATAGTTAAGGTGTTACGGGCATAATCTAATGCAACCCATCTGAATAGACAACTGCTGGCATATCCTTGATCCTGTTGAACATTTTATTTCCTGTCTTTCATTAGCGTAACTGCTATTGCTCTGAGCACTGAGGAACAAGTCACTTTGGAGTTAGTTCATGAGTATGTGTTTCCCAAAGAGGAATCTTTAAGTCAAGAACTGAGATACACACTGTCAGCTGTAGCCCTTTCACTTCAGATCTTTTCTAGTGCTATAGATTACTGTAGTGTCTGGAATTACAACTTGGAAAACATTTTTATTTTTTGGAAAGATAGTACATTTATATGGTTCAAAATAAAAATATAAAGGAGGAGCTGGGTGTGGTGACTTAAGCCTATAATCCTAGCTACTTAGGATCTGAAGGATCTTAGCCCAGGCAAAAAGTAAGCAAGACACCATATTTATTTATTTATTTGTTTATTTATTTATTTAATTTTTGTGGTACTGGGGTTTGAACTCAGGACCTACACCTTGAGCCACTTCACCAGCCTTTTTTTGTGATGGGTTTTTTCAAGATGGGGTCTTGTCTTGCAAACTATTTGCCCAGGCTGGCCTGATCCTCCTGATCTCTGCCTCCTGACTAGCTAGGATTACAGGCGTGAGCCATCAGTGCCCAGGAAGATGTCATCTTAACCAATAGCTGGGTGTAGTGGTGCTCACCTGTCATTCCAGCTACAAAGGAAAGTGTAAAATAAGAGGATTGTGGTCCAGTTCAGCCATATGTGGTAAGGAGGGGAAGGTGTGCTAGAGATTGAGATCCTAGCTCAAAAATAACCAGACAAGAGGGCTGGAGGCATGGCTCAAGCAGTAGACTACCTCTCTAGCAAGTGCAAAGCCCTGAGTTCAAACCCCAGTACTGCCTCCCCCCACTGAAAAAAAAAGTCTTGCTTCCAACCCTGTCCACTGTCTCCCTAAGTCACATCTCCTCACAGGTAATTAAATTTTTAATTTTTTTTACCCTCTTCAAAACTTACTATAATTATAAGCAAATGACAATTGCTTATATTTTATTTATTTTTGGATTTTATTTTTGTTCCCCCATTTTGATACTAAAAGATAGCATGTTATAAGCCTTTTTCTTCTGTATCTTTCCTTTTTCCCCACTTAATATATCTTACATATCTTCCCAGGCTTTTTCACTTATCCATACTTCTCCATTGTATGGATGCATTCAATCTTTTTTTGATGGACATACAAAGGTATTTCTAGTCTTGCTTAAAAAAAAAAATACCATAGTCAGTAGATTTGTAAATTCATCATTTTAACAAATGTTCTAGTGTAGGAGAAATTACTTGAAGTGAGGTTATTGGGTCAAAGAGACAATGGTGCTATCTACATAGTAGACGCTGTAAGAATCTGGTGAGATAAGACATAAAAGAAAGGACAGAAGTTAACACCCTCTCCTGTTCTGTGTACACTTGTAGTTTTAATAGATCCTGCTGAACAGCTGTCCATATTGAATGTATCACTTTACACTCCCACCAGAGGGTCCGGTTGAGACTCTACAATCTCTATTCTTCCCATCTCTTGCTATACTTGTGGCAGTTTAAAGCTGATGCTCCATGCCCCCAACACTGCCCGTATGCAGACTTCTCTGTCCTGACAGCCCTCCTCTGCTGGCTCCTCATTCTACTTTCCCATACTTAAGACCACTGAATAGTTAGTAGCAACCAACTTTCTGAACAATCTTTTCCAGAGCCTTGGATGTCCCCTTTGCTTGTCCGGGCCTGTAGTGGTTGGGATTCTTCCCTGCCATTTTGGGTTTCTTGAAGTAACCCTTCATCTGGTTTGCCTGTTCTCTTTACGTTCAAAATTGCTCCTGGAAGTACAGCAATTCCTTGTTTTCAGCCCTCTACTTTGGTGTGCAAAGTCAGGTTACTTGGAAAGGGAAACATCTGTACTGCTTTTGGGCTTGGATTGTTTGTTTGTTTTGGGGGTACTGGAGATTGAACTCAGGGCCTTTTGCTTGCTAAGCCTGTGCTCTACCACTTGAGCCACACCTCCAGCACCAACCCTCTTCTTTGGGGGATGTGGAAAATAGTTTCTTGATTTTCATTGCCATTAGGACTGTTCTGTCTGGGTTCTCTTCCATAGTTTCAGGGTAGCAGACCTTGCTGCCCTGAGTTTTGAGTACATTTTCCCATAAAAATTCCTTGGAAGAGCCAGGCATTGGTGGCTCACACCTGTAATCCTAGCTACTCAAGAGGCAGCAATCAGGAGGATCTCAGTTTGAAGCCAGCCCCTAACAAAAAGTTCGTGAGACCCTATCTCAGAAAAAATAAGCCATCACAAAAAAGGGCTGGCAGAGTAGCTCAAGTGGTAAGAGTACTTGCCTAGCACCTGTGAAGACCTGAATTCAAACCCCAATGTCACCAAAAACAAATTCCTTGGAAGCTGGGCACTTGTGATTTATGCCTGTAATCCTAGCTACTTGGAAGGCTGAGATTGGGAGGATCAAGACTCAAGGCTAGCCTGGGCAAATAGTTCTTGAGACTTCCTAAATAACAAAGCAGAATGAACTGGAGGTGTGGCTCTAGTGAGAGAGCGCCTGCTTTGCAAGCACAAAATACTGGCTTTAAACCTCAGTCCCACCAATAAATAAATAAAAATTCATTGGGGCTTTCTACTGCTAACTGCCAATACTGTTGGGAAGTTGGTTCCTTTCACTATAATTTGCTCATGGCCACTTCTCACCTAAATCTGCAAATATTTTGGAAAATGTCCTTTGGGTTTTTTTTTTTTTACATTGTGTTTTTTTTTGTTTTGTTGGTGATACTGAGGTTTGAACTCAGGGCCTTGTGCTTGCTAGGGCAGGTACTCTGTCACTTGAACCATGCCCCCAGTCCTTTCTGCATTTTTAGTGTATTTTAGATAAGATCTCTCATTTTTTTTTCCTGAGCCAGCCTAAGACCTTGATCTTTCTATCTTCACCTACTGAGTAATTGGGATTACAGATGTGGGATACCATGACTGGCCCGCTTTGAATTTTTAAGTCAATCTTGATCACTTTATCTGAGCTAGTTAGGCAAACTTTCCGTTTCTTTCTTGGGTGGAGTTGAACCTCAACTTGTGTAGTTGTTTTTCATTATGTTTAATTCTTTGTACATATATATATATATTTGATAATGAATACAGGAACATTTCATCTTGATTTACACATTGAGGTGACATTGGTGACTTATCTTGTTCTTTATTAGTTATTAACTATCTCTGCAGTCACCTCTACTTTTCAATCCTTTTTCAGGTTTTGGAATCACATGTAGGCAGTACTTACTGTGTGCCTCACTGTGTCTGCTCAGACCCTTATAGAGGTCCTGTTGTGTGCTAGCTGTGGCTGTAGCACTAACAAAGTAACCAGGGTCCTTACTTTCACAGAGTAAGTGTAGTGGCCCTGAGTGCCAGGTGCCGTTGTATGGCTTTAACCTATAGTTCTCATATATTTGCTTTTTAATCTTTTCTCCAGTTCTACAGTATGCTGTAGATTTAGAAACTGAGGTCCAGATCACACAACTAATAAGTGGCAGGATGTGGCCTAAATCCAAGTGTGTCCAACTCTGAAACCCATGTGTTTTTCCTAACCCATGCTACATCCCTGTCTGATGTAAGCAGACTTTTAAGTTGCAAATGCAAGATGGTAAGATGGGATTTAAAGCTGGAGAGATGCAAGATCTTCTGCTCAGTTATACATTCAGTGACATGTATTTACACTGGGCACTTAAAGTGATTCCCCTGGGTCCCCTGGCTTTTCTCAGCTTTAGTTTCTTCTGTAAAGTGGGGTGGGGAAATCTGTGTCAGGAGCACTACAAGAGTCAAGTGATCTAAAGCACCTAAGAGGAAGGGGGCAGAAATTCTCTTTTGGCTCAAAGAATAAATGGGGAACTAAATGAACTGCAGTTTGACTTTTTGTTGTTGTTTGGTAACACTGGGGTTTGAATTCATAGCCTCAAACTTGCTAGTCAGATGCTGTTACCACTTGAGCCACTCCATCAACTGAACTGCAGTTTGCAAGTTGACTCTTGGACCAAGGGGCCTTTTTTAAAATACAGTTTGGGGATGTTTATTTTTTTCCTTTTGAAAGAGCTTTTGTAGGTGTGGTGGATGGGACACAGGAGCAGTCACAGAGTGTGGTGTAAAGTGTTCCATTTCTGGACCACAAGACTCAAGGGTTAAACTTTGTTGACATGATGGAATTTTTTAAGAGTAGCAGAAGAGTAGTCTGGCTCTCCAGGTAAGGAAGGCTCCTTCAGGGACTTCTGTTTAGAAACTAATCCCAAACCACTGAAGGACTTGCAATCTGAAAAGTAGGGCTTTTTCTGCATCTCTCAGGCCTTGGGAATTGCTAATGAATATGTGTCTAAATGCCCCTTGCAATCTCACTCCTTCATCTGGCCCTGTGAAACAGGTCTGTTGGGTTCAGTGTCTGATTTGGAACAGTGATGAAATTCGGAGCAGGTGAACCAGGTATGAAGCTGCCTGGTTGAACTGATCTCTGCCTAGCCCAGGCTCTAGCCCATGCCACAGCTGCAGGGGAAATAATGCTATTTCAGAAGTGCAAACATTCCTGTGAAGCCTAGCACTTTACAGAAGTCTTCGTGATACTGTTTGTCTTCCTAACAGTGTTGTGGGGTCAGTGCTTGAATTTTTTTTTTTTCTGTCTTTTTGACAGTGCTAGGGTTTGAACTCAGGGCTTCCTGTTGTTGGCATGCTCTTTATTCCTTAAACCATGCCCCTGGCCCTTTTTGCTTTAGTTAGTTTATCAGATAGGATCTCATACCTTTGCTGGTTTGTGGGATCACAATCCTACCCCCACATCCTGGGTAGCTGGTATTACAGGCATAGCAGCCACACCTGGCTTGTTTTTTGACATAGGGTTTCCCCAGGCTGGCTTTGAACCTAGATCTTTCTGTCTCTGCCTCAGAGTAGCTGAGATTATAGATGCATGCCACCATGTCCTCCCCTAAATGTTTGGTTTTTATTCCTGTTTAACTTGGGCATAGAGAAAAGCACTGAAACAGAGAGAGAAAATTATTTTTCTCTCTGTTCATGATCTGAAATGTCTTATGCTGCTGAGGTGGAGTTGAACTTATTTTTGTGAATGAGGTAAGGAATGTCCTGACTTAGAAAGCCTGAGTGTCTAGGAGCTCCTTCTCTGGTCAGAAATTAGTGTGTAAATGTGTATGTATGTGTGTTAGTGTGTGTGTGTGTGTGTTTTTTTTTCCCTTGGTGGTACTGGGGTTTAAACTTAGGGCCTCATGCTTGCTAGGCAGATGCTTTACCACTTGGCCCCAGACCTTTTCGAGTTAGGTTTTTTTCAAATAGGGTCTCACAGTTTGCTCAGAGTGATTTGGACACCCTCCTATTTATGTTTCCTGCCTAGCTGGGATGACTGGCACATTGGTTGAGATGGGGTCTCTTGAAATTTTTCTGGGGGCTGGCCTCTTAACTGCGATCTCCACCTCTCAAGTAGCTAGTGTTACAGGCATGAGCCACTATACCCAGATCAGAAGTAGTTTTCTAATTTTTTTAAATCATTTCTTCAGCACTCAGGAGGTAGATGCAGGAGGATCCCAAGTTTAAAGCCAACCTCAACTACGTAACAAGATCCTTCGATTCATTTTATCATGAATGACTATCCATATATTCACAGCACAGTGCCAGCTGCTTTGGGATATTAGAAGCTAATCAAACAGTATGTTTCCAGGCTGCTGACATCCAAATTTTTTTGTGTGTGTGCCTGTGTGTGAGACTGGGGTTTGAACTCAGGGTTTCATGCTTGCAAAGGAGGTGTTCCAGTGCTGGAGCCACATTTCACACTTCTGACCCATTTTGGTCTGGTTATTTTATAGATTGGGTCTGTTTGCTTGGGCTGGCCTTGAACAGTGATTCTCCTGATCTCAGCCTCCCAAGTAACTAGGATTACAGGTGTGAGCCAACAACATCGCTTAATCTTAATACAAGGTAAATGCAACAGGGGCCGTAACAGGAACAAACTCCAAATTTTTGAGGCATTAGAGAAGGAAATTAGCAGTGTTCACAGAGACTTTGACATTAGGGCTGAGTTGTGAAGGGTGAGTAAACAGAATTTTAGAAGATAAAAGAAGGGGTAGAATTGGACCAAAGTTGGAAATAATTTGGCTAGTTCTAGGAACATGTGATTCAGTGTAGCCATAGGACAAAGGCTCTCAAACTTGAGTATGCCTTTGAATTCCCAGTACACCACCTAAAGATCTGAATTGGGAAGGTCTGGGATGTCATCCATCAGGGACCTAACTAGTGGAGGAGACAGCATCAGAGAAGGGTTGGGAGGTTCCTTTAAACTGAGTTCTTAAGCTGGGCGTGGTGGCTTGCGCCTTAATCCCAGCTACTCAGGAGGCAGAAATCAGGAGGATCATGCTTTGAAGCCAGTCTGGGCAAATAGTTCCATGAGATCCTTTAAAAAATAGGGTTGGTGGAGTATGTCAAGGTGAAGGCCCTGAGTTCAAGCAAAAAAAAACAAAAACAACCCCCTGAGTTCTTAATGATAAAGGGTAAAAGGAGTGAGGAGCTGTGTTCCAAGCCAAGTGAACCGCTGTTTTGAAGGGTTTGGCCAGTGCTGGTGGTTTTGCAGACATGATCTTGATAACTGTTACCTTCCTCAAACATAGTTTTTTATTTTATTTATTTATTTATTTATTTGGTGGTATTGGGGTTTGAACTCAGGGCTTCATGCTTGCTAGGCAGGTGCCTGTCTTCAAATAGTTAGATTTTTGGTGACAAGCCATTTCTGGCTAGTTTGAACAGAAAGGTAGTTTTTTTGGAAGGGCAATAAATGGATTGACCCAAGAAGCTGGAAAGCTCCACTTGGGAAATGGGCCAAAAAAAGCAAAATGCAGCTGAGGGCAAGCCAAGTAGCATCCTGTGTAGGACCCCATCACCTTGATCATGCTTGCTTGGGTCATTTCTTTGAGTAAGAGTCAGACTTGACTGGTAAGAAGTCCTACCCACCAAGACATGCCCAGTGGGCATTCTCCAAAGGAAGACCAGGGTGCTCATGGGAGAGTCTGGCCTGATGATGGACAAATGAAACAGAAATGCTCCTCCTAGCCTCCAAAATAAAAGCCACATATCCATGATTGCATTAAGGCTTTCACAGTTTAACTGTAAGCAGCTCCATCTCTTCACTTTGCTCTCTGCTCTCTCTGCTTCAGCAACTTGCAGGACATTTCCTGATGATTGTGGTTTTGCTCAAACTGTTTCCTTTGCCTATAATACCCTTCCACCTCACTGATTCATAAAACCCTTTTTATCCTTCTAGGCTCAACTTTTACTGTCTGCTGGGATGGATCAGTCCTTTTTCTACTCTCTAAACCCTTCTTTGTGAGGCCCTTATCTGTTCTCACCCATGTCTCAGTTTATAGTTGATTGGGTTTCTGTGTCTTCTCTGTGAGGGTTTTTGTTGTTGTGTTGTTTTGTTTTATTTTTTGGTAGTCCTATAGTTTGAACTCAGGACCTCACACTTGCTAGGCAGGTGCTCTACCACTTGAGCCTTGCTGCAAGCCCTATTTTATTTTATTTTATTTATTGTTGAGACAGGGTCTTCACTTTGTAGCCCACTCTGGCTTTAATTCTTTTTTTTAAGTTTTATAAAGATTTATTTTAATTTAACAAGATAAAGTAGGGAGAAAGGGAGGGTGGGGGTGTCATTATTATTCCCCAAGCAGGAAATGAGAGTAAAAATTCCTGTCCTTGAATTCTTGATCCTCCTGCCTCTGCCTCCTGAGTTGTTGGGATTACAGGCATGTGCCCCACCACTTTCAGCCCAATACTTTTCAAGTCTTGCCCTGTGCTGAGTCCCATACAAGACACTTAGGATGGTCTAGCTCCTAGAACATAGTACACCTCATACACAAGAATTTTGGGGGTTTTTGTTTTGTTTTGTTTTTTTGTTTTTTGGTGGCACTGGGTTTGAACTCAGGACTTCATGCTTGCTAGGCAGGTGTTCCTACCGCTTGAGCCATTTTCTGCCAGCCCTTTTGTGATGAGTTTTTTTGAGATAAGGCCTCTCAAACTATTGGTCAGAGATTCTCCTGATCTCTGCCTCCTGAGTAGCTAGATTATATGCATGAGCCACCAACACCCAGCCCTACACAAGTGTTGAGTGGATGTTTGTTCATAATTTAATAAGCTACTTTGCAAGAATTATTTTTCTCCTTAGGCTTAGGGAGACTTGGGGGTGTGGTAATGAATAGAGGGTGGGGTGGTGGTTTTTTGGAGTCTTTCATTTTTGCCTGATAGCTTATGGACTGAAAAGAGTGAGAGATCCTTTGCTTTGTGAACTCTGCCCCTAGGAGGACAGTTCAGGTCAAGTGGCTTGTATCTGACTTTGTTGAGAGTGGATTGCCTATCATTGTGAAACATGAGGCCCTCCTCTTACAGAGCAGGATTATGCAGGATCAGTTTCTTGGAGTCTCACTCTCTGCCTCTTGCTCAACTTTCAGTCTCTTGTTTCAAGAGTGAAGAAAAGAACAATGTGGTGCCAAGGTGGGGACAAATGAAGAGCCACCTAGGGAAGACAGGAAAGACCTGATGACACCTCCTTTGCTTTCTGAGCTTGGGAGTGTTTACTCATTCCTGGATGAAGTACTCACTGAGCACCTGCCCAGTATGCCAGGCTGTTTGTAATAGCCATACAAATGGCACTGAAGCATCCACATTGTGTGGTGGCATTTTAAATCCCAGCTGCACTAGCTGGATACTGGACCAGTTACTTGCCTTCTCTGTGCCTCGTCTTCCTTATCTACAAAGTAGATGATGACACCTACTTCAAAGTGTTGTGGAGAAAAATCTATATAAAGGGTTTAATATGATTGCTGATACATAATGAGAGCTTAGTAAATATTAACAATTACTATATTATTTTTATCACTACTTATTCCTATTAGCCCAGGAATGTCTTCTTCTGATTGTTATACTCAGAGTATAAGCATAGATAGCTTTTCAAATGTAGGATGCCAAGAATTCAGTGCCTCTTAATTTAGCATTAGGTAAGGATTGAAGTTCTTGTGTGGGGCTCTTGCATGGGTGGGGACTCCATGAGCATTTTAGAGCCCAGCCATTGAAGTGGGCAGCCATAGTAAGGGAGTCCTAAGAGAAAGTACCATGGTGTGGGGTTTGAGATGACTTCTGCTTTGGGAAAAAGCACAGGACTTGGGAGAGGAAGAAAGGCTCTTGCCCCTGTCTGCCTCTTCCTTACTCACATGACTGAGTGCAAAATCTCCTCCTCTTTGGACTTGGACTTGTTTTCAAGCACTTGAGTGCCATGCAATATCCAAACTGTCTCATATAAGACTGGGCACAGTGGCTCATGTCTGTAATCCCAGCTACTCAAGAGACAGATATCAGAAGATCTAGGTTCAAGGCCAGCTCAGGCAAAAAGTTAGTGAGACCTCATTTCAACAATGAAGCTAGGTGCAGTGGTTCACATCTGTAATCCTAGGTACTTGGGAGGTGTAGATAGGAGGATTGAAGTCTGAGGCTGGGCTAGGCAAAAAGTAGAAGAGCCTATCTGAAAATTAAACGCAAAAAGGGTCGAGGTTGTGGCTGAAGTGATAGAGTACCTGCCTAACAAGCATAAGACGCTGAGTTCAAACCCCAGGATCACAAAAAAATAAATAAAATAAACACCTCACCCCACATTTAGTTAACTCATTTAAAAGACTGTTTGAAACATACCTCGTGGAGTGGATTATGATGGTTATAGAACACAGTATATATGAAAATTCGTAGAAAGGTGTTAAAAACAAAAACAATGCAGCAACGCTGCTAATGAAGTTATTTTTCAGTAAAATAAAATCATGTTTATACTTTGTAAATAAATGTACACACTCACATACAAACATGAGGTAAATAGCAGTAAAACCAGCAGCAACAGCTTTTCGGGCAGCAGACCCTAACTGACGCCTTCTGTACCATGCCCCTTTTAATCCCAGTGATTGCACCCATCCTGGCACATGTTTATACAGGGTTTTTCTGCCAGACCCTGTGCCCGTTGGAGGCATTTATTTTTGTATGTGGCCCATAATCGGATCTCAGTTAATGTTTGTTAAGTGCATGTCTTGAGGAATGTGTTATTTATCTGTTCTTTATTAAAAGAGAGAGAGAGAGACTGTCCTGAAAAGGAGCAATTTGTCAAAGCAGAAGGTCTTTACTGGATAAGAATTTAATAATTTGAGTAGAAAAGTATACTTGTAAAATACAAACAGCCAGACAAGAATATCTCTTCCCCATTTCCTTTGATGAAGCAATTACATACATGCTTATCCTGAGACTCATGTTCTTCTGTTAGCATTGCGTTTTGGTTTTGGTTTTTGTGAGGCTGGAGATTGAGCCCAGGGCCTTGCACATGCTGCAGACGCTCTTGTCACTGACCTATATCCTCAGATCCCTTTCATTACGTTAAGGTTAGTATTGAAAGCAGTGAAATGGATTATCACCTCAACTTGTCCTTTACCGTCACTCCAGGTCTGTCTTACATCTTTCTCCCAAGTTGTGACTAGGATAAATGTAAGATATTTAAATGTTTTATAGTGGGCCAAAGTGTGGGTGAAGGAAGACAGACGGACCTAAATACAGATCCAAATTCAAATCTCAACTCATCCCCTTTGTAGTGTACATGGAGGACTTGGGCAGGTTATCTAATTTCTTTATCCCTTAGTTTCTTTATTTGTAAACTAGAATAATAATACTGGTCTCAGAATTGATATAAAGTAGTAAGTAGCTATTAGTGGTAACTATTGCTACGTTATACACATAGAATGAATACAAATAAATTTAATTTCATTTGTAATCATCTTCTATACATTTAAATAAAGTAGATATCTGATTTCTAATCAGAAAATAAATATAGGACTTGGGGGCAGGGCTCAAATGGTAGAGCACTTGCCTAGCAAGTGTGAGGTCCTGAGTTCAATCCTCACTACTGCCTAAAACATGACAGAAAGGAGGCAGGGAGGGAGGAAGAAAGGGAGAGAGGGAAGAGAAAGAAGAGGAAGTAAGTTTGTTAGCTTTGTCATTAATATTTTTTTTTCAGTAAAGCAGGAGAGTTTATTGAGATAGAAAAGTAGCAAAAAATAGAGCTCCCAGAGCTGGGACGGGTCCCAAGAGAGGGTGCCCTAGTTTCCCTTTTAAATATCAATAGTGTAACCATTGGCTTTAGTCAAAGGTTAAATTGGAATCTAACCTGGAGATTTTTCCCTTTGAAAATGTAAGTTTAAAAAAATTTGAAAAAAAAATCAAATCCTGTGTAGTGGTACATGTCTATAATTCTTGCATTTGGGAGGGTAAGGCAGAAGGATCATTAATTTGAGGTCAGCCTTGACTTTGTAGCCAGACCTTGTCTCAAAAAAAAAAGAAAAAAATCATTGTGCTTCATTATGTATTTGATATATTCCTAATATTAACATATCTCTATCAGAGATTGGACTGTTCCCATATTTACAAGTAAGGAAACCAAGTCTCAAGTGACTACATTTCTGCATTCACAGCCAGCTCTTTAAATTAAACATGAAATCACCATTGAGTTTGGCCTTGCAAAGTAAGCCTTGGTTTTGGTTTTTTGTGTCTTGCTTTTCTCCCTAAATATGATTCCTTGTCACTCTTCTTTACACAGTCCCTACGAGATGATCTGTTTCCCAGTGTTGGTCAGTTTTTAGAGCCACATTCATAACCAGAACTTTTCTTTAACCGGTTTTCAGAAGACTCTTCATCACTTGATAAAGTTACCTCAGCTTCTTGTCTCGGTCATTCTGATGTTCTCCTCTCAGTCAGAATCTAGCTGTAAGTGTTTGCCCAGAGTGATTCTCAGCTTTTTCGTAATGTTGTGGAGCTCTGGGTAGGGCAGCGGCTCCTCCTGTCCACACTATGATGAGCTGCTGCTGAGCTGAAGGAGCTCTTCCTCCCTTCAGCAAGTTGTGAGACAACTTGCTGCAGTTTCCAAATTCACTACCATGACTTGCAGGACCCTTTGTGGCTCATTAGGTTCCCTGGACCTCAATGCATCTTGCATCCTGATCAGCCTGAGGGAGCTGCTGGGCCTCTGGAGCCTATGTTTTGTCATGTTCCTGTGTCTGTGGTGGTCTGTGGATATACGTGTCTGGTATGACCATCTCCATGGACAGTTTTGTGACACTTTCACTAATTCCTTTCACTAAATCAGGTACTGATTTACTATCTCCGTGGGCTGGTAAAAAGGGTGCTCAACACATTGTAATCACTTTGTATTTATATACCTGCTTCCCAAAATGTGGTAGCTTTGCAGAAATTGCATGCATTTGTCCAGACTTTTCCAGGATTTTAAATCTAAAAATTTAAAACAACTTGTTCTGTTATGAGGTGATAGGTCCCTTCCAGTTTCTGGTTCAGAAAGCATAATCACCACTTTTATAGGTTGCATCAAAGTTGCTTTTGAGAGCATTTCAGTTAATCATTGCCAGTTTTGTGGGGTTTTTTGTTTTTAAACTACCAGGGTGCTTAGAAAAATACAAAGAAATGTGTTCCTGCATTTGTAGAGCAGAAGACAAAAGAAAAGCATTTATAGCTATAACTTACACAGTGTGATATGGCAACATAAAATATTGTAAAACTTAAAAATATACTCTTATAATAATGTATTTTGAGCACATACCAAAAATTTATCAACATTATTAATGAGATAGCGGAAGGACAAACCTGAGTCCAAAGAAAATGCAAGAAACTCGTTTATATAGTAGATAAACAATGCAGAAGCCTGGTGTGGTAGCTCATGCCTGTGATCCCAGCCACTTGGGAGGCAGAGATTGGGAGGGTTGAGATTTAAGGCTAGCTGGAGCAAAAAGGATAGTAAGGTCCCCATCTCAATCAATAAGCTGGATGTGATAGTACGCACCTATAGTCTCAGCTTCCTGGGAGGTGTAAGTGGAAA
This sequence comes from Castor canadensis, assembly GCF_047511655.1. Lineage (NCBI taxonomy): Eukaryota > Metazoa > Chordata > Mammalia > Rodentia > Castoridae > Castor > Castor canadensis. The sequence goes on from NC_133393.1 coordinate 151,531,012, forward strand.
GATCTAGGTCCAGTGTTAGCACCCAGTAAAAAACATGAGACCCTATCCAAAAAAATAGCTAAAGCAAAAGGACTGGGGGCCTACCAAGCACAAAGCCCTGAGTTCAACTCTCCCTCTGCCCAAGAAAAAAAAGAAAGAAGATTGAAAATAATTTAAATGCAAAAATGTCCTACAGGGTAATAAAAGCAAAACTTTGGGGTTATCTTTCCTACCAGACAAATCATTTGCAGCTTACCAATTTTTTGCAAGTTAACATCTAACTTTACAGAATGTGGGTTTTAATCAGTAGAAAATGGGCAAACAATGTGTTTCCATAGAATGTCAAATGACCTTTAGGTAGGCAATTGAGACAATGGGGTTTTCATGTTGAATTGTGAAATTCAGAGCCTAGAGAAGGGAAAAAATGGTCACAAGCAGTAAAATCGAGGCTTGACAATCATTCTGAGAAAGATTGCTACACTCCCAAAGGCATGTGCAGAAAAGGAAGTGGGGCCAGGTGCCAGTGGCTCATGTTTATAATCCTAGCTACTTGGGAGGTTGAGAGCAGGAGGATCAAGGTTTAAGGCCAGCAAATAGTTCACGAGACCCCCCACCTCCAAAATAACCAGAGCAAAATGGACTGGAGGCATGGCTCAAGAGGTAGAGCACCTGCTTTGCAAGTATGAGGCCCTGAGTTCAAATTCCATCCCACAAAAAAAGAAAAGAAAGTAGGGATCTTTCTATGGTAAATGAGGAACTCAGGTGAGTAGGAAGTGAAACCTTTGGAGTTAAGAGGTAGCAATCTACAGGAAGCTCTGAAGCCCGTGTTTAAGAAATTTGATTTGATTTGAAAGACTGTTGAGCCAACAAGATACTCGAAGAAGATGATTGTCACTGTGTAGGAGGCTGTGGTTGAAATCAAAGCAGGGTGTGGGAGAGGAGCAAGGAGATAACTGATATATTGGAAGGAGACCTAAAAAGTTCAGAGTGAACTCAAGGAAGATAGAAGGAGCAGGAGTGAATGAAAGTGGTGCTGAAGATCTCTCTGCTGAGTAACACAGGTCTTGTCCTATGGTGAACCAGAGAAACCTGGACTTCATTGTCTTGCCTTGAAGAACTGTGACCTTCTGGGGTTGCCTGGGGAGGAGAAGACATAGCCAGACGGCAGACTCTTCTAGTCTGCTATCTTGACCATATTATTTTTACTTTATTTATTTATTTATTTTGGTGGGCCTGGGGTTTGAACTCAGGACTTCAAGCTTACAAAGCAGGCACTCTACTACTTGAGCTACATGCACGTCCGTCCAGTCCCAGAACATATTAAAATTGCTTTGGGTTTCTTGTTTGCTTTTTCTCCTTTTTTTGTTTCTTAAGGTACTGGGGATTGAACCCAGAGGCTCGAGAGTGCTCCACTACTTGAGCAACGCCCCAGCTCTTTTGTTCGTATTTTGCATTTGAGATAGGGTCTCACTAACTTTTAGCCTGGCCTAAAACTCATAATCTTCCTGCCTCTGTCCCCAAGTAGCCGAGAATATAGACATGCACTATCATGCCTAGCCTTTTTCTCCTAGTTTTAACTTTTATTTTACGTGATGCTTGATACATGCAAAGGAATAGATAAACACGTTTGTGTATATTATAAAACATGAACATTTCAGAGCCTCCATCTCCCCACCCAGTTTTCCTGTGTGATTTCTTTGCCAGTAAAAAGAACCCACTCATCTATCATTTAAAATACGGATGCCTGAGTCACCAGTGGGCCATCCTGTGTCACTCAGCACCTCCTTCTTTTCCTAGGAAGGTGTTCCAGAATACCCCTTGTTGTCCCTATGCTCTAAGCTTTTTAATAAATGGACATGCCCCTTGGTATCTGGAGTGATCTGAGAAGGCAATTTTTCTGTCAAGACCATCCCTACTGCTCTACATTCCTTGTGTTTTATGTCTCTGTGTTCCCCACATTACACTTGTATTTCAAGGCTTCTGTGTAGAAGGATGTGGTTGCTCAGCTTACTCCTTCACTGTGTCTGTGGGTGACTTGAATGGTCCTGGAGAAAACAGTGTTGATGCAAATAGCAGAACAGTGGTGAAATTAAAATCATTTCACTATTGCCCTTGGGTTTGATATTAGTTTACATTTGATTTATAATAGTTGTTTTTGGTGATTATTCTAGGAGGGGCTTGTTGGGAATTAGATTTTGCATTTACCTCTCTCTGGATCACTGGTTGTGCTCCACCTCATTCCCAGAGAGCCACATGCACTCAAGACAATGCTCATTTGTTTTTACATTTGCTTTGGTTGTCAGGCAGCTTTAATATGAAAGGTAAAATGAACAAGAAATAAGTGAGGGAAGTCTAGGCAAATATCCCTATAATTTGAGGTGTGAAGAGTTTTTAAAGTATAATACAAAAAGCATATGATTTCACTATGCAATATACTAATGTTTGCATAGAGTCGTTTCTGTATGCAAACTTGTACATGTTGCTGTAATAGAAGATAATATATTCCTAAAATCAATGCTATGCAAAATCATATAATTTTAAAAGCACAGAGTTTGTAGGGAAAAGGAGTTAGGGTTACAACACAAAAATAAAAGTGGAAGCAAAGGGGAATAAAAGATGACTTTTTTAAAGATAGGAAATAATATTACAATTTTATAGATTAGTTATAGAAATGTATAAATGCCACAATAAATAAAGCACTTTGCTTTTAAAAAGATCTGAGGTTTCCTTGTGGAAGTAGGTGTCATTAGGTTGCAGCTTGTGAGTTATTTTGAAGTGGTGGAAAGAAGGCTGTCTGCAGTCCATGGAAAGTTCTGACGCCCTTATGAATGGATGTGGTTCATAACAAGGTAGTGACCTGATGAGGCTAATTGATATTTGATAGGAGTATGTGTGTGTATCTTTGTTTTTTAGTGGGACTAGGTTTGAACCTCAGGGCTTTGACAATAAAATACATCTTAAAACACACACACTTCAGCAGTGCACCAGAGGCTCACACCTATAATCCTACTTTCTTGGGAGGCTGAGATTCAGAGGATCAAGGTTCAGGGTCAGCCTGGGCAAATAGTTCTCAAGGCCAAGATCCCATCTCCAAAATAACCAGAGCAAACTGGATTGCGGGGATGTCTAAAGCAGTAGAGTGCCTGCTTTGCAAGCATGAAGCCCTGCGCTCAAACCCCAGTCCCATGAAAAAGAAATATTTGTTTTCAGTGCTAGGAGTCAAACCTAGGGTTTCACATAGGCTAGGCAAGCACTTTACCATTGAACTACACCTCACCCCTGTATGTGTGCATCTTATTCATTCCTGGCTCATTTCAACTGGGTATTGTTTTCTATATTTTCTAGTATTTTTCATGCATAAACAAATGCAAAGTTCATGTAATGCTCAAATTGTTCCTGATATATCTGATGCCTTGGAACAAATTTGCATTTTTAAAACAGATTCTACATGGATTATATCTTAACAACAGTAACCCATGACTACCTAAAATAGTTAACCATTTATTTATTTGTCTGGTGGGACTGGGGTTTGAACTCAGGGCTTTACACTTGTAAAGCAGGCACTCTACCTCTTGAACCACAACTCCAGTCCATTTTGCTCTGGTTATTTTGGAGATGAGGTCTTGCAAACTGTTTGCCCAGGCTGACCTTAAACCAAGATCTTCCTGATCCTTCTAATCTCAGCCTCCAAGTAGCTAGGATAACAGGATAAGCCACCAGTACCTAGCCAGGTTTGTTTTATAGATGAGAAAGCTTCAGCTCAGCAAGGCAAAACTTGCCACAAGTTATAAGGTGGTGGAATGGTGATTATTAATCACCATGGCTTTATTTTTACCTGAACAAATTAAGGAGAAATAGCAAAGTGGATGAAATATTTGTAAACATATAAGAAAGAGCAAATATCCATAATATATGGAAATTTTTTCAAATTAGAAGAGACAATAATAAAATAGTCAAAGATCAAGAATAGTCAATTTATAAAGGAAGAAACGCAAATAACCAAAAAAATGGAATTAAAAAAGACATTACATTCAAACTCATTTATAGTCCTACACAACAAAGCAAATTCATATGGGATTTTATGCACTGTCAGATGGACAGAAGTCAGTATGGGGAGATGGTATTGGGAGCATAGACTCTGACAGCTTTCCCAAAACACACATCCCTTATACCCAGCCATCTCACTTCTAAGGATTCGTTCTAAGAAAATATTAATACAGGTAAGTGAGAAATGATATTTGTACAAGATTTTTTTAACGAGTTGCTAATAATACTAAAAATTTGATGGGCTAATTATGGTCATACACATCTATAATTCCAGCTATCAAGGAGGCAGACAAGGATGGTGCAAGGTTTGAGGCTAGTCAAGGCAAAAAGTTAGTGAAACCCTATTTCAAGGACAAGCTAGATGTAGTGGCTCACACCTGTAATCCTAGCTACTTGGGAGGTGGAGATAGGAAGATCTTGGTCCAAGACCTGGCAGGGCAAAAGTATGAGACCCCATCTGAAATTAAAAAAAACAAAACAAAACATAAAAACAAAAGTGCTCAAGTGATAGAGCACTTGCCAGCAAGCACAAGACCCTGAGTTCAATCCCTAGTTCCACAAAAAGAAAAAAAGGAACAAAAGTAACCATCCATCATTGCTAAGTAGTTAAATAAATTCTAGTACACCAATATTATACTGTACAATACAGTACTGTTGGGACCCTTAGAAATTGTTATATCCATAGTGTTTGACACTGAATGATAATCTTCATGTTTCATTAAGCAAACAGCAGGCTACCATTTAGCATTTTGAGTGTGATCCCATTTAATTGTTTTCTAACTTTGTCTATAATGAATACATTTTTATGATTTTAAAACATTGCCTAGAGCAGGGCCCCAGTGGCTCACAACTGTAAATCGTAGCTACCTGGAAGGCTGGGAACTGGAGGATCACAGTTAGAAACCAGCCTGGGCAAATAGTTTGTGAGGCCCCATCTCCAAAATAATCAGAGCAAAGTAGACTAGAGGTGTGACTCAAGCAGTAGAGTACCTTCTTTGCAAACGTGAAGCCTTGAGTTCAAACCCTAATCTCAACAACAACAACAAAAAGCCAAACAAAAACATTGCTTAGTACAAGGTGCATAGTAAATGCAAAATGTAAGAATAGGTTGGCAGAGTGGCTCAATTTGTAAAGTTCCTGTCTAGAATGCACACGGTCCTGAGTTCAAATTCCAGTACTACCCAAAAAGGAAAAAAAACCAAAAGAATAAATTATCTTCCTTGTGTGTTGTGACTCTTGCCTGTACTCCCAGCATTTGGGATGCTGAGGCAGGAGGATTGTAAATTCAAGGCGAGCTCGGGCTGCATAGTAAGACCCTGTCTCACCACCCCCCCAATCACTCCCAAAAATTGAGGGCATGACCTTTGTAATCCAATTCTCCAACAGAACTAGGTAACCAGTACTACTAGAATACATCATTTCCCCATTTGGAAGCTTTGGATTCTTTATCCCTAAATGAAATTAATCTGACCAAATTTCAGGTTATTTTATGCTGGGTAGATGCCACAGTGCTAAGCTAGGCGAAGTGATTTATATTACCTCCAGGTCACAGGCTCCATACAGTACACATGAACTTGAGATCTTTTTGGATAAGGCATGCAGCTGCTTTCAATGCACAAATGACAACTCTAATTTTGGTTAACTTGCTTTTAAAGAGACCAGAACCAAAATACAGTTTCTTGGGGCCCCACATACTTTATTTAGCAATTTAGCCCTAAATTTCAGAAGTAGCTAAAGACAGTAATGTAGTTTGGAAGGGAAGTGAGGTGAACTTGGGTATGCCAGCCTAACTCCTGGGAAGCAGCCTGTGTCTGGCCCTATGCTCTGAATTGCATCAGGAATCTTAACTTCATTTTCTAAGCTCCATAAAACCTTCTCCCAGGCCTCCCTTTTCTGAGTTTCATGGCCCTCTATGGAAATGAGAGCCTGTGTAATTGCAGAACACAAATGATTAGAGCAGGAAACAGTGAGACAACATTAAGATGCTCCCACAGGGTGGAGCTTGGAGTTAGAGAGAGACTGTTCCTGGGGCCTGCACCTTGGTTCTTTAGGCCTCCCCTTCTCTGGCACTGAAGACCAGATGGGGGCCCCAGAGAGACCCTGCATGCCCTTTGGAACAGAGGCTCCAAGAACCTCTTCTAGGAGGTCCTTCCATGACAGGCATTCGTGGCTCATGCATCCATGGCTCATGTCTGTAAATTCTAGCTACACTCTGGAGGCAGAGATCAGGAGGATCAGCCCGGGTGAATAGTTCATGAGACCCTATCTCGAAAATATCCAACACAAGAAAAGGACCAGTAGAGTGTTCAAGTGGGTAAGAGCACCTGCCAACCAAGTATGAAGTCCGAGTTCAAACTCCAGTACTGCCAAAAAAAAAAAAAATTAGCTCCTTCCTGCAGTTGCTCAGCTTAGCCAGCTCTTCCTTACCACTCAGCCCAAGCCTGCTGCCCTGCCTGACTGATGAGGTGGTTTACAGAAGCACTCTATGTGAGGGTTGAAAGGGATTATTTTTCTTTATGTTTATTTAGTAGTCACATTCCTTCTGCCTACACACGCTTAACTTGCATTGTGAACTAAGAAAGTGACCTTTGCACACCAGCCCATGTCTTCTCCCACAAAAGGATTTTAAGAGCACTTGATGAGATTAAGTAAGTGGGTACAAGTGTCTGTGTAGTGGGTGCTCTAGAGGTATGGCTAATAGGGAGCTTCAGAAGGGTCTGTTCCTAACCAAGCACTTTGCATAAATTATTTTATTAATCCACACAGCAAAGAGGCCAAGTGTGTATTCTCCAGGCAGTCCCCCTGGTGAGGAAATTGGGACATGGAGATGAGTAACTTGCTCATGTTCACAGTGCTAAATGGTTAGCCTGGCTTTTTTTTTTTTTTTTTCTTTTTTAAGACGTGGTTTTCCTGTGTACCCCAGGCTGGCCTCAAACTTGCAATCCTCCTGCCTCATCCTCCCAAGTGCTGGGATATAGGTATGCATCACCATGCCTTACTAGACTGGCCCCTTAAGACTCGCCAAAGCCCATGCCCATCCATCACATCACCCTGCCCTTCACTCTTCAGCTTTCCATGGGGAAAAACAGGCAGCCAGTTAAGGGCTCTGAAAAACGCCAACCTCAGTGCTGATTTCCCAGAGGTTGGGATTTTACGGTAATTCTGGCAGGTTCAGTGAATTGTTAGGTTTCTCTTAATAATTTTCTTAAGGCTTTCCGTAATCTTGTGTTACACTAGGAATGTGTGAGCACTGCATTTGTGTTTTGTTTATATTTTGTGCTGAGTTTGAGGACATTTCTTAGTTGAATGATACAAGGAGGTGGACTTGGTTGGTATGGGTTGCAGTATATGTGGCAATCTGTCTACTTCTCCCTCCCACACACAACAAGTTGAGTGAAGACAGAGCAGAGTTTCAAGGTGTTAGTAAGTAATCCCACTATTTTGCCCAGCAGTGCTGCAATTGAAATGCTTAACTCCATTTGTCCCATATGGAGACCACAGTAGAAATCCTCAGCATGTTCTGCTTGCCCCATATACAACTCTTCATACCCCAGACCTCTTATCCAGACACATACTCCCACGACACACACACACATACACACACAGACTATCAGAGACTTAAGAAACTTACTAGTGGAGATTTGGGGGGATTTGTGTGTGTGTGTGTGTGTGTGTGTGTTGGTTGGTGACTATTGCTATGTTTGCTCATCCTATGGCCTTGAGAATTTGGAGGGACCATAGTTCAAGAATAATTAGTAGAGCCGGCTGCCTGTGTCTTATGCCTGTAATCCTAGCTACTTTGGGAGCTGAGATCAGGAGAATCGAGGTTTGAGGCCAGCCTGAGCAAGTACTTCGTGAAACCCCCATCTCCAAAAAAACAAGAGCAAAATGGCTTAAGCAGTAGAGTACCTGTTTTACAAGTGTGAAGCCCTAAGTTCAAACCCCAGTCCTACCAGAAAAAAAAAAAAAGCAAAGAAAATTAGTAGCTTCTTGGGTATGTATTAGAATGAGAAAAAGGGAAGGAAAGTAGACAATGTAGAGAATTAAAGATCTGAAAATAAGCGGGACAAAGCTGAGGTTCCAGGGTCTTAATAGGGAGAAACCCTAAGAAAAGGAAGGAGTCATGAGAAGTGGGTTGTTATTTGTGGAGTAAATTGGATTTGGGTAAACCTTAGGAGAATGGACCAGGGAAGAAGTCCTAGAAGCAGACTTGAAGTCTTTTGGGCTGGAATTCAGAGGTCTCAAGCACTTGGAACATGATCTATAAGGAACCAGTGGTCATCTCCTGGACACCACAGGCTCTTTGCCCACAGGGAAGAGGCGCAGCCAGAGGAGAGCCATAAGGGTCCTGTAAATCATGGCATCCAGGACTGGCCAGGTTGCTATGTCCTCATCACCTGACACTGTCCTATGGGGCAGTAGAAAGACAAAGTGAGGTGGCAGAAAACTAGTTATAATCTGGCTGTGCCCTGATTAGCTGTGTGACCTTGCTCAAGTTTTTATCCAACTTTAGACTTCATGTATAGTCTTGCTGTCCTTTCTACCCCTAAAGATCCTTCACATAGAGGCCATCAATCATTGATTTTGTGTGTGTGTGTGTGATGCTGGGGATAGAACCCAGGCCTTGTGCACGCTAGACAAGAGCTCTACCACTGATCTGCATCCCCAGCCCTTCATTTTTTTTTTTTTGTTTTTGAGACAGGGTCTTGATTTGTAGCCCAGGTTTGCCTCAAAACCATGATCCTCCTGCCTCAGCCTCCCAAGTCATGGGATTACAGGTGTGTACCACCAGGCTGAGTTATCCCTCAGTGTTTCTGAAGGCCCCAGTGGTGCCCAGGGATATACCCTAGTTGGTTAGGAGACCTAGAGCTTGTCTGGTGAGAAAGAAAAGAGTTTGAGGTAGGGTCTGATATAGCTCCATAAGGAGCAGTGCTGAAACTGGAAGTAGCCTTGTGGGCCAAGGCTGCTGCATTCCAAAGCCTTAGGACAGTGACTGCCTCACCCTTTGTGTCAGTGTCTCCTGACTTGTTTTTGCCGTATTCTTAGAAAAGCCATTGGATTTTTGTGCCCCAGTTTCTTTTCTTAGGTTTTTTTTTTTGTTGTTGTTTTTTGTTTTGTTTGAGTGGGGAGAATCAGACCCAAGGCTTTGTGCATGCTATCACTCTATCACAGAACTACATCTTCAGCCTTTGTGCCTCAGTTTCTTCAGTAAGTTTAAAAGTTAATGTTTGGGGTTACAATAAAATTACTCCTTTTCCTTCATTCACAGAGATGTTGCAGTTTGTCAGCAACCAAGTGGGAGAGTTTCCTGATTTGTTTTCAGAGCAGCTGTGTAGCTCCTTTCCTGGTGGTGGTGGTAGTAGCAGCAGCAGCGGCGGCAGTGGTGGTGGCGGCAGCAGCGGTAACAGCAACAGCAGCAGCAATGGCAGCAGCAATGGCCGGGGCAACAGTAGTGGAGCTGTGGATCCCTCAATACAGCGGTCATTCAACCAGGTTCCATTATCTTCCTTCTCTCCTTCGGCTGCCTCCCCCCAGGCTCCAGCCCTGCAGGTCAAGGTCCCTCCTGCTGCAGTTCCCACTCCACCAAGGACAACTCCTGTTCTCCAACCCCGGCCCCAGCCCCAGCCTCAACCTCCAGCTCAACTGCAACAGCAGACAGTAATGATCACCCCGACATTCAGCACTGCCCCACAAACAAGGATCATCCAGCAGCCATTGATATACCAGAATGCAGCCACCAGCTTTCAAGGTGATTCAAAAGTCAGACCTAGAACTGTTTGTTTGTTCCAAGGTTTATGTGCCTGATTGCAGACACTGCAGTTAGTTCTGTTCTCTTTGAGGAGGACAAAATATATCAATATGGTTCGGTCTGGACAAGTTTCTAGTCAGTGGTAGTATGCACTAGAACTGGTGCAGGAGCATTTTATATTCTGCTTCCTCAAAAACCTTAGTATCTATTAGACCTGCTTCAAGGGTGTCAGTCAAACAGTTCAACAAACATGGTAGATAAGGGGGCGATCTTGGTAACTGGAGGTGGAATCTTAAATAAAATTGGGCATGAAATTTGCCTAGGCAGCAGCCAGAGCTGAACACCCACAGGTAAGAACCATTCATTCAGCACACAGCTTCTCTGCATCCACTGTAGAGACAAATACAACTTTTAAAATAGGCCCTGCATCTCTGAGTATCAGGCCTCATGGCGTGTTCTCAGTATGTGTTACTGAGTGAATAACTAAAGTACTGCATTGCAGTGACTATGGGGAGCCCTGGGTGGTTTGAGTGTTGCTCTGAATTTGAAAACTCTGATATCTCCTCAGTGGGTTTCAAGAATTTGGGGGTGTGGGGTGGGTAAAATAAAAAAGCTGAGACCGTCTTCCCAAAGCACATTTCCCATCCAGAAAGGATGGAGGGAAATGAAGCCCCAGGGAGTTGTTTATTTTCAACATCTATTAACTCTTGCTGGGTGCAGTCATTTGCTGATTAACTTCCCTTACCTCTACCCCAGCTCCCAGAGTAGTAAAACAGTTTGTACTCGTTCCCTCAGACGTTGATGCAGCCCTTATGGGATGTCCTTATTCTCTAAGCCAGCTTGTAAATGGCTGTGCGCATCTTCTTCAGCAGCATGCGGGGAGTTGGGATCGTTATGAGACACTCCATCCTCCGGTTATTGCTGCAGCTACAGTGACAGCATGCACTCCACCACCATGTAACTTTTTTCTCCTCTTCCCCCAAGTTCTTCAGCCTCAAGTCCAAAGCCTGGTGACATCCTCCCAAGTACAGCCGGTCACCATCCAGCAGCAGGTACAGACGGTACAGGCCCAGCGGGTGCTGACACAAACAGCTAACGGCACATTGCAGACCCTTGCCCCAGCCACAGTGCAGACAGTTGCTGCACCCCAGGTGCAGCAGGTCCCGGTAGGTGACTGGGAAGGATTCAAGGAGGTACTGGTTGGGGCTGTCAGCTGATCCTTGGTTGCAGATGTGGTCTGCATATTAAGAAGATCAGCTTGTAGAGCTGGTAAGGGCACCTGGGCCCCAGGATGCATCTGTGAGCAACATACAGACCTGGCTGAGACTTACCTGTAGATCCACACTGATACCCACGTATACTCGGGGATGGTATACCAATTCTGGGCTAGTGACCATTAACATATAATGAGTATAAAACTGGGAGTTAAAAAAAAGTACCAAATTGTTGTCTCTCAAATGATTTTCTGTTTTCCCTATTTTCTGCGGTGTTTTTTATGTCATGTATCATAGCATTTGGACTGTATTTTCTCACTCATATGTCTTAAAAAAACAAACAACAAAAAACAGGTTTATTCTTTTTACTTCTCAGCCATGTTCTTCCTGGTTTTCTTGAGACTATCCAAAGTCAAATGTCTCTTCCTCCACCATCCACTGTGACTCATCCCTGCTCTATTCCTGCCAGCCACTAGAACTGCCCTCCTCGAAGCCTTAACAGCCAGGACTCTTTCTAGCTGTCCACTCTCCTCCTCAATGCAGTATTCAGGCTATCAAAAAAAAAAAAAAAAAAATCAGCCAACTTTTGCTTGGTGTGGTGGCTCAAGCCTATAATCCTAGCTGCTTGAGAGCTGAAGATCAGGAGGATTACAGTTCAAGGCCAGCCTGAACCAAAAGTTCTCAAGACCCAATCTCAACCAATGGCCAGATATGGTGGTGTGTGCCTGTCATCCCTGCTGTGTGGGAAAGCACAAACAGCAAGATTGTGATCCAGGTCAACCCAGGCATAAACAAAGTGCTATCTCAAAAATAACCCAAAAAGGACTGGCAAAGTGGCTTAAGTGATAAAGTGTCTGCCTAACAATCCCAAAGCCCTGAGTTCAACCCTAGTATGGCCCCAAGAAAACACCATCTTTTGAAATGGCTTCTTTGAAATTTCCTGGTGCTTTTTTAATTTCCAGTTCATGAAAATTATACTTTATTATTATTTCTTAGAGGGTTCATGCAGTAAGAAACAAGTATAAAATAAGAAAAATAATGCTGCTTTTCTTTGTTTCTTTCTCTATCCAGGTCCTGGTCCAGCCTCAGATCATTAAGACAGATTCTCTTGTTTTGACCACACTGAAGACAGATGGCAGCCCTGTCATGGCTGCAGTCCAGAACCCAGCCCTCACTGCCCTCACTACCCCCATCCAGACGGCTGCCCTTCAAGTACCAGTAAGAACTGTCTTCTCCCCTGCCCTTTTCCCTCCTCCACCTCCTTAGAGTTGTTAGGCTTCAGAGATGTTAAAGTCTACCTGCTGAGGTGTCAGAAGCTCCATAGAATATGTTGGCCTAATTATAAGCATCACCCCACTTTTAGCTTTGTTTTCCCTTGAACAAGTACCACAAGATGTGTTCAGTGGGGTTCCTGGGATCTGTAAGGGGGTGAGAAAAAACACTAGAGGAAGCCTTATTTCTGGGCAACAACTGCACAGTTGGACCATCATCTCCCAGATCCTGTTATTGATGGAGGTTTGACTTCTGAAGGACCCTAGGCTGGGTCACCAGGCAGGGAGGGGTGCCAAGGTGGGGGATATGGAAGGCAACTATTTTTCAGTTATAGAGTGTTAGCAATTTGATGGCAAATTTGTAGAAAGAAATGTACTTACTTTACTTAATTTGAGAAGGAAAAAAATATCTCATATACCAGGAGAGAGTTTTCTTAACTCTCTGGACAGTGATTCTGAAAAGAAGGTAACACCTGAAGTGCCATGGCTCCTGAGGCCTCCTGGGGCCCGATTTCATTAGCCCAGGAAGGATCTCAGACCACATAAAGTATTATCAGGAGATGCCACATGGCCAGAACCTAGCTACTTTGTGTTGTGAGGTTACTTTACTCAGGCTAATGAAGGAATAATTCTGCCCTTTTTCTAGACCTTGGTGGGCAGCAATGGGACCATTCTGACCACAATGCCTGTGATGATGGGGCAAGAGAAAGTGCCCATTAAACAGGTACCGGGCGGAGTCAAACAACTAGAGCCCCCCAAAGAAGGAGAAAGGCGGACAACACACAATATCATTGAGAAGCGGTATCGCTCCTCTATCAATGACAAAATCATCGAGCTGAAGGACCTGGTAATGGGAACAGATGCCAAGGTGGGTGCCAAGCAAAATGGTGTTTCATGCCCTGCCATCTCCCCTTAATGTCTTCGCTGTGGAAGTTAAGGAATTTTATGTTGAGTGAATGCAAAAATGACTTAGAGGTACTTTTTTATTAAAACTTCTTGGTGTTTGTCAGGATTATAAAATAATAACTAAAATATGAGGACAATGTTGAAAGTTGGTAGAGAAGTGACCTACTGGGACCTTTGACTCTGACTCTGTTCTGCTGTGACTGTGATCCCCAGAGTCAGAGGCAGAGAGAGATATCTGATACTCACCCAGAGGTCAGACATAGGATTATGTGAACCTTAGAGACCTCTAGAGAACCTTAGAGACAGCTGACATATTTTAAGCTGTGTTCACAGGTGGGTAGCAGTATTTTTACAGGAAAAAAGAAAGAGAAAGTGGAGACTGGGTCTTTGACCAAGAGCAGAGGAAACACTAGCCTCAATCTCTGCCTCCTGAGTAGCTAGGATAACAAGTGTGAGACACCAGCCCCCATGTGTTTTGATGAATGTGCCTCCTGGCAAATGGATTTTTAAAACTCTATTTCTGTTTCACTTCACCCCTGTTTTGAAAGAAAGTTTCATTATTTTCCTTATGGTGTGTAGATCTGTAAGGTATGTACCTTAAGTAAAACTACGTATCATTACTTAAGAAACGATCTCTAACAATGCTCTCGGGGTTTGTTTGTTTTGCAATAATAGGGTTTGAATCCAGGGTTTTGTGCATGCTAGACAAATGCTCCACCACTGAGCTACACCCTCAGTCTAGTGCTCTGTTTTTTGTCATCTGTTTTCTTTAAATTTTGTTTCTATGCTAGTATTATAAATGGGAATATTAACTAATACTTACTGTGTATCAATTATGTGCCAGGTTCAAAACTAAACTCCTTACATATATTGCCTCATTTAGCTGTCACTGCCAGCCTGTGATTCATATGCTGTTGTTATTCCCATGTTAAGGAGGAGAGAAGAGGTTCAGAGATAGGGAGTTTCTTGTCCCAGGTAGTCAGCATCTTGTACCCTTTAGCCATGCACAAACTCTGGCACTCTGCTCTCTCCACTTCAGCCTGCACTGGTTTTACTGTGTTTCACTCATTTTCCTTCCCAGATGCACAAGTCTGGTGTTCTGAGGAAGGCCATTGATTACATCAAATACTTGCAGCAGGTCAATCATAAACTGCGCCAGGAGAACATGGTGCTGAAGCTGGCAAATCAGAAAAACAGTGAGTATACATGTTGAGAAAGGGCTGTCAGACCTCCCAGTTGTGTGAGAATCCCGGTGACGGGTACTGGGAAGGGCCCACAGATATATATGAGACCTAGCCCAGTACCAGCCTAGGTGGGGTTTTCTTTACAGAGTTCCTGAAGGGCATCGACCTAGGCAGTCTGGTGGACAACGACATGGACCTGAAGATCGATGACTTTAATCAAAATGTTCTTCTTATGTCGCCTCCGGCCTCCGACTCAGGGTCCCAGGCTGGCTTTTCCCCCTACTCTATTGACTCTGAACCAGGAAGTCCCCTATTGGATGATGCAAAGGTATGAGTTTGTTCATTTTGTGGTTTTTTTTTTGTGGTACTGGGGTTTGAACTCAGGCTTCACTTGCTAGGCAAGTGCTCTACCACTTGAGCCATGCGTCCAGCCTAAGTATGAACTTTTAAAATTTCCTAGCCCTTGAATTGTCTTTCATCTCCCATAAGAATACAGTAGGGCAGCCACAGGGAAGTGGTCAAACCAGATGTCAGGAGGGCCTAGACTGTAAAGGAACAGTAGTTCTGTGAAATTAGCTAGGTCCTAGAGAATAAAGAAGAAGAAAACCATCGCCGTGTGGTAGCCCACACCTGTAATCCCAACACTTGGGAGCTGTAATCCCAACACTTGGGAGGCTGAAGCAGGAAAATTCAAACTTCAAGGCCAGCCTGCGGTCTCAACACACACACACACACACACACACACACACACACACACACACACACAAAACAGGGAAATAGGGTGGGAGAGGGGGGAGAGAACTACACCGTCCCATGGGTTTAACTGGTCCATGCTAAAAGGCCCCATCAGAAAGAAATGAGTGCCAGATCTAGAATGAGGACACTGAACAGCTGTTGGGTGGGCTCAGGGAGTTGCTAGAGGCATCTCATTACTTCCCTCTGCCAGTAATGGGCCTGGCAAGATCTCTTTGTGAGGGTAATCAGTTGGTTTAGGACAAGGCTGCCTCTGGGTATTCTTTTCCAGAAATGACTACAATTTGCAGTCTAACAGATAACATTCCAACCAAGGGCTTTTAATTTTGTGTGTTTGTGTGTGTGTGTGTGTGTATAATGTGTGTGTGTGTGTGTGTGTGTGTGTGTGTGTGTGTGTGTGTATACATATAAAAGCCCCTGGCAATTGCAGTTTAATGGAATTAGTTAAAAGAGACTCTGAACCTAATGATCTTCCTAGGAACATTTGGAGACCACTGGATCCTATACTGTGTTTTGACACAGCATAAAATTTCATCCTAGTTTATGTTTTTGGCTAAGCTATTTATTCTATCACATACTTACTTTTACTAAGGAAGCTCTGTTTTGAAATGTTTTATAAATGTGATCCTGTTTGGTAACAGAAGGCCATATGACATATTATTTGAATTAGCTAAAATTCTGAGTCATCAGAAGAAATTTTCAAAGAGTTTTAAAACATTAAAAAGTGATATATGGTAGGTACCAACCTTCCCTGGGACCAGGAAAAATGTAGCGCCGTCCTTCCTTCCTTGCCCATGTGGGCTATCAGGACCTCTGCATTCGATTCTTTCTCTGTAAAATAGGAGAGGAAAAAAGCAACGTTCAAGTCTTAAAATAGGCAAACTCCTTTAGACGGATCCATGCTAAAATATAGTCTTTAATCATCTCTATTGAGGTATAATTTATATGCAATAAATATGCCTATTTTAAATGTACAATACCAGGAGTTTTAGCATATATGCACACCTATGTAACTGTCACTGTGATCAAGATGTAGAGCATGTCTAACATCCCCAAAAGCTCTTCCTACACCCTTGCAGGTAGTTCACACACCTCTCTCCAACCTCTGGCAACCTCTGATCCATCAACATACAGTCAGATTACTTTTGCCTGTTCTAGAATTATACAAAAACAGAATCTTGTAGTATGTTCTCTTTTGTTATAGAGATCCCTTTTAAAAGAAAATTCCCCCTGCCTTTATTCTTTAGAGCATGTACTTTTCTCAGTCAGCAAGCGGGAGAATGCTCCAGGGTTTGAACATAAGACTGAATTGTGGACATCTTAACTCCTTCTGGCTTTATTCCTGTCTGACTTAACAGTTATAAAGTGCTATAAAAACCCTCTCAGTATTCATTCTAACCCTGAGGCCTTGTTTTGAAGGTCAAAGATGAACCAGACTCTCCTCCTGTAGCACTGGGCATGGTGGACCGCTCTCGAATTCTTCTGTGTCTCCTCACCTTCCTGGGCCTGTCCTTTAACCCCCTGACTTCCCTGCTGCAATGGGGAGGAGCCCACAACGCTGACCAGCATCCATACTCAGGCTCTGGACGCAGTGTGCTATCATTTGAGTCAGGTAGGTGGGGAAACCCTTCATGCCACCTGGGAGTAGGTGGACTGCTATGGCAGGAGAAGGACCCTCTGTACAAACTACATGATTTATCTACCTAATCCAAAAGGAGTGGGCCCCCACCTACTTGATTCTGACAGCAACTAATCTAAGTTACATTTTAGAAGTAACAAGGGAAACTTAAAAAAGTTCAGTCAGGAAGAGCAAAAGTTATTCAGAAATCTGCATTGTTATAATTACCCTGGGGGAAGGGCGTAGAGGAGGAAAGAATAGAACCTTTTAGGGCAGGATGTGGTGGGGTTTTTTTACATGAGATATGAAACTAAGGTCCAAACCCTCTTGGCCAAGTTTTTTGTGGCATTCAGCTCCATGGTGGCAGGGGCTATATATAGGATTCTTATTTAGGCTATAGAATTGTCCACCCTTTCTTCTGAAAGTGAGGTAGAAAACTTTTTGATGTCATACTTCTGGGGTCCGTTAGGTGCCCAGTTGTTTCACAAGACCCTTCCTGGTGGTCTCAGCTGGGATACTTCTCTTTAGGTTCTGGTGGCTGGTTTGACTGGATGATGCCAACTCTCCTCCTATGGCTTGTAAATGGTGTGATTGTCCTGAGTGTCTTTGTGAAGCTACTAGTCCATGGGGAGCCAGTGATCCGGCCACACTCACGCTCCTCAGTTACCTTCTGGAGGCACCGGAAGCAGGCAGACCTAGACCTTGCCAGGGTAAGTTCCATCTTCACTTTTTCTCATCCTCTCCCAGGCTTGGCCAGTAACCCAGCAACTGGTGTTGAGTCCCTAGTGTGGATAAAGTCCACATAGGATAAAGTCCTGTGGCAGGTGCTGGTGGTAAGGTAACTAAGAAGAGAAAGGGACCCTATGCCTGAACAGTCACAGGACAGTGGAGAAGAGGGCACTATGAATAAGTCATGCCATGGTCACAAGGTGATCTGTCATCTATGCTATGACATACAGTGTTTTGGGATCTTGGGGCAGAGGATATGAGTTATGATTGAGGAGATCTGGGGTGAGAGTGGGGCTGTCTAGGGCAGAAAGGATAGGCAGGTGTGGCAGAAGAGCCCTCTAAGCTTACTGTGTCATCAGTAAACTGGCAAGTTCAGTGGGTATATCTGGAGTGCAAGATATGTCAGAGAGAGGTGAGAGCGAAGGCTGGTAATGTGACTAGGCCCAAACTGGAAAGGACTTTGACTAGTAACTAACTTAGGACTTTATTTCCAATTCTCTGGAAAACCAGGGAAGATTTTTGAGCAGGAAAACTAGCTGGAAGTTTTCATTTGAAATCAGTAAGGGGAGTTTATGGGAAGGATCCTATGGCAACTCACAGTACTGAAGGAAGAGTTAAATGTACACGTCTCAGGAGACATGTGAACCAGAACATTCCTGAGCAGCAGTAAACCGTGAACCTACTCTCTCCTCCAAAGTCTATTAAAACAAAAATGCAGCTGGTCGCAAGTGGCTATACTTGTAATCCTAGCTATTTGGGAAATTGAGATCAGAAAGATTGTGGTTCAAGGCCAGCACTGGCAAATAGTTCACAACCCCCGGCTGCAAAATAACCAGAGCAAAATGGACTGGAGGTGTGGCTCAAGCAGTAGAGCACTTGCTTTGCAAAAAAGAAGCCCTGAGTTCAATCCCCAGTCCCACCAAAAAAAAAAAAAAAAAAGCCATAGCAAGGCCAGTAACCATTTTACCCTCTTATTCCTTTGTAGGGAGATTTTGCAGCTGCTGCTGCCAACCTAAAAATATGTCTATCAGTTTTGGGCCGGGCACTACCCACCTCCCGCCTAGACCTGGCCTGTAGCCTCTCCTGGAACGTGATTCGCTATAGCCTGCAGAAGCTGCGCCTGGTGCGCTGGCTGCTCAAGAAAGTCTTCCAGCGCTGGCGGGCCACCCCAGCTACTGCAGCTGGCTTTGAGGATGAAGCCAAGAGCAGCGCACGTGATGCAGCCCTGGCCTATCATAGACTGCACCAGCTTCACATCACAGGTGAGGGGCCAGTTGCTGCTACCAAGTTTGTTACAAAGTATCCCATGCTATCTCTTCTTAGCTTGGTTTGCCATGTCTTCATCCTGGTTGAAGCCCCTTTTACAGTATTTTAGACAAGCCTTCCACCTGTATGTAACTGTAGTTCATTATCTTTCTTTTTTTTTTTTGGCAGTACTGGGTTTGAACCCAGGGCCTTGAACTTGCAAGGTAAGCACTCCACCACTTGAGCCATGCCCCTATCACTATAGGGTGATGCATTCTGTTTTGAGCACAATGTTTGCAAACATTAAAAAATGTTTTTTAAAAAAAATGACTGATTGCAGTGGTTCAAGAATGTAATCCTATTCCTTGGGAGACAGAGATCAGGAAAAACATGGTTCAAGGCCAGCCCAGGTAAAACAATGTAATGTCCCATCTCAGCCAATCTCTAGGCACCATGGAGTGCCTGTCATTCAAGCTATGCAGGGAAGTATAAATAGGAGGATCACTGTCCAAGCCGGCCCAGACATAAAGCCAGACCCTTTCTCAAAAATAACCAGTGCAAGGCTGGGATGTAGCTCAGTGGTAGAGCACTTGCCTAGCATGTATGAGGCCCTGGGTTCAATTGACAGCACCAAACAAGAAAAGACAAAAAATAAAATAACAATGCAAAAAGAACTGGTGGAATGGCTCAAGCGGTAGAACATCTGCCTACCAAGCCCCTGAGTTCAAACCCCAATACCATTTCCCCCCGCCCAAAAAAATGTAAACCCAGTAATATTTTACACTCTGTGTGCCTTATAAAAATGGCATATCATGAATTACTTGGCAATAACATTTAAATTAATGAGACTTTAAATTGATGGCATCTTAGACTTGATGTAATATAATCCTTCATTTTATTCAGTAAGCTGCTGCTCTAATAGAAAGGCGGTCAGGGCAGCAAGTAGATGACAGTTTTTACATTGGGAAAAAGTGGATTCCTACTGGGGAGGAGTTCAAGGAGGTAAAGTCTTGGTTCCTCACAGAAGAATGTATAGAAGTCAGCAGCTCTGCAGATGTGCCTTCCAGGCAGAGAGATGTTCTCAGGCAGTATTCCAGTAGTCATAGAATGAGCCGTGCAGGGAGAGGAAGAGGGAGCCAGGCCACAAGAGTTAGGGAAGGGTCTGAATGCCAGATTAGGGATCTTGTATATCATAGGATCCAGTGAAGGGTGCTAGGAAAATAATTTTAAAAACCTGATTAGATTGGTTCTTCTGAAGTTGAAGAGGTTTGCTCTAGTGGATTGGATTGGATCAGAGATTGGATTAAGGCCGGAGTTGGAGACCAAATAGGAACAAATGCAGTTGGAAGATGAAAGAAGCTTTAAGGGCATGTGGGGAGAAAATGAGCAGGTAGAATGATTGGACTTGGGAACTAATTGGATGTAATATGTAAGGGAAAGAGCTGACGAGGATGGTTCCCTGGCCTCTTGCTCGGGAGTTTGGTTGAACAGTAAAGGAATCAGGAGGAAGAGCAGTTTTCCCAGGAAAGGGTGATGTGTTCTGTTTGGGGCAGTTTCCCCTAGGACACAGACTGTTCTGTAGGTAGCTGAACCTGTGGAACCTGCGTCCCAGAGAAGAAAATAGGCTCTAGATAGCTGATGAGAAAGAGGGCTAAAAGGTAACTCTAGGGTATGACCCCAGGAAGATGTTGGAAATCGCTGGTGGCTGTGAGGAACTTTAGCAGAAGAGGAGCCATCCCAGGTATCAAGGATGGAGGAGTGACCAGGAGATGACACAGTGGACCATTTAAGCAGCTTTAACAGAAGAGTTTTAGCAAAAGGTCCATATCTGCAAATCTTTTTGCAGAAAAGCAAGAAAAAAAATCTTGCTTTTTTTCTTCTGTCTCTTGGTGTGTTCTTAAAACAGATGAGTCCCACACCCAGTTGTCTGATCAGTAGACTGTGTCCTCCTAGCTATCAAGTTTTATAGAATTCCAGCTGGGAAGTTTCACATCACTCATTCCTTCCACACTGAGCATTCTCTGGGACAGGGTCTGTGGTAGTCATTGAGGCGACATAGGTGAGTAACACCTTGGTGTTCATACTGCACTCTACCTTCCTCCCCCTGAAGGAGAAAGCTTGGAGCTCCAATGGGGAAGCAGAATGAATTATGGGTGCTCCCCATGCTAATGAAAAAAGACAGCTAAGAGGGAAGAACCCTCAGCTGAGCAAAATCTGAGACCTAACTTTGCCATCATCTGGAACCTTAGCACTGACACTTCTGTGGCTACCCTTGAGGCAAGGCGACAGCTTGCATTTGCCACCTTCAGGCCTTCGTACTGAGGACTGAAGCAAGTAACAGTATGAAAGCTTCAAGACAACTGTGACCTTGGTCCTGTGCAGGGGCACCTTTTTCCTTCATCTCAGGATTGCCCCCAGATGGACCACTGTGAAGTTTTCATAGGGGAAGACATAGTAAGCCTTTCCTGGCCACCTACTAAACCAACATGTGTCTAGCTCTTATTGGTCTGTCTTTTCAATGGAATGTGTGGAATGTGTACTTTGGGGATTATGAAAATAAATTTAAATGGGTTTTGGGTTTTGTTTTTTGGTTTTTTCATTACCTTCATTGAAATGTTTGGAAACTTAGAACTATATGAACAGAATGTGGCTATCCTGTTGACAGTGTCTGAGCCAGGTGTCATGTCCCCAGTTATCTTGTGAGGTAGACCAGAGCACATAGCTAGTAAACTGCAGAGCCTGGTGTCACATCTGGTCCTGATCACAAAGGTCACCTCCTTTCTCTTCTGGTACCACTGTTACTCAGGACTGTGCTAGAGAAAGCAGGAAGGTATTTGAGTTTGGAGAATCTGTCAACATTAGTGTCTGTTTCTGCCTGCCCTAGGGAAGCTTCCTGCAGGATCTGCCTGTTCAGATGTACACATGGCTTTGTGTGCTGTGAACCTGGCTGAGTGTGCCGAGGAGAAAATCCCACCAAGCACACTGGTTGAGATCCATCTGACAGCTGCCATGGGGCTCAAAACCTGGTGTGGAGGCAAGCTGGGTTTCTTGGCTGTGAGTACCTTTCAGTTCCCTTCCACAAATCTCTGCTGAGCACCTTCCCCAGACAGGAACTAAAAAGCAGTGTTGGCCCTAACCTGGGGTGCCTACCACCTAAAGGGGCAGGTATTCGTTCACTCTTTCATTCCACAAATACATAGCAGTGAATAAAACAGACCAACATTCTTCCTTTCCTGGCTCTTACAGACACAAGCTTTATAAGCAGGACATGTTGGTGCCTTTAGGTAAGAAGATTGATTTAAGGATACATTGTGAATGTATGTGGGCATTAGTATTTGACTCTTCATTCTTATAGTCTTCTAGTTATATCTCTTGGTTGTTTTTTTCACCCAGAAGGTATTTATTGGTCACCTTGTACCAGTCACAGCACTATGGATCCAGAAGTGAAAGCCTGTGCCTATCTACAAAGAACTCAGTGGTAGGAACTGAGGTTATGCCTCCTCTGTGCCTGGCAAGGTGCCAGTCATGGTTATTCATGGTTGGCTAATTCCCAGTCCTTGTTAGTAGCTAGTTCATAGCATATGCTGACCTCAGGCTTTCTCTTACTCTAGCAGAGACAGGCACATTTTACTCAGTGCCCCACTTTGCATAGACTGCTGAACACAATAGATATGTGTTCAGAATGCAGTTATAACATCTCAGTTTGTTTCTGTATCTCAGTAGTGGAGGTGATACACTGAGAATGAACAGGAGCATGCTCTGTTGTGGCACTGATATGCTTCCTAAAGTGATTCACTGTAGCCTAGGTGACAAAGGGCATAAGGAAACCCAGTGTCTTTTGTTCCTATGTCCATAGATAAGACATCCACCCTTGATTCAGTTATTCAGCAAACTTTACTGAGCACCTGCTCTGGGCAAGGACTGCAGAGTGGATGGTACACAGAAGTGTTCAGTCAGGCTTTCAGGAAAGTGCAAGGATGAGTGTTTGAGCAGGGGCTAACCTTGGGTAGAACAAGCTGGGCTCCTGACCATGTCTTTGTGGAAGACAAAGTGGGCTTTCTGGGAAAGGTGCATTAAGGCTGAGAGCAGGAGATATTGGCAAGGCCTTTCCCCTATTCAGTTTGTCTTAGTGCCCTAGGCTGTGTCATCATGCTTATAACTTTTTTTGCTCCTAAAATTATTTGAAGGCATTAATTTTATCAAACCATGACATACATACAGAAAATGTACACATTTAACTTACACCTTGATGAAAGTAAACTCACCCATGTAACAACCACCCAGAAGCCTCCCTGGGCTCTTGCTACTCTTCCTGCATCCCTCCCGCCACAACCCTATTATGAATTCTGTCACTGTAGTTTAATCTGCCTACTGTTTGTTTCTGTAGATCTTTATTGAAGTACAATATGAATGTAAAAAAGTACACAAATCATAAATATACTGCTCAATAACTTCACAATGTAAACTATCTATCTAATCAGCAGCCAGATCAAGACCTCAGAAACCTGCCTTGAGTCTCCCTTGTAGGCACTAAACTGTTCCTTTCTCAAGTCCTACAGCCAGTGGTAACAGCTATCCTGATCACTAAGATGTTTTGCCATTATTTATGTTAGGAGAGAAGGTTGTATGTATTGTTTTGTGTCTGGCTTCTTCTGCTCAGTATCATATGTAAGACTGATTTACGCTGTCATACAGAGTTACAGATTGTTCATTCTTACTGCTTTATAGTATACACTGTATGTTTAGATGGACTTTTGAGTTGCTTCCTACTTGTGGTTGTTCCTGAAGTACACTGCTTTGAATATCCTATACACATCTTTCAGTGAATATATGGCTACATTCAAGGAAAAGCATTGTCAGTTCAGAGGTTCTGCACATTTCCAAAGTGGTGCTAAATTCCACTCTCTTAGTAGTGCAGAATAGCTGCCACTTCATATTGTCGTCAAACACTGGTAGTGTCAGAGGGATTTTTTAGTCCTTTTGGTATATCTAATTGTGGTTTTTATTTGCCCTTTCGAAGTGGTTAATGATGTTGAACACCTTTTCATATATTTACTGTCAATTTGGATAGTCTCTTGTGAAAATCCTTTTCAAGTCTTAGCTGTTTTTTATTTGGGGTGTCTGTGTTTTTATTGATACAGCTCTGTATTGTGTATTTGATGCTTTGTTAGATATATGCTTTGCGAATGTCTTTTCTCTTAATTATGTCTGCTAATGAGCACACGTTCCTAATTTTAATGAAATCTGGATTATTAATCTTTTCCTTTGCAGTTAAACACTGTGTTCTGTTGAACAAATCTTTGCCCTCCATGAGACTCATGAAGATGTTCTCCAGTGTTGTCTGTTATAGTCTATTACAAGCAATGGCTTTTGGTTTTTGGTTTTTGGTTTTTACTCTACATGCGCAGATCCCCAATCCACTGAAAATGTTTTTTGTATGAGTTGAAGGTAGAGGTACAAAAATCACTTTTTTTTTTTCCATATGGGGATCTACCTGACCCAGTACCTGTTATTTTAAAAACTATCTTTTGCTGGTGGAGTGACTCAAGTGGTAGAGGGTCTGCCTAGCAAGCATGAGACCCTAAGTTGAAACCCCAGTACCACCAAAAAAAAAAAAAAAAAAAAATGTTTCCACTACAGAGTGGTACCTTGTTTTATACATCTAGCGTCCATGTGTAATGGGTCTGGTGCTGAACTCTAGTCAGTTCCATTGCATCACCACACAGCTCTACTGGCTCACTTTTTCTAATACTTTTTATTTTTTTCTTTCGGTGGTTGTGGTAGTACTGGGGTTTGAGCCACATTCACAGTCCATTTGGCTCTGGTTATTTTGGAGATGGGGTATCGCAAACTATTTACCCAGCTGACCTACTGCAGTCTTTCCAATCTCAGCCTCTCAAGTAGCTAGGGTTATAGGTAAAAGCCACCAGCACCCAGTCTGAGCGCAATTCTTTTTTTGGGGGGGCAGTGGAGGTGGGGGCAGTACTGCAGTTTGAACTCAGCACCTGCCTAGCAAGTGTGAGGCCCTGAGTTCAAACTGCAGTACTGCCCCCACCTCCACTGCCCCCCCAAAAAAAGAATTGCGCTCAGACTGGGTGCTGGTGGCTTTTACCTATAACCCTAGCTACTTGAGAGGCTGAGATTGGAAAGACTGCAGTAGGTCAGCTGGGTAAATAGTTTGCGATACCCCATCTCCAAAATAACCAGAGCCAAATGGACTGTGAATGTGGCTCAAGTGGTAGAACACCTGCTTTGTAAGCACAAAGCCGAGTTCAAAACCCAGTCCTACCAAAAAAAAAAAAAAAAAAGCTCGGCCTGGGGGAGTTACTTAAGCGGTAGAATAACCTGAATCCGATTCCCAGTATCACCACCAAAAAACAAAACAAAACAAACAAAAAAATCAACATACCTAGAGAAGAAACAGAGGCAGGAGAATCACAAGTTTGAGGCCCATCTGGCCTACACAGCAAGTCCCAGATCAGCCTAAGCTTTATAGTAAAACCCTGTCTCCACAAAAAACTCAGCTTAAAAAAAAAATGTATTTTAACTTAATGATTTTTTTTTCCTAGAATGAGAAGATTTAGTTTTAATTTTAATTTTATTTTATTGTTTTTACATTTATTTACTTACACGTGTATACATTATTTGGGCCACCTCCCCACCCCCCAACTTAATGATTTCTTAAATGATCTCTGTCGGTTCCTCCTACCATATGACCTAAATGGGATTTTTCTTTCTTTTTTTTTATTTTGCAACACTTGGGTTTGAACTCAGGGAGTCATGCTTGCTAGGCAGGCAGTCTTACAGCTTGAACCACTCCACCAGCCTTTTTTTGTGTTGGGCCCCATCCCCTCACTCTACACAGGGTCTCCTACTAAACTATTTGTCCGAGGCTGACTTTGAACCAGAATCCTCCTGATCTCTGCCTCCTGCAAGGATTACAGGCATGAGTCACCAGTGCCCAGCTCTGATCAGACTTTGTTTTGTGCTTCTGTGTGTGACATTTGGGCCCTTCTGAGATACCAGTTGGTCCTCACAATCCTTGGAGGATTCACCATGCTTCCTTGCTGATCAGGCCTGTGAAGCAGGTTTTCTTTGGGAGAAAGTGCCAACTGTTAGAAAGTTCTGGAACTTCAGAGGCCTTGGAATCACAGCCTCTATTACTGCTCAACTGCAGGTCTTCCACAGTTACCAGTTCAGATTCAGTGAGTGCTTTGAGGGTCATAGAAGGTGATGGGGTTCTTCTCCATTTGCTCTCCAATATCCTGTATTCAATTCTGGTCAGCAAACAGGAGGAAAGACTGTTTAATGCCAGTGGTCCTGGGATTAGAAATTTAAGTGAAATGCCTGCCTTGTCCCATAAGATGCTGGAAGAATGTCAGTGTGTGTCTATCTATAGAGCAGTTTAGGTAGTTTTCTCTCAGATTCCGGCAGCTCTCTCCAGGTTCCCCTGGAGAGAGTCTGTTTGCATCCTTGAGTGGTTGTGCTTTAGCCGTGCTATTTCTGACCCTGGCATTCAAGTCTTCTGAAGTTGTTACGTTAACTGATGACTGGTTGGAGCCCAGTAAAGGTCAGAACCATGAGACTACCCGACCATGAGATGAATGCTCTCATGATGAAGGAAGTGACTGAAGTGGAAGGGGGAGGTTCTTGGGCTCCTGATCTAGGCTCCCTGATCATCTGTGCTTTTTTTCCCCTGTCTTCCTTTGCTCAAATCCCTATTCAGATTGACCTGTGTTGGAAATCATGGGTTTCAGAATAAAGATATATATCCTCATTCAAAAAATTGTTGAACTTCTGACAGACAACATTCTTCCTGTAATTCTTATACTGTGGCCTTGGACTAGTGTTATACTGCCAGGTGGAGTTGTCCTGGACACTGGGACACTGGTGCATTGAGTTCACAGCAGAACTCATTGTACTTCGTGGTCTTCCCTCACAGGCTAGGGCTTATGCAAGGGAGGCATGGGTGTTTCTGTAGGGGCTGTCCTTACAGGGCCACACACACATACCTGCACATGCCTTTGTGGTCCAAAGCAAGCCTCCCAGCTATCCCTTTGCACCAATGGTGCCTATTGTGATACTGAGAGCTGGCTGTGTCTGGGCTAAATTATTCATACTCAAGGGTAAAAGAGCTGAAAAATTAGTAAAAGCAAAATATAATTTTGCCTAGAAATAGTCTGAATGATACATAATTAAAAGGACATGAGAACAAGTCCCAGGATTGAGGAGGAGCTGCCTGGCTCAGTGCTCACAGGGTTCTTAGTGTAACCAAGAAACCTCCAAAGAATTCTTTTGGGCAAACAACCCCCCACACATCCTGCAGGTTGAATGCCATCAAGTAAGAAGTAGATTCTAAAAGGGTTAGACAGGCTCAGAAGGAGATGCAATAGGGACCTCATGTGTGCCTTGGGCTACTCCCTACTGCCTGCTGGGGTGTGGACCTGACTGCATGCCTGGCAGGGTGCCAGAACAGAGCTAGCTTCCCACATTTCTGTGGTGTGGAGTTTACTTCTAGGGGCTCATGCAGGTCTTCCATTGATCTCCTCCAAATTGGCCTCTACCCTGGTGTTTTCTGATGACTCCATGATAGCTGCAGCCAGCATTCTGCTACCTTGGTATCACTCCTGGTCCTTGTCTTTCCACAGAGCTACTTCCTCAGTCGTGCCCAGAGCCTGTGTGGCCCAGAGCCCAGCACTGTCCCTGACTCCCTGCGCTGGCTCTGCCACCCCTTAGGTCAGAAGTTTTTCATGGAGCGAAGCTGGTCAGTGAAGTCAGCAGCCAAGGAGAGTCTATACTGTGCCCAGAGGAACCCAGGTGAGAGCGCCTTCACCATTGCTTAGAATTGGAGATAGCCTTGGGAGCCACCCTTGCTGCAGGTTTCTGGGTACCAGACACAGAGATGCTTAAATCTATTCTTTTTAAAAACCAAGGCTCTGAGAGCCTAAAGAACTAGCCTGAGATCCCAATCCTGGTCAGACCCTATCTGTGGCTGAGTTGGGTTTACAGCTCTGTTCTCTTGTACAGTCAGAGCCTGGATCCTTACATCCAAATACCACACATGATAAGATGTGACTAAGCACCAACTGTATTCTTAGCCCTTGTTCTAGGCACTTTGGAGGCACAGAGGGTGTGTGGAGCTTGCTGTTTTCTGGCTTCTGGGCTTTCTGTTCCCATTGGGAAAGCAGAGAGACATATATGGAGCAGGGAAGGAACAATAGGCGGCAAGCAGTTGTCAAGTGCTCAGAGTGGTGACAGGGATGACAGAGCTTCAGGCGTTGAAAGGAAATTCAGGCTTCTGTCCCTGACATTTGATAGTGATTGGAGTTGACTTGCTCTGCCTTGGAGCAGTAGAGGCTGGTGCGGTAGACTCAGACCCTGAAAACAGTGGCTTTCTGCTTTGTGATGTGCTTTCCTCTCTGAATACAGAGTCTGCAGGCATGGGAGAGAGGGCTATCTTTTTTTTTTAATTACTCAATATAAGAACCAAAATGTGAAGGACAAAAGTAAAAACAATTCCAAGTCTTCCAACCCCGTTCCCACTGACAATTTGTCTACAGCATAGATGTGCCACAGACTTGTTGAACCTCTTGCAGTTCACAGGTGTGGATCTTGTCATATAGAAATTGTTCATAAATATCCCTGCTCTTCTTAGTCAGATGTCTTCCATATATGGGGAGGGAAAAGAGGCTGTTGATGCCATGATTGAGGCCTACTGTAAAGGGACTTGTTTGTGACAATCAGCTATTGCAAGTATTTAAGGGCCCCTTGTCTAGTCAACTCATCCAGAGCATCGCTAATCAAAGATTCCATGACAAAGCTCTGGAAAAGTAAAGGAGTTGGTTCTTCATTGTCAGGAGCTGTACAACAGTTACCACTTTGGCCTTTTTCTCCATAACTGGCTGTTCTCCTGAGCCACAAAAAGAAGAGACAGTCTTTGAGATGCAGTAGAGTGTGTCTTTCATTTTCTGTTTTCTGACAAGGGTTACAGTCATTTCCAATTTTGAAGTTGTGAGCACTATGCTGAAAGACACACACACACACACACACACACACACACACACACACACGACTGGGGGTGTCAACCCTCAGTCCAGCAGGGTGGTTCTGGGGTATTTGATCCTCATTACAGGGCACAGCTATTTCTTGGGTTCTTCTCATTATCTTTTCTTAATGAAGACAAAAATGTTCATAAGACCCATTTCTTTGGGGGGTTTTTTGTTTTGTTTTGTTTTTTAACCCTTCTCCTTGTCTTTCTGATCTTCAGCCGATCCCATTGCCCAGGTCCACCAGGCCTTCTGCAAGAACCTGCTGGAGCGAGCTGTGGAGTCCTTAGTGAAACCTCAGGTCAAGAAGAAGGCAGGGGACCAGGAAGAAGAAAGCTGGTAAGATCCCCAGGCCACCCCTCTCCCTTGGGGCTGGTCCGCCCAGGCAGCACTCCTGAATCAAAATAGCCCTGGCATCAGGTCAGCCAGGAAACAGAATGATTTCTTTGTGTTTATTTCTCAAAAATAGAACTCTAACTTAGACCCAGAACATCCCTTTTCCCCCCTTTTCCTATTCCCTTTACCAGATGGATCCAATTGTTGGCACAAATTAGGAATTTGATTAGTTTGCTTTGCTTTTGGGGTTAGAGACAAGTGGGGCCTATTGAGAAGGGATAGGAATAGGATACAGAGAGCTCAGCAGAAGACAGAACTTTGGTTGGAAGATCTTGGAAACCTAGCCCTTCCATAGGCATGCAGTTTTTGTTTTGAGGGGTTGGAAGTTATTTGTTCAGAAAGGATCTTATTGACATAGCTCAGACAGACTGGCTTTGAACTTGGGATTCTTCTGCCTCAGCCTCCCAAGTACTGGGATTACAGGCATGTGCCACCATACCTAGAAGAGTGTGTTTCTGATTTTGTTTCTGTTTTTGTTTTAACTCTTTACATAGTTACTGATTATAGCCTTTCCTTAACCAAATAAGACCTGAGAAGCAGAGAGGTGTGAAAGTCACTCGTACAGAGCCCAGATCCTGACTGGAGTTCACCTGCGGGAGGGAGGAGGTTCTGCCTGAGCAATAGAAAACTTGACACTGGAAATGGGCCTGGAGGAGAGGGAGGAAAGAGAGAGGCTGGCCCTCCTGGTAGAATGAGGAGTGTCAATGACAGCCCCAAACACTTGACAAAGGCTGGCCTGTGGAATGTATTTTGTAGAGTGTGCCTGGGCAAAGCTGGGAATGCCTGGGGATATTGGGGAGAAAGGACCAAAAAGGACTATTGAGTCTTAGAGCTGGCAAGCTAAACACCTAGGCCATCAGTGTGGCCTTTCTTTACATTTTTGTGAATGCAAAACTTTTCCTTCTAGTGAATTCTCCAGTGCTCTAGAGTACCTGAAATTACTTCATTCTTTCGTGGACTCTGTGGGATTTGTGACCCCACCATTCTCCAGCAGTTCGGTGCTCAAGTCAACCCTCGGTGAGAATCCACAGTCCAGAGGTGTTCAGTTCTTTCCAGCCTTCCTTTCTGGGTCCAGGGTTAATCATGAGTGTGTACTAAAGCATCTTCTCTGGCCTCAGATTTGTATCTAAGGTCTCCAGGTAGTCCCAACCTACAGTTACTCTTACTGGGAAGCATTCTGAGAATAAGAAATAATCGTCTTCATACAAGTGGGATAGTGAGTGAGTGAATATCCTCCATAGGCTGTGGTTGGGTTCCCAAATGCCAAGAACAGGCAACAACTGGTCCATGTACCTGAGGTGTGGGGACTCACTTTTCAGGTGCAGAGTGGCCTCCTGAGATTGGGTCTTATACTCCCTGATGAGCCTTCCATTTGGCTGGGTCACTGTCCTGCCTCAGGTGTCATAACACAACTAAATGTCTAGGACATTCTTTGCTTCTCTCCCTAAACTGCCATCAGGGTGACGGCACATCAGCTACTACCTCTCCAGGTTCTGAGGCCATTGGAAAATATGGGTGCCAAGCTGCCCTCTGCCCACTCTCCCTAAAGAGGGAAGGATTCCAGAAAAGCAGCCACCCAAATTTACTTTAGGGTTTAGAAGAGCACATGTTCCATACCTTTTCTCTTATAGGACCATCCCCACTGGTTTTGTGAGATCACTGGTATATTTTGCATTTAAGAAAACTGGCTCAAAGAAGAAGAACCTTAAATATTCTAAAATCAGCTGTTACTACAAACACTTTGAAGACACCAGCCTTTTTCTGGGGGGAGGGGACTGGGGTTTGAAATCGGCTTCACACTTGCAAAAGCAAGGACCGTACTGCTTGAACTACACTTCCAGTCCATTTTGCTCTGGATATTTTAGAGATGGGGTCTTGCAAACTATTTACCCAGGCTGGCCTTGAGCCGGAATCCTGCAGATCTCAGGCCTTCTATGTAGCTAGGATTACAGGTATGAGCCACTAATGCCCAGCTGCTTTGGTTAATTTTTAAATAGGGTCTTACTTTATGCCCAGGCTGGTCTGGACCATGATCCTGCTATTTGTGCTTCCCCATGTAGCTGGGATGACAAGATATGCCATCACACCCAGCTTTTATTGGTTGAGATGGAGTCTTGCAAACTTTTTGCCCAGGCTGGCCTTGAACAGCGATCCTCCTGATCTCTGCCTCCCAAGTAGCCATAATTATTACAGGCTTGAGCCACTGTACCTGGCATATGGTGATCATTTTTACTAAACTTCTCTATGAAAGCCAGTTGCATTATAATAGAATACCAAAAATGGGATTACTAGGTTAATAGGAGTGAACAATTTTAAGGCTCTTGATATATACTGCCAGACTTTTTTTTTAAGATTTTGGTAGTCGGTGCTCCCACCAGAATTGTGTAAGCAGGCAACCCTACTTGTTGCCAGAAGGCAAAGATGCCATGTAGAAACAGGTGCAGCAGTAACCTAGCTCAACAAAGCTGGTTCCTCTGGGTATTGAAGTATGTTTGCTGCTGTTCCCTCTAGGTCCAGACATCATCTGTCGGTGGTGGACATCTGCAATCACTATGGCCATCAGCTGGCTCCGGGGAGACGATGCAGCCGTGCACTCTCATTTCGCTGAAGTTGAGCATATCCCCAAGGCCTTGGAAGTGACTGAGTGCGTAAGCCTCCTTGGCCACTCACCGGCTTCTCTCCAGGGGGATCTTACATGAGCAGGAGAGGGAGCAGGTCTGGGTGGCAATGTTGGGGTGAAGAGTCAGGTCTATATGATAGATGGGAGCTATCATAGTAGAGAAAGCAGAGGACACTATGGAGAGGTGAGCTAGGTCAGCACAGTCCACTATGCAAGTGTGCTCTGCCCAGCTCCACAGCTATCCCAGCACCTGTCAGTATGGGTGTCGGAACCTCCTCCCTGCAGCCTCCTTGCTGCTACAGGCTACAGAAGAGATGAGAGCAGTATGGCTTTCAAAAAATCAGAAGCTTGGCCAGGTGCCAGTGGCTCACGCCTGTGATCCTAGCTACCCAGGAGGCAGAGATCAGGAGGATTGCAGTTTGAAGCCCACCCAGGCAAATAGTCCACTAGACCCTATCTCAAAAAAACACATT
Organism: Castor canadensis; assembly: GCF_047511655.1. Taxonomy (NCBI): domain Eukaryota; kingdom Metazoa; phylum Chordata; class Mammalia; order Rodentia; family Castoridae; genus Castor; species Castor canadensis. Next base: position 151,563,242 of record NC_133393.1, read on the forward strand.
ACAAAAAAGAGCTAGTGGAGTGGCTCAAGGTATGAAGGCCCTGAGTTCAAGTCCCAGAACCACATTTAAAAAAACAAACCAGAAGCCTCATGGTAGAGGCAGCAATGCAGTATGGCTGTGGCCACTACAGTTGGAAGCCAGCATTTCCCTGAAGCTTGTGCAGGCTTTGACATTGTTTCCAGGCATCTTTCAGCCACCCTCCACTGTCTATTATCCCTGTGAGTCTTCTTTTATATAAAAGGGCCTGTAGCCCAACCAAAGAGCTTTTGATTTTCCTCCTTGAGATTCATGTTTGCACCTTGGGGGCATTGAGTTCTTAGTGATGGGCAGCCCTGCCTGCTGACACCCTGGCTATTTCTACTTATATCTGAGTGTTATAAAATGCTGCAAAGTTGAAAGGCCTCAAGGGTTCCTGTCTTGTGAGCCAAAACCAGCACATTTCCTGCCAAGCAGACACTTCACTGGGAACCTAGGAGGGAACTGAGAAAATTGGGAGTGAGCAGGTTTGAGCCCTGTGTTCCCTAGGTCTTCCCAGTTTTCATATTGTTAGCACCATTTTTAAGCCCTCTGGTAAGTTAGCACCCAGCCCTGCACCAGCCCTGCATTAGCACTCCCACTGAAGTGTCTCCCACTGGCGCAACCTCAGTAAACTGAGGCTTAGCAAATAGGTTGTCTGACGTCATTTTACTTCTAAGCTGCAGAACCACAGCCAACAGCTAAGATACCATAGCGGCCATACCTACCCTCTGGATGCAGTTACTCCTGGCTTCCTTTGCACTTCAGGAAGTGTTGGGGTGGGAACCCTCTCCAATCCAACCTCTCCACCTGTAACCTCTCCCCAATCTGCCAGGTTTCTCCAGAACTTTAACACTAGACTTTTGGAGGAATGGGCCTTAGAGAACAGGTACAAATAATAGGGCAATGTTAGTCAGCTCCTGTTGCTGGGACAGAATACCAAGAAAAACAATTTAGAGGCTGAAAGGTTTATTTTGACTTACTCTGAGATTTCAGCCCATGTTCACTCAGGTTTGTTGATTCTGGGCGGTGGCATGATAGGACTTCATGGCAGGGAGCATGCTTTATGGTAGTCAGAAAGCAGAGAGAGGAAGAGAGCAAGAAGGATCTTGGGAAAAGATAGCACCCTTCAAAGGCACACCGCCTGTGACGTACTTCCTCCAACCAGGCCCCCATCTTCTAGTTTCCTTTAACTCCCAATAATGCCATCAGATTATGACTCCATCAGTGGATTAATCCATCAATTAGATCAGAGCCTTCATAATCCAATCACTTTAGATCCAGTTCAAAGCCCCACTTCTGAACACTGCATTGGAGAACAAGCCTTCAACACGTGAGGAGGACATTTCTTATCCAGACCACAAAAAGGGCCAACACCTTATGTGACCATAGGAATGGGCAAATAGTATTGTGGCTTCTTTATAGAACAGGAAACTGAGGTATAGATTATTTGAATTCCCATCTTCGGTGGCAGGCCTGTTGGTTATGCCTGGGTTTCTGGGCCCCTCCACCCACAAATGAAGGAGGAGGCTGAACTAGTTCAGGACCAGCATTTCAGATCTGGGGCTGGCTACCAGAAACCAACATGGCAGCATTGCAATGAGACCCATGTGTCTCATAGACGTGGGGTGTAGGGAATCACCATCTCAGGCTCTTCTGCCAGTTACCCAGATGTCATGCTCTGACCTGCCTCTCCACCTCCCTATCACTACTGCAGGAGCCCCCTGGTAAAGGCCATCTTCCATGCCTGCAGAGCCATGCATGCCTCACTCTCTGGGAAAGCAGATGGGCAACAGAATTCCTTCTGTCATTGTGAGAGGGCCAGCGGCCACTTGTGGAGTAGCCTCAACGTCAGCGAGGCCACCTCTGACCCTGCCCTCAACCACGTGAGTGAGAACTTAGCCGGCCCTGCAGAGAGGTGCTCGGCTCTGGTCTATAAGAGCACTTTCACCCATTTCAAACTTACCCAGCCTTGTGGGATGTCTTAAGAGACAGAAAAAGCACACTGGCACCCTCCTTTCCCAAAATGTGGTCTGTTGGTGTAGGTAGATGCCCTTTTTAGTCCTGGGAATGAGCATGTTTGCACCTGCACCTTGGCTCCTTGAGCCCAGATCCCATTGGCCAATGGCTCCCTATAAGCCCCAGGTGAACGACAGCTGGCCAGTGTTCTGCATTTGTGCAGGCAGTTTGCACAACTCTCTGCAGGCCAGCCTTTTGGTAGCCCCCTACCCTCAGGCACACATACCCTGAGCCATCTGACTGCCCTGGCACCTCCATGGCCAGCCACACACTTCCTGGTGGGTAGCTGTGGTGCATTGTAGTTGCATTGCATGTTCTGGCAGTACCCGTGCAATGTTTCCACAGTGCATCACAGAGGCCTGCCCAGCCCTCGAGAGACTTCCCACCATGCTCTGACCCCAAGCCCCATCACTTGGGGAGTGCAGCAGCTGGTTGTGAACCATCAGCTGCTCCCTTGGGAAACGTGGTGCAACTCCAGAGAGAGTGCAAAAGGAGCATCCGGAAGGTTAGACTCTGAGCTGCTCACTGAAGTTTGGTCCCAGATGGCTGGGCTGGCATTCCAAAGTAGAGGTTATCATTGAGCCTGGGCACTCGGGTGAAGCCAGGATAATGCATCAGCCCTACAGGGCCAGACATTATACAGAAAGAGCTAAAGACCAGAGGTAGGCTAGGAAGCTACTGTTGGGCTCTCCTGGTATGTTTCTCAGCTCAGTTGGGGGGAGGTTTATGGCCACCTTTGGGACTGAAGTTCTTGATAGCAGCTCTGAGGTGGAAGAATGAGCCCAGAAGAGCCTAGTGGCCTAAGACCAGAATCCAGCCCAGGCCTTCTGCCTCTGGGTCCAGAGATGCTTCCTTAGAACCCATGCCTTAGATGTGGCAGCTTTTCTTTCAGGACAGTGATCCTCATCCATGTCCCCTTGAGGCTGTCAGCAGCAAGAAAGAAGACAGTGTGGCCAAGAGCCAGGGCATCATGCAGGCAAGGTTTGGGCAAGACAGTGACCCCAGGTCCAGTGCATGGGGCAAAATGAAAGCGAGGGCTGGGTGAGATGAGAAGTGACCTGGGGGATGTCCATATGAACCTGAGGGCTGCTTGTGTCCCATCTCAAAGAGGACTCACTGTCTCCTCTTTGTTCCACATGCTATAATGGACTGTCAGAAATTCAGGCAGGCAGCCCAGTTAAGTCTCATATAATGCTCACAATAGCCCTGGTTTGCTAGGTACCAGTGGTTCATACCTGTAATCCTAGCTACTTAGTAGGCTGAGACCAGAAGGATTGTTGTTCCAGGCCAGCTTAGGCAACTAGTTCACAAGACCCCCATCTCCAAAATAACCAGAGCTCAAGCAGTAGAGTGCCTGCTTTACAAGCATGAAGCCCTGAGTTCAAACCCAGTCCCATTAAAAAAAACAAAACAGCCCTGGGTTGCCATTTCCATCTGTGGATAAGGAAACTGAAGCTTAGAGAGGTTAAGTCATGTGCCAGAGTCATGTAGCTAATGGGAATCCAGAGCAGTCAAACATCAAAGCCTTAAACCACCATGTGATTCTGCTTTCATGCACACCTGTCTCCTCTCCCCTTCTTCCTTCCACTACCCCTTACATCTAGGCTCTGCTGCCACTTCAGACCGACCTTCAGTTGCTCTGAGGAGGAAGGCCTTGGTGCCTTTAGGCATCTCAGCTTCCAGGCCAGCCATGGGGGTTCCCATGAAGTGGGAGAACCAAGGCTTTGAGACCCAAAAGGGTTTTATTCCTGTCCCTGCCTATGATGTGTACCCTACACAAGCTGCTGCTCTTTCAGAGCCTCCCCTTTCTCATCTGTAGAATGGTAGGCCATGGAAAGGATTGGTGCCCTCTTCAGCCATTCTTTCAGTACCAGGCTCAGGGTTCTGCACATCCCCCTAGAGCTGCTGAGTGTTAGGATAAGGGAGTGCCTGGTAGGTACTAAGATCCATGCCTTAGGCATAGGCCAGTCACCTGTCGCTTCCCTTTTGACTCACCCGACAGGTGGTCCAGCTGCTTACCTGTGACCTGCTTCTGTCACTGCGGACAGCACTCTGGCAAAAGCAGGCAGGCATCAGCCAGGCCCTGGGCGAGACCTACCATGCATCGGGCGCTGAGCTGGCTGGCTTCCAGCGGGACCTAGGCAGCCTACGCAGGTTGGCACACAGCTTCCGCCCAGCATATCGCAAGGTGAGACCAAGTGGACTGGTAGGAATACGCAGATTGGGGTCTGTAGGGCTTGAGCCCAAGAACCCAGCACACACATGTGGTTGTGGAGCTGACTCTGAAGTCAGCCAAATGACCTATCAGGCACCTGCTCAGGCCCAGCACTAAGTTGGGTGCCACATGTTCCTTTGTGCACATTGAATACCTGCTGTGTGCCCAGCCCTGGAGTATAGCAGGGAGCAGCCATACTCTGCCCCTCAACAGGGGCCAGGCCAAAATCACACCTCACCATTCAGACCCTGAATGGGAAAGCTCAGAGAGCAGGGGAGCCAGTTAGGCATTGTCCTGACCATGAGGGAACTACTTTGACTTTCATGACTGGTATCGGTGGACGGAATCTCCATTGAACAACTTTAAAGAGGAATTCACTTTAGTTCTTTTTCTGAGTCATTTGAGGGATTCAGCTTTCTCGACATAAAAATCCCCTTGGTGCTGGCTACAAGATCTGAGATAAATGTCTAAGGACAGTTGTGTGACTGAACCTGCTGGACTAATCATTTCCTTATTTATTTTTATTGCTAATTAGAATAACACACTAGACATATTTATTGACGTTATTGTTTGAAATAAGGTCTTGATTTGTTACCCAGGCTATCCTGGAACTCCTGGGCTCAAGCAGTCCTCTTGCCTCAGACTCCTAAGTAGCTTGGACTACAGGTGTGCACCACCACGCCTGACCTGTATTAAACATCTTTAAACTATATTTTTATGTTTATTTGATGCATAATAATTATATACATTTATAGGTTCTACTGTGACACTTCAGTACATGTATATTACATGTAATGGTCATGATTGCCAAATCTTTCACCTCAAAGATTTGTCATTTCTTTGTGTTGGGATCAACTTTTTTTTAATGCCTCCAGAGTAGCTAGCATTATAAGCATGAGCCATGCATCTAGCTGGATCAACATATCGTTACCTGAATTATTTTCCAAACATCTAAGTGAGGAAATCCATATTGTCAGGGAGGGGAGTAGGCTATGTTGAAAGGGCACAAAAAAAGGTCTCAATGAGGTTGCTGCTGTGGAGACATAACCCCTCACCCTAACGTACAGGGACACCCTCACAAGGTCACAATGGCCACTGTGTACAGCAAGCCAACACAGATACAGGAGAAAAATATAATCATCAGAGAACCAGCCCTAACGGTAGAAAAGAAAAGTGTGCCTCAAGGTTTGGGCTGCACCCCTGCCTTGTGGGACTCACTGTGGCTGGACCAGCATCAAAGACCTCCTCTAGACAGGCACCAGTGGCTCATGCCTGTAATCTTAGCTACTCAGGAGGCAGAGATCAGGAATACTGTGGTTCAAATCCAGCCCAGGCAAATAGTTCATGAGACCCTATCTCAAAAAAAACCCATCACAAAAAAAAAAAAAAGATTAGTGGAGTGGAGTGGCTCAAGGTATAGGCCCTGAGTTCAAGCTCTAGTACCACAAAAAAGAAAAAAATTACAGATGTAGCTACTCTGGAGGCTGAGGCCGAAGTCCAAGTTCAAGACAAGCAAGACCCTGTCTCAAAATAAAAATAAAAAACAGCTGAGGAGTCAGATGTAGTTGTGTATACCTACAATCCCAGCTACATAGGAGACTTAGGACGTGTGCAGTCCTAGAACTAAAGCAAAAAGACTGGGGGATATGGCTTAAGTGGTAGACCACTTGCCTAGGAAGTACATACTGATTCAAACCCCAGGACCCTCACCCCAGAAAAATAAAATTAGAGGCCTAGACCTCCACCCCACAGTGATTTCTATTTACCTAATTGCTGCTGACTTATACCTGGAAACCTCTAGACTTTATTCTTTTCTGAAGAAACAGAAGGAAACAAGACACTGAACTTGATACCAGCATAGCCATCCCCACTCATCCCTCTGTTTCTACCTTCCCTGTCCTTTTGTCAGCCTGGAGGCAGCCTTCAGGGACTTGAGTCTTTACCCAGACTGCTTATCTTCCTACCCTGGAGGATGTGTCAGAGCTCTGTCATCAGTGGAGGAAAGCAGCCTTTTGCCCTCCACTAGCTGACCTGGTCTTTGTTCCCCTTTCCCTTCGCTTCTCCAGGTTTCTGGCTTAGCCCGAGAACAAGAGAGGTTGCTTATTAGAGGTGAAAAAGGCAGGGTAGCATGGAGAGGAGAGGGAGGCATCAGGTAGCAGATGAGGTGGCTTAGGGAGAGGTACTCACTGGGGCCTAGACAAGCAAGGACCAAAGGTTTGACTGTGTCCCATTATACCTACACAGGTGTTCCTGCATGAAGCCACTGTGCGCCTGATGGCAGGAGCTAGCCCTACCCGAACCCACCAGCTGCTGGAGCACAGCCTGAGGCGGCGAACCACTCAGAACACCAAAAACGGTGAGTCTAGTAGCTTCCCAGCTCCCCTGCCTAAAGGCCTGGTGTGGCCCTGCCCAGCCCTGACATCTGGCAGCGTGAGCTCCTGCATACCTCTTGCCTCTTTCAGCTATTGTGGTAGGGTGGGAATGGAAGGAGCCAAGACTTGATTTGGTGAGCTGAGGGGTTGGGCATTAGCTTTGAAGCCAGGAAGGTGGTGCCTTTGCCGTGTACCTCTGGATCTGGCCACAGGCAGAAGGCAGAAAGGAGATGGGAATGTAGCCCTAAGAGGCACAAGTCATGAGTACCACCTGTGAGTTTATCCTCTGTGCCCCAGGCATACCTAGGGAGTCACTGGTCCACCCATGTGGGAGGTGGGCTGAGGATGGCATCCCAGTGCATGAAAAGGAACAAAAGACCACATGAGTTCAAATATCTGTCCTGCCACACTAGCTGTGCAACAACCAGCCAAGTTTATAACCTGTCCTGTGAATTTGGGAGGGCCTGCAAACTAGGGAGGACAACAGAACCTACCTCAATAGTGAGTGTGTGGCTTAAATAAGTGAGGCTACATAAAGCCCTTGGAATATCATTTATATGTATCTTATTCCCACAGGAGAAGTGGACGCCTGGCCTGGCCAGCGAGAGCGGGCCACCGCCATCCTGCTGGCCTGCCGCCACCTTCCCCTCTCCTTCCTCTCCTCCCCAGGCCAGCGGGCAGTGCTGCTGGCCGAGGCTGCTCGCACCCTGGAGAAGGTGGGCGATCGGCGCTCCTGCAATGACTGCCAGCAGATGATTGTGAAGCTGGGTGGGGGCACTGCCATCGCCGCCTCCTGACCACTGGGCTCAGCCCACCTCCCTCCACCTTTGTCTCTCAGTCTTTATCCCAGGACCCTCCTCTGTCTCCCTTTTCCATCTTAGTTTTTCTTCCTCCTCTCTGAGAGCTATGGTGGTGAGGATGAGCCTTGTCTTCTGAGCTGTCCCTGCAAAGGCTTTTGGACCACTTCTGGCCAGCGGGCCCCCTAAGCAAAGCCCCTTAATGCTGATGTCAGTTGGTGCCCATGGTCCAGGCCCTAATAGGCTGAGGAAAGGCAAGGGGATGGGAGTGAGGGAGATCTCCCTTGAAAGCAGGCAGTCCTCTAGAGGCGTTCTAAACATCTCCCTTTTCTGCTTCCTATTTTTTACCATGCTTTCTCTCTCTGGGCAACCAAGTCTCTGGGCACCAGAGAGCACTTCGCCCTCTGGATTTATCCAGCATTTCCCTCCCGTTTTTATATGGATGTTTTTATATACATATGCTTGGGTTTGCCGTGATGCAGGGCAAAGTTGCTGTGGCATCTTTTTTTCTCTCCTGGGTCTGCATTCCCTCCCCTGTGCCTGACTAAGCCAGTTCTTTGTTTTCTCGTCATTACAAAGCCAGGGGAGGAGGGGGAGCACAGCCCTGGAGAGGCAGGTGCAGGCCTAGGAGTGGATGAAATAATGTTGGCATTATTTTTTAATTTTTTAAAAAATAAATGGTATCTTATTTAATTGTCCTGTTCCTTCCCATTCCCCCACCCCCTGGGATGTCACCCCCAAGCTCAGGGTAGGTAGGGAGCTGGGCAGGATGAAGCCACCCATTTGGCCTGGGGACCAGGGGGGTCTTCAGCATGGTTTTTCAGTTCCCTCCTGCTCTCACCCTAACTCCTACCTCCAAAGCATATTTTCATCCCTAATTTTTGTCCTGTAAATAAGCCAGGGTGGCAAGGGCTAATCCCAAGCCCTCTTTAGCCACAAGCCCCTCTTTTCAGGGTGGGCAGCAGGAACCAGGTCCCTTGCTTTGAGGGGGTTCCTAGGAGGAAAAGTGGGTCTCCTGAGAGACTGAAAGGGACCCTCCCTTAGTGTGCTTCTCACCCTTTCAAAACTGGTTGGGGCAGAGGGTCTGTGGGAGCCCAGTACAGACTAGGGAGTGCACATAGCAGGGGTCCCTCCCTATGCTTGGACTCTACCTAACTTCTGTCTCCTGCCCTTCCCCACTATCACTGTAATTTATGAATCCTGCCCACAAGGCAGCCCAGCCCTTGTGTCGTGTGTGTATATACTGTGCCTTTTTTCCTTGTTGTTCAGGGGTGGGAGGGGTGGTTTTTCACTGAAAAGAGGGATACACCTATGGCTTCCTTGATGTTGAATCGTTCACTATGTCCTGGTCATAGGTCATTCAATAAACAGATTGGTACCACCCAGCACAAGGTGTATGAGGGTCTGGAGCGTGACCAGTGGAGTGACTACCCAAGTGGCTGTATGAGTTGGTTGGCAGTGGGCCACAAATTGAGGGCAGCTGGGTAACTTCAGTCTAATGGGCCTTCCTTGCCCACCTGTGTGAATGGTACACACTCCAGGGATGGGTGAGGGCCTGTGACAAAAGGGCTGTTGGTGGTGCTGCTGAAATCAAAGGTCACGGGACTGGAGGAGTGGCTCAGGTAGTACAGTACCTGCCTCGCAAACACAAGGCCCTGAGTTCAAACCCCAGTACTGCATAAAAATAAATACAGCTTGTCTTGAAATCAAAGGTCACTATACCCACATTCCAATTTAGTCCCTGGATGTACAGCTGGCAGGATGGCTGACAACAGCAGTTCTTTGGGATTTGGGGTGTTAGGTGTCTCCACTGGGTGAGCTGCCCCTTAGTTTCGTCTTCCCTGCAGTTTGTGCCCCTCAGAGGGCACTCACTGCCCTGATAACCAGAGCCAAGCCTACCTCCTGTACTTCAGAGCTGGGGTCACTTGGTGGGAACTGACCTCTTCTGTACTTCTACATATGCAGAATGGGGGTGGGGTTTTTAATCCCTGTCTTTGACTAGTTCCATAGGCTCGAAGGCCAGGTTTGAAGGACATTAACACACATGAAGTGCCAGTGTATGGTAAGTGTTTTGTGAGCTGGAGAGGCCAGGGGACACGCCCACACAGAGGAGTTGGGATGGGTGTGTTGGACCCTTGCAGAGTGGAAGTCAGGTATGCTATGTAGAAATGAGCCCGGGACTGAATTGCCCAGTCCATGGCTAGGTCCTGCTCACCTAGCCATGAAATAGCTCTGAGCCACACCCCTTCCTGATGGCCAGTCATTACAGGCCACATTGTCCCAAAGGACAGACTAGCCAGGAGATGTACCAAGTTGTGTGACAGTCACATCAGCATTTTCAGTAATGGTCACTGCACTTAGCCTCAGTCTAGCTCCAGTGGGGGTCCAGAGCTCTTGGGACTGAGAATGAACGTAAGGATTGTGCCCACCTCCCAACCCAGCCTGTGTCACCATGGTGGGTGGCTTATGTGCCCAGGAGCCCCATCCTTTTGTGCTTCTCAGCAAGCTCCAAGCTCCATGACTCAGCACCTGTCCCGTGTCCCCCCCCCCCCCCCCGCCCACACCCTACACAGCTGTGCAACAGGGACAGAGCGCCTGCCTCAGTCCCAAGCTAAGGGCAGGAGGGCGCGCTTCCCTCCAAGCCATGGAGACCCTGGCTCCCTGCAGGACTGTGAGCTCTGGGCTCTGTCTTAGAGCATTTAAGCCCCAGTTTTCTCAACACCTGAAAAGGACAGGGAGATGGGCCCTTCAGAATGTGAGGGATTGATACTAGGCTGAGTGGGTTTGCCCCCTCAGGAAAGCCCAACCAGTAAGAGCAAAAAGGCCCAAGGCTGCCCATACTGAGAGCAGATGCCCGTCCCCTCCAATGCATCCCCAACTCCCGTTCCCTTACATTTGCCTTCAAGAGCCTTTCCACCAGCAGATCCAAAGTCCTCACCCTGGAGTCAGCCCAGTAACCCTGGACAAGTTACTTAGGTCCCAAGACCTCAGTTTCTTATCTATAAAGGCACACCCCATGGGGCTCTTGTGAGGGCTAAATGACAAACAGCAACAAAAGGCAGCCATTGTAAACAGTTTCCGGTTCACCTTGGAACACAGGAGGAAAACACCCAACTTGACACACACCTCAACTGGCTATAGCTCAGTCTACCCTCAGACACACCAGTACCTGGAACAGAGGAACTTGGGAAAGATGCACACAGGTTACTCACAGTGCCCTGGGGCCACAACCAAGTACTAGGAGCCTTCCTGGCAGGAAAGGGGAGAGCTAGCAGTGCCAAGCATGTGCGCTGTGAGCCCCAGGAGGGAGGGGGCTCTGCTAGGCTCCTGCTCCAGCATCTCCATCCCTCTTACCCAGAGCTGCTCCTGGGAGGAGGCTCCTCTATCCTGAGCACCAGATGTCCTCATGGCCCACACTCATTAGGGGGGTGGCCCTGGGCCAATGTGGCCAAACAGCCTGCGCGCTGGTGGCTGGCCCAGGGCCAGACTGTCAGTAAGGATCTGCCAGCTCAAGCTGTACAGTGGGTGTCTAGTCAAGGGGCTCACTTCCAAGAGGGCATGCACCCCTCCCCTTGGGAGAGAGGCCCTCTCTCCTGTGCCCATACCTCCAAATGGCTGAGGTCTAGTTGCATCCTTCCCATGGCTCCTACTGGTGAGAGCATTAAGCCTGATATTCAACCCTGGCCGCCCTCTCCAGCCACTTCTCCCTGGTCCCCAGCCGGCCGCGATCCTCAGCTCTTACCCATACTGTGTCCTCTGCCCGCACTAGCGTCTGTCCAGTCAGTGACTGATGCAACCATCAGTACCTCTCCGGGCAGGAACCACATTACAGGGTTTATTTACGCACAGTACCCTAGCCCTGCCACCCCACTGGCTACTACGCGGGCCCTTTAACCCTGCGGGCTCCATGGCCCCCAGTCCAGTCTGCGCGGGACTTCTGCTCTTTGGGTCTGGGGCTCGAGACCGAGAGTCCTCCGGGTGAGGAATGCGGACCTGTTTCAAACGGTGACCTCGGCTTTGCTATTGGTGCTCAGGTGCCGGGGTCCGCGACCCGCGCTGCCATAAAGACTGGGGGGCTGCGCGCTGAACACCTCAGGGAGCTTCTCCACACTGAACTGGCGCCTGGGCGCGTGGCCAGGCCGCCGGGGCGCCGGGGAGACCGGAGCCGCCAAGTGGCCGCGGGGGACAGGTCGGGCTGGACCGCCGGCTGTCCAGGCAGCGTAGGGGCCCGACAGGGCAGGGCCAGCAGGGGGCGCGTAGCTCGGCGGGGCCCAGGGACAGGCGTCGAGCAGCGCAGGCAAGTCCTCGGGAGGCCGCGGAGCCCGTGCCGGGAGGGTCCGCAGGGTCGGCTCGGTGGCGGGAAAGCGCTGGTAGAAGTCCTGGGGGGCAGCCTCTGTGGGGACAGCGCGGGGAGGGTTAAGTCTCGAGAGGCCGGACCTCGATGCCCCGAACACCCGCCGCAGTAAGGGGTGGCGGGTCACAGCGGGGTCAGAGTGAGGCCGAGGGGGCAGCCGATTGGCTGCGTGGGGGCGGCCCGAGCGCGGATTGGCCGATCTGGGCGGGCGTGGGAACTGCGGGACTCCGCACCCGGACCTGAGCTTTGCGGTTCAGGAACGCGGATATCCGGGCCACTGGCGCCGGCCGCCCTCACCAGGCCTTAACTCACCTGCGGCCTTGAGCGTGGCTGCTTTGAGGGTGGTGAACTTGGCGTAGTCGGGCTGCAAGGTCATGCTGCCACCGCCCTGCAGCCGGGAGCCACGCGGGGGTCCTGGGGTAGCGGACCCCAGGGGCGCGTTGTTGAGGCGTTTCTTGTCTGGAAGGGAGAGAGGGGAGTAAGGCGAAGACGTGGTGCGCTGACCCTGTACCTCCGCGTGCTCCACTGCCTCTTCCCAGCCCCCTCTCCAGCTCAGTGGGAACTTGGGCGATGTTATCTGGATGAAACAGAGCAGGACCCGGCAGAATGTCCAGGGTCTGGCTCAGAAAACCATGAACAATGGCAGCCAGCCCTGAGGGGTACTCCCCTAATGGATGGTTGGCCAGCACGTTAGGCCTAATCCAGAACTGAGTCCCAGAACCTGCTCCCCGCAGAGATGGGAGATGTCTGAGCAACAGAACCCAGGTAAGGGCGTAGGGGGAGCTGCTTCCCCCGCAAGAGACCAGAGGACAGCTCCAGATCCCACAGCCTCCGAACCACAGTCCTAGTCAGCAAATCCTGAATCTGGACCCTTCCTCATAGAATCATAGCCTCTGAGACTCTAGGCTGCAGGAGGGTCGCTCTCCACCAAAGACAGCTGACCAGCTTGTCCCGCCCCCACTCACAACTACAGAGGCAGAAACAGCAGCTCAGAGCCTCCTCTCTGCAGACAAGCACCCAACTCCTACCGCTCCGTTTACCTTTTCCCAGGCTCTGCTGTAAATGAACCAATGCCCACCTGCAGCCTACTCACCTGTGCTGTTGTGAGGAGATCCCCGGGGGAGGCCATCACTCATTTGCACCTGGACACAGCTACCTAGGGGCGGGCCCAGAGGTGGAGGCAGTGGCTCCTGGGGGCCTGGCTGCTTCAGCAGTTCTGTCAGCGTCCTGGGGGAACAGAGTGGTGGAGAGCAGACCTCTCAGCCTCCTGCCTGCCCATCAGCCAGATTCTGGTCTATCAAAGACTAGTCTCAGCCATCACTGTCTCACTATGTGGGTCCGGGCAGTTCTTTCAATCCCTCTCTCGGCTTTCTGCTCTAATATTTGACCACACACAGAGGTTCCCCTACAAGGCCTGGCCCTGTCATCCCCAAATGGCCAACTGAAGGAGCAGGTCAGGAAACTGATGGAGTGAAATGTAACCAGGACTACCTGGTTTTCCAGAGGCTACTGTCTGGGTTCGCTGTCCAGGACGCTCCCCAGTTGAACTGCCTGTCCTAACACGGGCTTCCTGGTCTACAATATCCATTTCTCAACCTCCTCCCATAAGCCTCCTATCCATTCGTCAAACCCCTCAGGGAGTCCCTCCTCCTCGGGAGGCCTCCCTTACCTGTCTTCAGTGACTGGGCGTCTGCTGGGCTCTGGGGTCCTGCTGTCAGCACAGGCAGGGAAGACAATGAGGGAGGGAGAGGGAGCTAGGAGATGCCTGCCTATGTGGCAGCCCAGAACTCAAAGACTGTGGCCCTGGGTACCCAGAACACCCAGCCCCCACCCAGCTGTGACTGTCTTACTGAGCCTTCCCCACAGACAGCCAACCCAGTCTTCATCCCAGATGCCTGCAGCGCCCAGAACCCATGATTTTCTCCCACTTCCCCTGACCCTCCTTCTCAGGCAGGGACTATGGCTTAATGAAGAGGTGCACTGGAGGACACCTGGGGTGGCCAGGGATTGGCTGTGATGTGGCAGGGTCTGAAAGTATCCACACCCTTTCTGAACTAACCTTCCTGCCTTGCCCTCTCCTCAGTGGTTCACTGTTGTAGTTTCATCTCTGGGCCAGCACTTCTAATCCAGCTCTCCCAAACACCTAATTGTCATGCCTCTGGACCTTTGCACAAGCTTTCTCCAGGGCTGACTTCAGTCCCCTCCAAGTCCTCTGAGAAGCTGTCCCTGGATCAGCCCCAACATGGCAGAATTAAGGGTGAGACTTGTGTAGTTCAAAACACACATACACAAACACACACACAAACATACTGTACACACACACACACACACACACACACACATGCATACACAAACAATGAGCCCAAGTTCTGTTCCAGGCGTCCCCCAGAGAAGAGAGGACACATGGTTGTGGGCATATAACCACACCTGTGGATGAAGACCTTCCAGGTGAGCATGCCAGCTAGACTGCCCAGTACCTCCCCACCATCACGGTTCTCCCTGCTCAAGGACATACCCTGTCCTCCTCATTGCTATTCTTGCCCAGTATCAGGGACCCCGAATTCAGGAGGCCAAGCTCCTGCCCATGCTCCATCCAGGACTCCACATCACCAAGGCAGTGCCACTGGTCCAGGGGGAGGTCAGAGTCCCAGCCCCAGCTCAGCCCTTCTTTCAGCTGCCTGGGAGGGGTGGCTAAGAGTTATGGAGGGCAAAAAAGGCCTCATCCCCAGCTCCTAAGATCCAGGAACTCAAACAGCTACATCTGGTCCACCAAGCCAGATGACACTGATAAATACCAGCCTGTTGCATGTGGTGTCAGCAGTCCACACGACCAAGGGGGCTGGGATATGGGTGGGTGAGGAGGACACCGGCAGGGCATGAGAGGTTCTGGGGGCATGAATGTGGGGTTGGGGGTGGGGGCTCTAGGGTCAAGACACATAGAATCCCAGCCTTCCCATCTAGCTGGGGAGGGAAACTTGGGTCCTGTGGAGCCCACCTCACACCAAGCTCAGGCCTCTACAATACACAAGTCTGTTCCTTCCAACACTTCAGTTCCCTTTCTGCAGAGAGCCCTGACCTTCCCCCAGTGGGGCTATTGAGTTGGGGTAGAGGTAGGGGCTTTTGAACTCCAGGAAAGAAAGATCAGGCCTGAGTCACAGCTGGTGGGGGAGGGAGGTGGATGGGAGCGGGTAGGAGGAGGGGAAAGTAGGAGAAGCTGGAAGATATCTCTCCCAAGCACCCATTCTCCTCCCTCTGCCCAAGACCCCCAATACTGCACCAGCCTTATCTCCTACCTGGCCAGTGAGGTTTGGGCCCCATGTCCTTCCCGTTGCACCGGCCCTTTGCCCTCCCCAAAGAACGGTGGAGCCCGTGGGGAGCGCAGTCCAGCACAGGCTGGAAGGTCAAGGGGAGCCTGAGCCGTATCAGGTGTCTCCCTCCATGAAGTGGGGCAGGGGGAGACAGACACTCAAAGGAAAACACCAGAAAGCGGCTGCTAAGAGAACCAGACTTCGAGAGCAGCGGGAAGGATGGAGGCGCCCAGGGATGCGGAGCAGGCAGGGAGGGACGTCAGGGCGTAGCGGTCGGGTGCCAGGGCCGGGGTCGCCAGCCGAGGAGCTCACCTGGTCACCGTACGCCGCGCGCGCGGGCTATGCGCCCTCTCCAGGCCCAGGCGCGCCCCGATGCCTGCCAACACCAGCAGCGCGGCGACGCCGCACACCGCGTAGACGGCCGTGTGGCTGCGCTCGCGGGCCGGGTCCCGGGGCGCCGCGGTGTCGCGGGCGCGGGCGGGCGGCCTGCCGGTTTGCACCCAGGCGGGCGTGTCGTAGTTGGAGCAGCGGCTCTGGTCGAGGCGCCGCGGCCCGTCGTGGCAGCAGAAGCGGTAGCCGCACGTGCCGCAGCAGAAGCTGTAGGCGCCCGAGCTGCAGTTGAAGGGCGGGTCCCACTGGCCCATCACGTCGTAGTAGCCGCGGCAGCGGTCGCCCCCAGCCGGGGCTGCCGTGCCGGGCGCCGCGGGCTCCTGGGCCTCGGGGGCCCCCGCACGGCCCGACGGCGGCCCGGCCAGCAGCAGCGCCAGCCGCAGCGCGATCGTGAGCTGGAGCCTCGGCAGGCGGCGGCCGCCGCACAGTCCCCGCGCCCCAGCTCGCTCCATGGGCCCCGCGCCTCTTGTTACTGCGCCCGGCGCATGGCCGGGCGCTGCGGCTCCCCCGGGCCCGGCTCCTCCGCACTCTCAGGGATCGCGCTGCCCCCTCCTCCGCCGTCAGCGTCCTCTGGGGACCCCAGACTCGAGTGGGCTCGGGCTGGAGTTCGCCGGGTCGCACCGCCGGTGGGCGCGTCCTCCGGGGCTCACCTCGGACCCGCGCCGGCCAGTCCGCACGCTGCGATTCTTCGCCCCCGAGTGGCCGGCGGCTCCTCGCCTGCGCAAGGTCCCCGGCTGCTCCCCGACCCGGCGGGCGTGGGGGTCCTCGGCCTAGCGGGGGCTGCGCCGGGGCGGCGGGCCGCCGGACTCCGCTGCCTTCCCGCCGCCCGCTCCGCGCTGCCGGCGATCTGGCTCCGGCTCGGGCTCCGGCGCGGGCTCGGCGCGGGCTCGGGCGGGCGGGCGGGGGAGGAAGAGAGGGAAGAGGGCGGGAGGGCGGCGGGAGGGAGGCAGAGCCGGAGGAGGAGCGCGGCCGCCGCGAGGGGAGGGAGGGGGCGCAGCAGGGCTAGCGCAGCCGGGGCGCCCCACCAGGGCCCCTCTCCAAGCCCTCCCCAAAATATTCCTCCGAACTAGAGCTCCAGGCGGCTCAGCGTAAAACTCCCGGGACTTTTACCTCGGACATCGGGAGCCTGCGACGGGCGCTTCCCGGTTTTTACACGTGCGGGAACTGACGCGCGGAGATCAAAGCAGTCCGGAATAGTCCCGTGAGGGTCGGTGTCTCCACCACCCCGTTTCGATCCCCTCTGTGCCTGCTGATCGACATCAGGAGGGAACTTTCCCCTCTCCCACCCCCGTCCCATCCTATAGAAAGGAACTCGCCCCCCGCCCCAGCAGAACAGCAGCTCAAGGGACAAGACTGAGTGTCCCCCGTACAGGTTAACTCCAGGGCAGCATGCGGGTTCCAAAACCTCACGGACGTTTAGCTAGGGTCTCAGGATATCCCTAACCTTGCGACGTTGGGCACGGCCCGACCAGCGCCCCCTTGTGATCAACTCCCCTCCCCAGGTGTGATGGGGAGGAGATTTCCAGCCTTTGCTGCGCCAGTCCTGGACACAGGGCCAGTGGCTGACCTTGTCCCTCAGGTCCTTTCACAAGCCAGGGGGGAGGTCAGAGAAGGGTTTGGAACCTGGACCTTGCTCTTGGTTGGGTCATGTTTTCCGAATTGAGTTTACATGGAGAATGAGACCCATTCTGCAGCACCTTGCTTCTCCCAAACTCAGTTTCTCATGAAAACAACAAAAACTTCCTAGAGCCCAGAGTGCTGTGGCAGTACTGTAATCCCAGCTACTTGGGAGGCTGAGATGGGAGAGTCACTTGGGTCCACAAGTTTAAGACCAGCCTGAGCAACATAGTAGAATCTGTCTCAAAAAACAAAAGAAACAAAAGAAAACCTCTTCCTGAAAGGAAGATTCATAATCCACCCCATTCAGGAGGTGGGGCTCAATGACACTTCTCACCATCCAGACAGGAACACCAGCAGGGCAAGGACTAGCTGTCCATCTCACCCGCAGGTCCCCCTCTCCCCAGCACAGCTCAGGCCTGTCAAGATTTGCTGAATGAATGAATGAGTGAGTGAATGAATGAACGAAATGGCATTAGCCTCTAGTGTCTGTAAGAGGAAGAATCTGGGTGCCCTAGGGTCTTTTCTGCTCCCCTTTCTATCACCCCTCCATGCCCTGGGATCAGCTCATGAAAGTGGAGGAGATGGAGGAAGAGGAGGAAGGATTTACATTTTAAGGAGGATCAAGTCCTTCTGTTTTCTGCGATGACGGGCTGACAGGCTCATTTCAGGTATTAGTGGGTTAAGGCGGAAGGAGAGCAACCTTCTCCCTCAGAATGTCTCCTTGCGCCCTGGTTAAAGACAGCTAGTCCCCTCCTTTCACATAGGCTCACACACACTTCCCACCCAGTCCTGCAGACTCACCTTCATTAAAAGACTTTCCTCATTGCAATTTTAGAAGAAGAAAAGAATAGATGAGCAAAGGAATAAAGTGAAACTGCTTTAATTCTATCAGAAGAGACAACCACACCAAAATATGTCACACTTAAATACCCTGTTCTATAGCTGGGTTTTAGTTTGTTTTTTGCTGTCCTCCAACTGTTCGTTTGTTATTCTGTTGAGAACTTCATGGCAGTGCTTCCTCAAGCGCCCTTTTCTGCTTCCTTAGGGGGCTTTCTGAGAACAGCATCAGTGGTGCTTTTGCGTCAAGTCTCCTCCTGCCAAGCCGTCCTCCAGATTGCGGGAGCTCTGAAGGTGCCCCAACCTCCCTGTCCCCGTTTTTAGGCACTAGGTTTAAAGAGGCTCATCTCTGTCCCACTGGAACTGTGGCCTCTTCCTTGGTAGGGTCTGGAGGAAGTGTCCAATTCTCTCCCCTAGGTCACATCTCCTCCTGGATCCCCCCACTGTCCCAGTATTGGACCATCTACTCAGCACCCTCCTATCAGGTCCTGCAAACACATGTGCATAGTGCCTGTCATTTGTCCTGTGAAGGAGCTGGATTCCAGCCCTCAACCCCATCCAGGGTCTTATCTCCAATTCCTCCCTTCGCAGCTTTCTTTCTGTCTTAGCCTGATTCTGTGGTCAGCCAGCAACCACAGGTGCCCCCAACTCCCTGGTCTGGGCCAGACACTCAGTGCCCTTTTCAGAAGAGGACCAGTCTCTGGAGTCAGGTGGAGAGCAGAAGGCAGCTCAAGACACAGCCAGGCTGCCTGGCTGAGTCCTGGGATGTGACCAACCATGTAGCTGCACTGCCCCCTCCCCACCCAGGGTGCCTGGTCATGGGTTGGGCAAGGGGATCTAAAGACAGCACAGCTGGGCTCCAGGGCACCTGCCCCTTGTCTCTTCTGCCAGCCCCTCCCAAGTCTGTGTCACCAAAAATCATCCATTGATCCAGGCTTAAAATAACCCCTGGCATCTGCAGCGAGCACCGTGGGGCGGGCAGAGGAGCCGAGTCTCTGCCTGAAGGGCACCCGCCCCGCCCCCCGCTCCCAGTGCTGGCAGTTTGAGTGTGCGGGTGTCTGAGTGTGCTCATGGATGGGAGCGAGAGAATGCGAGTCAGGGGACTATGAACATCTTCCCCACACCATGGGCGGATGTGCACACACGTGTGTCCATGTGGGTGTGCCCATGCACACATGTCCTTCCCTCCCTGCCAGCTCTGGCTGTGGAAGCCTGGGGGTCCTGAGAGGCTGAGGCTGTGCACATTAGGGAAAGCCTATGTTGGGCCTCAGTGTAACCATTTTAGATGGTAGGTGACCAGTCAGCACTGCTGGATCTGCACATGTACAGCCAGTGAAGGAGGCCCTTGCCTTCCAGGGGCTGTTCTCTCTTCCTGAAATGCCTTCCCAGTCTATCACACTGGATGCTCCTGTTTATCCTTCATTTTGGAGCCAGACTGACTGGATTGCAATTTCTGCTCTACTAGGGCTGGTCAGCCTCTCTAGGCCTCAGTTTTCTCATCTGCAAGATGGGCAGCTAGCTCCTTTTAGGCAGGGCTGCAGAGAAGCCAGTGGACAACGACCGACTGCTAAACACCAGGGTATATGCGGTCCCCTGGGATGACTGCCTGCAGAAGACAGACTGACATCAGACCCCACTCACGAGTCAGAATGGCCTCAATCCTAAATTTACCTTCTTCCACTTCCTCCATGCTGGGCTCCCCGCTAGTACAAATGCCGGTACCAGGAGGGGGTCTGAAGGGAGGGCCCACTGTTTCCTTTGTCTCCTGAGAGGCAGCTAGTGACTCAGCCTCCAGCTGTCCGTGGGAGGGAGGGGGCGCCCGGGCTCCTGAGGTCACGAGGGAGCAGAGGAATTGAGAAACAGAGATGAGGCTCAGCCTCCCTTCCAATCCCTGTGCACCGCTCCAGGGCAGCAGCCTACCTTGCCTCCAGAGTCTCAGCTAACACTCTTGCCTGAACCCACCCCATAGTCTCCTCCTTCAGGACCCTCCAAAGGTCCCAGCGCACGTGCAGAGCCAAAACTGGCCATCAAGACTGTAGGAGGACAGGGCTCAGCCGAGGCCGCACTGCAGGGCCACTAGGCCAGGGGCTCCTTCTCCCTCCAGCCCGCCTTCCTCACTCCTGGAGTCAGCTCAAAATTCGCTTGGGAGAGGGGTGCAGAGGTCCTACCTACACCTTGTCCTAAAGTTGGGTGAAGGCCCGCATCCAGGGATGCGCGTGAGGACGGATCCCGAGTGCATGCAAAGCTGGAGAGCCAGAACCCGGGCTGAAGATGTCTCTCAGCGCTGGCCTGTGCAAGACCCTGGGTTCCACCCCAAGGCAAGAAAAGAAGAAAAAAAAAAGTTGGGGGCGTGGCTCAAGTGTAGACGCCTGCCCAGCGAGCGCGAGGCCTTGAGTTCAAACCACAGAACCGAAAAAAATAAACAGCTAAAAGCGGATCCCCGCAGTCCTGGTCCCGCCCGTAACCGGCTCCTCCCTTTCTCCTCGGCCCTCAGACTTGACCCCACCCCTTAGGCTTGCCGCTGGCCCCGCCCCTTTCCGGCAACCTCAGCCCCGCCTCTCCTTGACCCCGCCCCTCGGGCCTGCAACCCGCTGCCTGCTCAGCGCAGCTAGTGGGTAGACTGCCACCGCGGCGCTGGCCGCAGGAACCGCGCGGACGGACTTTCGCCTGCCCCGCAGTCGCTGCTCCCGCCTGGGGCTGGAGCTGGATCCCAGATCCTCTGCACCCTAGGCAAGTGGATGCTCGGGGGCCCTCTGCGTCCCGGGACTCCGGTAACGTCCGTTACTCGTCACACCTGTCTCCCCAGCTGCCGCACCCTGCCCGGGAGTCCCGGGAGGACAGCGCACAGGCCGGGAACACGGACATGTCTCCCCCAAGGTCCTCCCTGACTGTCCTCGTGACCCTGGGCAGTGGGCCCTACCAAACTCCCAATCTCTCCCTCCCCTCCAGAACTGCTCCCAAGCCACCCTCTGCTGCTGGCATTCCCTGCCCCTGGCTCTGCATGCCACATGTGCCCTTGAATCTCGAAGCACAGCTGGTGGTCCTCAGGAATCCCATTTCATAAATGTGGCCCAAAGAGATGCTACCAGCTTCTAGGCACAGTGCTGTGGGGGGCCCAGCCCTGTTGAGACAGAGGTGGCACAGAGTCAAGCCTTCCTCCCTAGCCTCACCAGCTGGGCCTCCTCACCCCGACCCTAAACCTCCAGTTCGGGGCTACCAGACAGGAAGTGAAAGGGGCCTGCAGGAAATGCCAGGAGGAACCGAGACTTCAGCCAGCCCCTGCCCCCACCTGAGGGTCCCTGGGGATCTTGAGGAAACCAAACCTTTCTTAAGGAAAAACTGGCCAGAAACAGGCTAGGGAGAGTGAGTCTGCTTCCCTCTGTTCCCACCTCAACCACTGGTCCTTCCAGAGTCTATCTTGAATCCCTCACTGAAAAACAAGACCAGTTGGGGAGAAAAATCTTTGAACAGTGATGAAAACAAGAGGTAGGGCCTGGCATCAATCCCTAGAGCCAGCCATTCCCAAGAAGGGAGTCGGGACAGGTAGCACACTGTTGGGCAGGCACACTGGACAAGGGCAGGAAGGCCAGGTGTAACTGAGCCCACCACTAATCTTGGTTTGTGTCTTTGGCCAATCCCTTTACCTCTCTGTAAAGAGAGGCCCACAAAATCCTTGCTCATGGATGCAAAATGGTCCTGATTATCAGGAAAGCGGCTCCACCCACAAGGGCCTTTAGAAAGGTCAGTCTTTGGTAGACTCTCCTGGGAAACAGACTGCAAAGACCCATGCTCTGTGCCTCAGTTACAATAGCAAACCCCGAAAATAGCCAGTTGCTCAGGTGAAAACTTGACAAGTGTTGAACCCCTCTTGGGAAGTGTCTGAAGACGGCACACCCAAGGTCGGGGTGGGAATCATGTTTACAGTGATTGAAGTTAAGGAAACATGCACCACACACTGAGGGGCTCAACAGGCCATCTCCCCACCCTGGATTATCGCCCCACTTTCCAGCTTGCCTACAAAATGTACCTTCTGGTTTCTTTTTAATAAAAAACTTATTTTTAACCAAACACAAATACCTAGCCACCCCTTTGCAGGTGCTGTTTATGAAGATCAAGTGCAGTATCAACGTAGCTCCTTAGAAAGTAACACCTAGGACAGAGGGAGGAGACTGATTTCATTGCCTGGGTGGTGGGGCCCTTTGGGAGGACTATGGAGGGACATTGTACCTGCTTCTTGTTCACCCCTCCACTGGTCTCTCCTGGTTCTTCACTCATGGGCTATTTGCTGGTGACAATGCTAAGTCTTCTCCCTATCTGGGCCTCAGTTTCCTCCTCTGTGAAATGGGGATGTATGAGAGACTTCTCCAAGATTCCTCCAGCCCTTCTATGGTGGTGGTGGAGACCACAAGCCAGGAAGAGAACTTTGCATCCAGCCCTCCATTTTTCAGAAGAAGAAACTGAGATCAGAGGGGAAACTGCAGCAGCCTGGGGGTCAGCTGGGATGGAGAGGTACCAAAGGTTTGCATGTCTGGGCCCCAAGGGGTTTCACTCACCCTTTTCACCTTCAGAACCTAGACCCTGGCAGTAGCTAAGACAGGAGGGTGGGAGACAGGGGTGTCCAAGAGCAGCTCAGACTCTCTAACCCTGGGATAGGGTGGGGGGAGTGGATGGCTGGGCCCAGCCCGGCCACCTGGCTCTCTGAGGATAGGGGCATCTCAGATGGATTCAGGGTGGAAATAGCTGGTCAGAGCCTTGATACGAATGTCTAGGTTCTGAAGCTTCAAATGCCAGTGGCACTGTCTTCTGAGCTGGGAAAGAGGTGGAGCCTACCGGGCAGCTCTGGAGGGCAGCTCAGGGAGAAACAAGCAGAAAACCTCTGATGCACAGACCAGAACATGGTCAGTGTTTCATAGGGGGAAATCAGTATCTAGGGTTCCACCTTCTGACTCCCAGTCCAATGCCCCTTCCATTTGGGCAGGCAGCAGAGATGAAGGCACAGTGCAATCCAGAACTGGAGAGGATCTTAGCCCCAGGACCCAGAGTAAGGAGCACCACTGCGGGAGGACAGCTTCCCCTGGGTCAGTGGTGAGCCTAGGGGCCAACACAGGACGGCCAAGTGAGCCCAGTACTTGGGGCCCAGGCCACAGAGATGAGGGGAAGGCAGGTCATGGATGGAAGAGCACAGGAGGAACCTCAGGTCCATCTGATTCAAAGTCACAGGCGTGCCCTGGCCTCTCTTCGAAGGAGCCTCCTATAGGTCCTGGGCCCCGTCCTGTGCCTCCCTGAGTGGACTGTGCCTCAGATGCAGCTGGGCCCCAGGTGGTTCCTAAGGGAGTGTTCTGCCTGGGTGTTCCTTTAGCTTGAGCTTGGAGTCCAGCCTCAGAGTCTGCAGACCTCCTTCCAAATGCAGCCTGAGGCTCTAGAAGTTGCTACCAGGTTGGAAATGCTCTCTTAGGTCCCAGCAGATTTGGGCCAAGTCCAGGGTAGATCCTAGGACACAGATATCTGAGAATTCATTCCGCACAATCTTCTTTTTCCCTGGTCATTTCTAAAAACAAATAACCTTGGGGCTGGGGGTGAAGGTCGGTTAGAGCACTTGCCCAGCATGAGCAAGGTTCTGTGTCTGATCCCCAGCACCAAAATTAATAATAATAAAAAATGTAAAAAGTTACAAATAATCTTGTACTAAGTCTTAAAGTGAAACTGTCAGCTCATTGCTGCTACTTGCATCAGTTTAAAAGCAGGACAATTCTGAGAGCAAGTGTTAAAGAAATACAACACTTAGTTACAAATTAAGCATCCTCCCACTTAGTCTTTTTTTCAGATTAATTTTGGCTTAATAGTAGCTTCCCCCTATAAAAGAAAAATCTCTTACTCATAGTGCATGTACTAGTCTGTTTTGCATTACTATAACAGAATGCCTGAGGATGGGTAACTTTATAAAGAAAAGAGATTGGGCTGGAGGTGTGACTCAAGTGGTAGAGTGCAAGTGCAAAGCCCTGAGTTCAAATCCCAGTACCATCAAAGGAGTGGGGCAGAAAGAAGAGATTTATTTAGCTCACAGTTCTAAAGGTTCAAGGGCCCACATCTGGTATGGCCTTCTTGCTGGCAAAGTCCAAAGTGGCACAGGAATCACTTGGCAAGACACAGGGTATGTCTTTTCTGGTCTCTCTCCTTACAAAAGTCACCAGTGTTCAATCATGGGAGCTCCATCCTGATGACCTTGTCTAGTCCTAGTCACCCCCAAAGGTCCCACCTCTGAACCCCAAAGTGAGATTAAATTTTCAGCCTTCTAATACCTCACAACAAGGGTTAAACTTCGACACATGAAGCCTTAGGAGACACACTGAAACCATAGCTAAACCATGGCACACGAAGCCCTTCAAAAACACAGGAGCGCCACACAGTCCTCAAGACCGTCAGAGGTGTTCACACAAGCAACTGCAAGCTGGCTGGAGCCACACTGTGCCCGGAAGGGCCTATGGTTTTGCAGCGGTCAGCTGAGAGCAGTGTGGCACCCAAGCAAAGGGTGGTAGCACTGGGGTGAAGAGCTGAATTCAGTTTTCAAGAAGCAGGGCGGAGCCCCCGCCTGCCCCTGCACTGCTACTGCTGCTCAGGACCTGCAGTCTTGGTGGTCACTAGCTCAGTGGAGCCCAGTTCTGTGGCCGGCACAGGGACACTGTGGCCTGGTGGGGTGGTATCTGAATCTTCTCTGGGTAGAGGCCAGACAGGAGCTGAGGCATCAAGGGTTCGTGAAGAGGGGACAAAGATGTTGTCCAGGGGCTCTGAGGTGGACAGAGTACCGGATATGAAGGATCAGGATTGAGTCACAGCTTTCCCTACTCCCTGTTCTGGAAGCTTCCTCCTGAGAGACAGCTGTCAGTGGAGGGAGCCCTATTGTAGGGTGGGGAGGAGTGGCCCGTGACAGGCCCCAGGATGGGAAATGCTGAGTTCAGAGGCCAGACAGGGGACAGTGCTGTCAGGGAGAGGTGGGAAATCCAGTCTGGTCATCCCACAGATGACACAGTGGCCCATGTGTCTCTTTCTTCTTCAGCCCTGGGTCCCCAGCCTGGACGAGGGGCTGGCTCCCTGAGATCCGCAGAGCAAACGTCCTCCGTGGTCCGTGTCATCCCTCAGCCCTGTCTCCCAGTTGGAAACTCCCCTACTCCCCAAGGGCCATGTGCCCCCTAGGCCGCCCCTACCCCAGCCCATGTGACCCACTGCCATAGAGCAATGCCATGTGGCTCCCCTAAACGCGGGACTCACCGTCCTGGCCTCCGGCTGGGGCCTTGGAGGATGCTGTGCTGCGCAGGTTCCTCCACCTCCAGCTCACCAGGGCCACCAGGGCCAGGGCCAGCGCCAGGCCCAGCAGCGCGGGGGCGCCGAAGAGCAGCCCGGGCAGGGGCAGCACGGCCTGGGGCCCGGTTCCCGCGCCCACCGACTCCTGCGGTTGCAGCGCCGTCCCCGGCGCCTGGCTGCTGGCCGCGGATGCTGGTGGAGGGGACGGTGAGGGAGGGCGGGGAGCAGAGGGAGGGGACGGCCGAGGGTCGGAGGGAGGCGACACTGCGCAGAGAGGAGGGACAGCAGGTGGGGTGGACGTGGGGAGGGGGAGAGAGGGGTGGTGAGGGCCACGCCATGGCCGCCGGCCCCATGGGACCCGCATCAGCTCGCGCCCTGAGTCCTGGGGGGCGGCACCCTCCTCCCCCGGGGCCCCCTTACCGCGTCCCGGCTCGGGCGTGCGGAGCAGCCTGCAGGCCACGCAGTGCCGCACCAGCGGGTCGAAGCACTCGGCCTGGACGCACGGGG
The DNA here is from genome assembly GCF_047511655.1 of Castor canadensis. NCBI lineage: Eukaryota > Metazoa > Chordata > Mammalia > Rodentia > Castoridae > Castor > Castor canadensis. The sequence continues at coordinate 151,588,975 of NC_133393.1, forward strand.
TGGGCGCCGGCCCGTCCCTGCCCCTGCGGCTCCGGGCCGCGCGCCGCGCAGTGCCCATTCCTCCGGCCGCGCGCAGCTGGGACAGTTCTGGGCTTGGCCTCCGGGGCCCTGGGGAGGAAACCCCGAGGCACCACCCCCGCCCCGCCCCGCCCCGCGTGCGGACTGCGCTTGCCAGGGCCCAGGGCCCCGCACCCTAGACCTTGTCTTTCACCTGTGGTTCCCCCATTCAGCCACTCAGCCATCACCCCAGACCCCAGCTGGGCGGGCCCTGTGAGGGGCCCTGGGACTCACAGGGGTTCAGACCAGAGCCTGCTCTTGGGCAGGCAGGGAGGTGGCCCCTGCGGTCAGGACACAGACCCGGTGGTGGCCGTCTCTGCTTTGCCTCACCAGTGCCAGCCATGACCCCAAGGGCTCCCACCAGCCAGTTTTTCCCCAGTCCCTCTTGCCTCCTGCTCTGCCCTTCCCAGGCAGAGCTGGCTCAGGCCTGGACCCCTCCCCAGGGACCACCTTGTAAAGCCCCCAGTTGCACGTGTGCCTGCCAGGGGACTCCCACACCCGTGGCCATATGCAGGGAAGATACATGATGTCTCACAGCCTAGCCCGACCTCAACTCCCTGTCCCCTTTGGCAGCAGCAGAGACAAGCGGCGAGGCTCCCAGTATGGCATGGGAGCCAGTGGGTGCGGGGGCCCGGCCTGAGGCCCACCAGCACAGGTCACTACAGAAGAGGGCAGGGAGGCTGTGTGGAGGAAGTGATGTTGAGGTGTTGGAGTGAAGTCTAGGGGATGGTGATGGAGTGGAGGTTGCGTGCCAGCAAGGTCCTAGGCCCAAACAGGAAGGCCAAGGAATGCTGCGACCAGAGGGCCAGGCTGGGACCTTGACTGGATCGTTAGGCAGCTTGGGCTCTGGCTGGAGGACAGTGGGGAGCTGTGCATGGCTTTGAGCAGGCAGGGATCCAGTAAGATGTGCAGATTAGCAAAGAATCTATGGCCCACCCAGTCCCCCCACAGATGCATGTGATATGTCTGTCCTGCTCACTCCTGTGACTCACTGACACCCCTTCCTGTCGGGGCCTACTCTCCAAGGTTTGTTCCCCACCTGGCTTTTACCCGTGTCTCAGATTGAGTCTCGGTCACACACACCAGCTCTCTTGCCCTTCGGACATACACTGCCTATCCCTAGAGTAGGGGTGAGGGCTGGCGGGAGCCTCAGGGAGAGCCTAATGGTGGGCCACACAGACCCCTAAACTCTTAGCGACAGCAACTGTCCAGGGGCTGGGGAGGAGCTTGGGGACAGAGGTGCATCTTTTGACACTACAAGGTGGAGGGTAATGGCAGGGGAGAGGCTAAATGGGGGAGAGGCATGGCCATGGCTGTGGGGGATGCTGGGAAAAAGGAGGGAGCTCCCAGGCTGCCAGTGAAGCCCAGGCCAGCAGTGAGGAGCCCCCAGGGTGTTAAACTGAGAGCGGGGAGGGGCAGGGGCAGGTTTCCAGATGGAGCTTTATTTAGAAGGGCCCTCTCTCTGGCTGCTGTGAGTTGGAGGCTGGACCGAGCAGACAAGAGGCTGATGCCTCTGTCCAAGGCAGGGGATGATGCTTATGATGACCATGGAGTGAGGAGAACAAGACTGGCCCCCAGGTTTCTGGCTTGGGAGACCCTAAGGACTCCATCACAGCCTCCAGTCAGCCAGCCTTGAGCAGCCCACCGCCTCTCCATCCCCTGCCTACGGGCCAGCAACTCTGCAGCAGGAAGGTGTAGGCGGCAGGGAAGCTGCAAAGGAGAAGTGGGTCTGAGGAGGTGGGTGTGGGTGTTCATGTGGGTGTATCAGGTGTGGGGAGGCGGGGCTGCGAGCCAGACCAGAAGCCAGGGCAGAGACTGTGCTTCTTATGGGATAGAGAGGAGGGAGCAAGGCCAGAAGACTGGGCTACAACCCTCTACCCACACCCACCTCTTATCACTGCCGGTGCTACAGTTCTTCCCTCTTAACTGTTAGGGCCACAGAGCCCTGCCTGCTCACAGACATGCTACTTAGCCCTGGCACACGCTGAAGATTACGGGAACCCAGAAGCTGGGCGCCTGCCCTGGGGAGAGAGTAGCCCAGTGGGGCGGCGGCTGGAATAAGCAATGTGAGTTAAGCCAAGGGTGCCAACCTGCACAGCCGCCCCATCTCACAGCCCAGTGTGTAAGTCACTGGTTGGTCTGCCTCCTCCAGCAGACAGGGAGGGAAAGAGTTGCAACTGTCAGAATTACAGGGTCCCTCCACTTTGGACAGAGGGGGAGGTTGGCCACCTGGAAGGAAAGAAGTAGAATTATATATTCGACACAAATGTCTGCTGGTTATTTCCTACGTGTCCCCAGTGAGTCGGGTGCCCAGGACAAAGCCAGGAACAGTAAAAGGCCTACGGGATTTGTGTCTGCGGTGTGTGCAGGTGTCTAGCATCAGCCTTCACTTGGGCCTGCAAAGTGGGGTAGGGCAGGGGTTGCGGCAGGTCTTGGATCTCTGCTTGGGTGACTCAGTTAAGAAGAGAAATTTCACCAATGTGGGAAATGTTAGTCTCCACCTCAATATATTCTTTTTTTCATACTTCTTAAATTAAGTTTATTAATTTTTGAATTCAAGTCTTCTATATCACTTAAAAAAAAAAACAAAACGAACTATTGCCAGTTTATTGCAAAAGAATCAACTCAGAAACAGCCAGATGGAACAGAAGCAAAAAGGGCAAGGCATGTGGGAATGGCAGGGGCTTCCATGCCTTTGCTGAGCAGGCACACCACCTTGTGACACCCTCTGGAGCCCTCCATGTGCCGCTGGCCCAGAAGCTCTTCTGTGTCTTTTTTTTTTTAATGGAGTTTGAACTCAGGGCTTCGTGTTTGCACACCTTCAGTCCATTTTGCTCTGGTCATTTTGAAGATAGGATCTTGAGAACTTTTTGCCTGGGCTGGCCTTCAACCACAATTCTCCTGATCTTAGCCTCCCAAGCAGCTAGGATTACAGGCATGAGCCATGGGTGCCCAACTCCATGTTACTTTTTGACTATGAGAAATATCCAAGAGAGAAGAGTTGTAGCTCTTGCAAATTTTTCTTTTGTGATGGCCTCGAGCTCCTGGGCTGCAGAAATCTACCTGCCTCAGCCTCCTGAATAGTTGAAACTACAGACAGGAGTCGCTATGCCATTAAGTTTTTACTTGGACTGGAGGTGTGGCTCAAGCAATAAAGCATCTGCTTTGCAAGCATGAAGCCCTGAATTCAAACCCCAGTTCCAACAACAAAAAAAGATAAAGTTTTTACTTCAAATAATTTAATATTATGACTTCAATGTATTTTTCTTTTCTGTGGTGCTGGCGATGAAACCCAGGGCCTTGTGTGCTAGGGGAGTGTTCTACCATTGCGCTACATTCCCAGCCCTTTCAATGTTTTTTGTTGTTGTTTTGAGACAGGCTATCACTATGTAGCCTACACTGGCCTCAAACTTGAAATTCTCCTGCTTCAGCCTCCTGAATGCTGGGATGCAGTCTTTTTTTTGTTTTGTTTTGTTTTTGGATACTGGGTTTTGAACTCAGGGCCTACACCTTGAGCCACTCCACCAGCCCGTTTTTTGTGATTTTTTTTTTCATGATAGGGTCTCACAAACTTTTTCCCCAGGTGGGCTTTGAACTGCAATCCTCCTGATGTCTGCCTCTTGAGTAGCCAGGATTACAGGCGTGAGCCATGCATTTCTGAGTAGGGAACAAGAAACATTGTATAAAACTCCTTCTAATTGAATTTGTCTTAAAGTTCTCAACTTTTCACTCCCTGAATTTTTTTTAAAGATGACTAACTTAGGGTCTATTAGGGAGAAGGAATTTTTATCCCTAAAATTTCCCCAAACAGCCTCAGCTGAGGAAACAGAGGATCCGAGGGAGGAAGGGACTTCCCAGAATGACGCAGCTAGTACAAAAGGGCCTGGATAGGGTCTGTGCCTACCTGACTGTGAAGCAGGCCTGTACCCTTGGTGCCTTAGGGACAGGGTAGGGGAAGTGAGGCTACTGTGTCTATGGGACAAGCCCAGTGTCGTCGGGGAGGGTAGTCCCTGGAGACAGGCCCAGCCCCCCAGATCTGGATGTGAAACTACTCTGAGACCCAGGATGTGCTCTGAATTTCAAAATTAGTTTTAGTCGTTTACGCCAATAATACCTGAAGGTATCTCCATGAAAAAGCCTTCAAACAATACTCAAGTCTCTGAGGAAGCAGGGGAGTTTCCCCACAGTCCCAAAAAGCACCTCAGTTTGTCCTTGGCAGCCCTTTATTCCCGACTGCCTTACACTCTCAGGTATGCACATGCAGACAAAGGGTTTTTTGGCATTTCCTACGTGAGGTCACCCAGCATGGGTCACTCTGTGGGCCTGCCTTATTTCCCTGGGCTGGGCTGGTTCTGGGGGCTCGTGCCAGCTTTTGGTCCCACTGTTTTGTACAGTGCCTGGATCCCCATTATGGGATCCCTTTCTGTGTATTTAGTTTTAACACTCAAGGACACTGCTAGAAAGTCTCCTTCACCCCAGGTTCAGTGGGAAGGACACAATGGAAAGGGACAGGGTATTGTTGAGCCTCTGGATGCTGGGGAGCAGTTGGGGAATTAGTATAAAGTCTGGCAGGCCTGAGCATCAGGACCCAGAGGCACAGTGGCAGCCAGAGAAGCCCTAGCCTCCTTCCTCTCTGAACCCAAGCCAGACAAGGGCAGGTTCTACTCTTTCATAAAGTTACGAATCCCTGCCCAGGCCTCCGTTAGCCCAAGCACCATTGCCCCACCCTGTGGCACACCACAGGGCTCATGGTCAGACAGCTCTAGCCATTCTCAACATGGACCTGGGGTGGAGACATGAGACCCTCTGTGTGAGGTTAGACAGGAGGTCAATGGCCCCTCAGCCTCTCAGCCACAGGAAGTGGAGTCCCCAACCCCTGGGGACCAGCCAGCAGGTTCATGGGGTACAGAGAAGCTGTGAGGCCCAGGTGGAGGGAGGGAAGCAAGGAGCAGGAGCCTCCCCAGGCCCCTCCTCCCTGGTTTCATTCAGGGCACACACAGCAGGGAGGAGGAGGGCTGGGCTCTGGCCTCCTGCAGGCTTCTGACCCTGTATGAATGCACAGGTCGACTCTATGGGCAGATGCCTCACCATCCATCTATATGTTCAGTAAAATTACTGAGCATCTATATGCACCAGGTGCTGTTTTACGTTCTGGGGCAGCAGCAGGAAACCACAGAATAAAAGCCCAGCAGGAAAGCTATTTAGTAGGTGACAGATAAAAAGTGCCAGAAAGGGGGCACCAGGGAATGAGGGGTGCAATTATAAACAAGTGAGTAAGAAAAGGCCTGGCAAGAGGATGACCTTGGAACAGAGAGGGGCAGAGGTAACAACTATCCTCTGGGGAATAGACAGGTGAGGGAGAGGGTGGGGAATAGCACTTCAGTGACCAGGAACAGAGCAGGGGACAGTTCCACACCCCCCCCCCTTGCAGCCACCCTATGAGGGAAGAAGCATGGAGAACCTGACAAAGAAGGAAGCCAGGTAGAGAGCAAAGGGATGGCCAGGCAGCTCCTAGGCCCTCGCTTATTACACACACGCCAGGTCCTGTCTGTCTGCAATTGTACAGGGAGAGGGGTTGGAGAGGGCAGCCCTCACAGGGTAGCTAGGCAGAACACACACTCACTGGCCATGCTCCTGAGCCTCCCAAATGCCTCTGGCATTCCCCTTGATATAAGAGGCTCAGTAGCACGGGACTGTCCATTATCTCCATCCTCCTTCCTGGAGCTTGTCCTCAGTGGCCTTGTCCATGAGGTAATACTTAGGCAGGGCTCAGAGGTGGGGTGTACAGGGCATAGCAGCCCACCATTGTTTCGTCAGCCCCCAAGTGTCTTGAAAAGCCCTTTCACAATGGTCCCAGGGAGCCTGGAAGGAAAGGGGCTTACACCAGCTGGTGCCTCTGGACAAGGTCCCTGTGTGTGTGTTGCAGTGCTAGCTATCACAGGATTTTCTCTCTAGAACCTGCAAGGCTCACCTTGCCTACCCCAACACTAAATGCACCAGCCCTGCAGGCCACCATCTGGGGAGGGTGGACACAGGACAGGCACAGGGTCAGATTCTTGTTCTCAGCTTCATGACAACCCCAGAGGTGGTACAGGCAGTGAGTGAGCTCAGAGGAAATGAGATGCTCCACGTCAGAGCCTGGTGGTGGGACTCACAGCAGGGACCCAAAGCCCATCGTCCTCATGCTCAAGAGCATGGCAGCTTCCAGGCTCAGCTGAAGGAGTGTCTCCTACCCAATCTTTGGGCCACTCACACCTGTGAGCACCCGTGTTCTGGCTTATCCTTAAAAAATGCCTCCAATTAGCCTGACCCCATTCCGAGATGAGGGGACTGAGGCTCATCTAGGGCAAATGACTTGAGATGTCAGCAGAATGTAGCCATACCGTCTCTCCTGCCTCTCTACCCACCTTGGCTGCAAGCACCAATCCCAGGCACATCACTGGCCACAGGGCTGGTCCTTTATTACTTCAATTGCCGCTGGACACTCCTACAGGCCTTCAGACTGTGACACAAGCATTCCCTGGCCACTTGTCCCCAGCCTTCTGGGGACAGCAGGTCTGAGAGCACCTGAGTGCCATGTAAGTGTCGTTCAGCTCTGCTCTGAGGCAGGGGCAGCCCGGCCCAAACCACAGAGACAGCCTCTTGTTCCAGAGCTCCTGCCAAGCTTGGCAGGGAGCTGGCAGCAGTGACAGCCTTGTGTTCCCCCAGCACTTGGAAGCCTCCCAGGTCCTCGCTGGAGAATGCAATGCTACTTCTCTTGTTAAATGGCACCAGGTGGCAAAGAAAATATGGCACAGAGACCTGAGGTAGAGAGGTGTGCCCCATGCTGGCTGGGGGCAGGGTAAGGGGTATAAGACTTCACTATCTTCAGCAAAAGGTTGTGCTCAGCAGAGGTGGCAGGATGTATTCCCACTGCCTTCCTCCTCTGCTCAGGTACCACTCTGCCAGTCCCCAGAGCCCACTCTTTATGGCACAGGATACTGAGGGGGCCCAGGACAAAACTAGTTCCCAGGAGGCCTATACCCTCAGAAGACCAGCCTTCTGCTGGGCCTCTTATTTTTGGCATACTGGGGTTTGAACACAGGACAGGCATGAGCCATTAGCTCCATCTCTGGTACCACCCTCTTCCTCCACCTGGACCCAACCCTCTGCTGGCCTCCCTGCCCAAATGCCTTCGGGCATTCCCTGAGGCTGGCCACTGATGCCCTCCTCCTGTGGCACAGGCCCTGCCCTCCTCCTATCCTGCCCCCTCACTGGGCTGACAGCACCCTCAAAGACTGTCCTGAGGCAGGGTCTTAAGGGACCATCTACAGTCTGCTGCTTTCTCAGGTGCCAAGGCATCTGTCTCCATCGTCTGTGTCTTCAGCTCAAGCCCTACCCAGCAGAGATGCCACACCTTTGCTCAGACAGACACACAGACAACTGAGGACAAGTGTGGCCTGAGTTGATTTTGCTGCCAATTAGCTATGTGACCGTGCAGAGTCTCAGTTTCATGAACTGTGAAATGGGAAATCGGCAACCTCACAAGTCTTCTGGGAGAGTGACAGCGGCTGCTGCTGTGTGAGAAGAGCTCTGTGAAGCGTGGAATGCCCTGAAAATATCGGGTGACACGCACAGCCTCAACCGGAACCTATGCAGCTGAGGTCCTCGGTAGGGACCAGGGCTAGGTTCTTAAAGGTACCTCCAGAAAGGAGGCAGGCAGGGCCCTGCCCTAATAAAAGGAGTTCTAAGTTGGTTTGTTCTTCAGTGAAAAGCATGAACACCAGCTATGTTGGTGTGGTCAAACCAGAGGCTTGGAAGGCAGGCTGTGGCTCAGGCAGGGTGAGGTTAGGTCACTCACCAGAACCCCCTCCACCCCAAGCTCCTGTGTACCAAACCCACTCCCTGTCGCTGTAGGAGCCTTGACTTGACTGACAGGATTCTTCCAGTCAATCCTGGCACCTCTACAAATTTCTGATTAGATCCAAGGCAGGAACACATTCTCACTGCTGACTCAAAGCTCTCCTGCCAGCTTTTCTCACTTCTCACACACTCTTGACCTGGGTGGTGTAATTGCCCATGTGCACCAGTTTTTAAGTCATATTTGTGTGATTTCAAATAATAAGTTACTGTTCATTGAGTGCCTCCCTGGCTCTGTGTAGGGCACGAACACCATGTATGATATCTATCAAGCAAGCAAACAAGTGTAGAAGGTAAGAATTTCAGGCACTTCCATTTCACTCAATCCTCAATGGAACAAGAGGAGCATAACCATCTTCATTTACACCTGGAGAAACCAAGGCTCCTAGCTTCTATAAAAATAGCAGGGCAAAGATGCAGAGTTCCATTGGGCTCATGGAGTCCAAGCTCCCCCTCCCTCCACACTCTTAATCATTCTGAGTCAGTTTTTTTATCTGCAAAGTTGAAGTGCAGGAGGAGACCAGAGACCAGTGATATTTAAACTCTTTTTAGCTAGGGACCCTTTGCTCCAATGAATTTTTTTTTTTTTTTTTGGAATAAAGTTTATTGGGAAAGTGGATCCTCTCTAGAGAGAGAATGAGGATGACTGCTCCAAAGAAGTCTTAAGTGGAGATGTACTAGGTCAGACAGATGAAGATACAGGGCTCTGCCACAGTAAGTGTAAGTGTAAGTGTGGGAAGGTGCTGGAGTCCAGGAAGCTGGGCTCCCACCTCACTCCTGACCAGCACTCCCTGCTGGAACAGAGGAGTGCAGCCCTATAGGGACAGGCTGCCTCAGGCCCTGACTGTTCCCACCAATAGTAACTGCTTGTGGAGCCAGCAGCAAGCATGGGGAGGGACAGACCAGTGGCCAGTGGCCCTCATGGCTCCTCTAGCAGGGGACTCTCGGAGCTTCTCAGCAGGGACAATAGGTTGAGAGCTGAGACACCAGGCACATGGCCAGCACAGATCTGCAACATGCGTACCAGGCGCTGTGCCATGGTGGCTCGGAAGTCTTCCACCTGCAGGAAAGAGCAAAGAAGAGCAGTGAGACAGCCTGGGGTGGCTGACCCTGCTCCCTTATTAAGAGCAATTGTCCAGGTACAGCTGGGGGCCAAGACACAGGGGCAGTTCAAGGCACTGTGGCCCATCTGTGTCCCTTGTGAGGGCAGGCCTCACAAAGCAGCTTCCCACATTCTCAGCTTATCCAGTCTCTCAAACAACCTCCAGAGACACTCAGAGACTGTGAACCCTGCTCAAGAGGAAATGAGGGCTTGGCAAGCAAGGTTGCAAGGTCAAGTACACCATCTACGGTCACACAGGCAGCGACTGCAGACCTGGGATCTGAACCAGGGCTAGTCCCAGTCACTGACTGGCATCTAAGGAAGGCTCACACAGGGACAGAAGGATGGGTGGACACACTGTCCTCACCATGGATAAGGAGGCACTAATCACAAGGAATCCCTTTATTAGGGCTTGTGAAGGCCTGGGGGGCCCAGAGGAGCTGGTGTTAGGAGGGACATGACTCTTTCAGCCCTAGCATCAGCGAGTGCTGGGCAAGAGAAGACTGTAGGGGGTGGAGGTGTGGCTCAAGTAATAAGAATGCTTGCCTAGCAAACTTAAGAAGGCCCTGAGTTCAAACCACAGGACCACACAAAAAAAAAAAAGAGCCACAGAGACACCTATAAACATTTTCTGGAGAACAAATGGTGATGCTTGATGTCTTCTTCTGGGCAACAGGTAGCCCCAGAAGTGGCTTGCCTTCTCCTGGGCTCTCTCTAGCTGTTTGCTCAACTAATCTAATATATCTTTTTTTTTTTTTTCATGATATGGGGGTTTGAACTCAGGGCCTTATACTTGCTAGGCAGGTGCTCTACCACTTGAGCCACTCCACTAGCCCACCAACCCTATTTCAGTGAAGGGTTTTTCGAGATAGGCTCTTGCAAACTATTGCCAGGCTGGCTTTGAGCCATGATCCTCCTGATCTCTGCCTCCTAAGTGGCTAGGATTACAGGTATAAGCCACTGGCGCCAGGCAAAGAGGTGTGTTTTATTTATTTTTTTGGCAGCACTGGGGCTTGAACTCAGGACCTCATACTTAGTAGGCAGACACTGTTATCACTTGAGCCACTCTACCAGTCCAAGAAATACTCATTGAACGAATCCTCCAGTCTAAGTTCTATAGCCTTTGCCCTGAACCCACCTCCAAGCTGCTGCTTTGGCTTGGGCTCCTGCCACCCAGGCCCCTCCCACCTACACATCACACTAACTGACGAGGTCCAAAACCCCAAGTCTCATCACAGTCATGACTTTGCCCATGATGTACAGGAAGAAATGACTCAATGCTACACTGGGTTTCCAAAGCCCAGCAAAATGGTTCTGCTTTGCACATGCTGCACATCTGTCTGCCTCACTAGATTCTGAAAAGGCATGGCCAACACCTGTCTCATTTGTGTTCCCAGGCACCAGCATGGGCCCTTCCAGCAGACAATAGTCCACTGAGGGAACCACATACCTCCCAGAGTGTGTTTCCTGATTTGTAAAAGGGGGCTAGTAATTCCTGTCTTGCAAATCCTCCAAATATGGCAAGGCTAAATTGATTAGGTAGAAGAATGTGCTCTGAAAAGGACAACTCAGGCACAAGGAGTGACAAAGGTGCAAAGATGGAAGGCTTTATTTGCAGAATACAGACCTAGGTTCTGAGCAGGTATTTCTATACCTCTCGGTACTGGCTAGAAACAGGCTGGGGCCTCCGCTTCTTGCACAGTCAGCCACAGGTTTTTTTCTTCAGACAGTTCTGAAGCAAACCCAGGACTTGGTGTGGCCTGCCACCTCAAGGCCATACATGGAACTGTATTACCTGTCACAAGGTTAGTCACTCACCAGCACCTACCCAAGCTGTGGGCGAAGATGACTTTTCAACTAGAGACAAGACTAAGGTTTTGTTGGGGGAAGTAATTTGTTCAAAGCCACATGGTCAGCAGGCTACCATGGAGACATCTGGCCCTAACTTACTAGCTGTAAGGTATCTTATCTCTCAGTTTGTTTCATCAGGTTTGCTGTGAGGAAAGTCAGGAAGTGGGAACCACTTCAGGTGTACTGGGCTGCAGGGTACCACTTGTCAGATCAGAGCAATGATCTGATCCAGGGTTCTAAAAACAGTTATCAAACCCAAGAAATGAGTGTGTGATAGAGTAATGGGTGCCCCTGTATCAATGCCATGGTCTAGGGGCAATCTAATAGGTAAGCCTAACACCTGGAACATGAAGTCATGGTGATGTCTGCCCAATCCTGATGTAATAGGAAAGCAAAGACATTTCTACCGGTAACAACCACAGACTGCGCTATTCCAACTGACATTCTTTGTCTACATCCATAAGTTCAATTTAACTTATAGGTTAGTAGAAAAAGAAGTAATTTTTCTTCTTATTCAAGTTCATAGATCCCCTGAATTCTGCCCTCAGACCAGAGGGGTCCACAGACTCCACAGCAGGAGCCCCAAATGGCAGTGAGGGATCTTGTGCTGACTTTTCTGTCTATATGAAATCACTTTGCCTCTGGGAACAAGTGCCAGACCCAGAACAAAGTGTAAACACATACCTTCAAAATTAGCCTCAAGCTGGGTGCTGGTGGCTCATGCCTGTAATCCTAGCTACTCAGAAGGCAGAGATCAGGAAGATCACAGTTTGAAGCCAGCCCAGGCAAATAGTGCCTGAGACCCTATTTCGAAAAACCCATCACAAAAAAGGGCTAGCAGAGTGGCTCTACTAGTAGAGTGCCTTCCTAGCAAGTATGAGGCCCTGACTCTCAGAAAAAGTCATCAATATTCATCCTGCATGAAAAGGTTACATATCAGTAACTTGAGAATCTGCTTTGCTGCCTTCGGTTAGGACTCACCTTGTGAGAATGCCAACAGAAGTTACTAGTGGCAGAACCAATGCCATGCATATCTACCTAACCATGTACCCACACACTAAGTAGACATCCCTATAGCCTACAGTATGCCCTGCCCTGGGCAGGGACTGGACAAGGTCTGCAATCCAGGAAGGTTAGGGAGACATCAGGCATTCTAACTGGAAAACATGAGGATGCACCAGTTAATAATAGATATGACATCTAGTCTCACAAACACTCAGATTCCAGCAGGAGTGAGATACTAACATGGACGCATGAAAATATACACAAGATTTACTTGTAAGTTCAGAGAAATAGAACAAAAGGCAACCAGTCACAGAGACTAGTATATACCCCTATTTTATACCTGTGTATCCCAAGGCTGAGGGGAACCCCTGAGAGGTTACAATCAGTGAGCAGGACCAGGATTCAGAGCAGGATCTGAATCACACCAGGAGCCACCTCATCTGGGGATTCAATAACCCTTACCTAGGCACTGCTGACGTGCCTACTGTGTGCTGACTGCCCTTTCCCCAAACCCAAGTATAATGTTGACCACTGTGATCAGTGTCCTTACCTCCAGGTCACAGAAGAGCAGGGGGCTTCGGTAGGTGTGGGCCAGGTTGGCAACCGTGTTCCGGTGAATGCTGCAGTGGCTCTCCCGCCCAGCTGCAAAGAAGCTATAGCTTGTATCCAGGAAGCCCTGGGCAAAGGAACGCATTCCCTCTCAGGGTCTGTTTCTTACTAGTCAATGGGTGACAATTCTGATCCGCCTTCTTTTCTGGGCAGTCAAGACAATCCCATTAGATAATAAGGCTGAAAGGGCTTAGAGAACATTCTCTAAAATACATGAGTTTCCTCACTTATAAAATGAAGATAATAAGAGCTCCTACCCACTGAGTTAATATAGAAAGTTAATGAATTGGTATCAAGAAATTACTAGGCACTCATTTATTCACCAATATTTACTGAGAATAATCTGTGCCAGGCTCTCCCTTTAGGAGCTCACAGTTCAGGAGGGGAGGGACAGGTCAGATGTGACAGGAGCTGAGTCTGGCAGTAGGTGTTAACAAGACAAAGAGGAGAAACAAAGTATTTGAGAAAAGCCCCAGAGCAATCATTAAGAGAATGGCCCTAAGGGGGAAAAGAGAGAGAGAGAGAGAGAGAGAGAGAGAGAGAGAGAGAGAGAGAGAGAGAGAGAGAGAGAGAGATGGCCTGAAGCCAGACATGGTGGCCCACACCTGCAATCCCACTGCTTATGAGGCTGAGGTAAGAGGATTGTGAGTTAAAGGCCAGTCTGGGACCCTGCCTCAAAAAGGGGAGGGAAAGGGAAGGGAGAGAGAAAGATAGACTGCCCATGTTCTCTCCATTACCCAGGTTGCCTCAGCAAGGAGTCTACAACTGCTGCTGTTCTCCTGAGGGTGAGGGGAGGGCAGGGGACATACTTACCACCTGTGGTGAGGAAGCAAACCTTCCCTAGGAAGAAGCTGGCATCTACATGGTGCAGGGACTCCTCCACGTTCTGGAGGCTGGGGCAGCCAGGCCAGGGCAAGGAAACAAATCAGAAGACAAAACTTCACAACAGAGACAGTAGGTGCTCAGCTCCTTTGATCCAAAAGGCCAAAGATTGAGAGGGTGACAGGAAACAGCCCCAGAGGAATTCAAATTCTACAAACTCCCTTTTCTTTTTTTTTTGAGACAGGCTCTCACTATGTAGCCCAGGTTGGTCTTGAATTCAAGATCCTGCCTCAGCCTTTTTATTTTTGGGTGAGACTGGGGTTTGAATTCAGGGCTTCCTGCTTGCAAAGCAGGTGCTCTACCACTCAAGTCACACCTTCAGTCCATTTTGCTCTGGTTATTTTGGAGATAAGGCCTCCTGAACTATTTGCCTGGGCTGGTCTCGAACTGCAATCCACCCAATCTCAGTCCACACAGTAGCTAGGATTACAGGTGTAAGCCACTGGTATCTAGCTTCTTTTTATTATTATAAAGGCCTCAGTCTTTTTATTATTATTTTTTTGTGGTGCTAGGGCTTGAACTCAGGACCTTCACCTTGACCCACTCCACCAGCCCTATTTTTGTGAAGGGTTTTTCGTGAGATAGGGTCTCCAGAACTATTTGCCGGGGCTGGCTTCGAACTGCAATCCTCCTGATCTCTGCCTCCTGAGTAGCTAGGATTATAGGTGTGAGCCACCGGCACCCAGCTTGCCTCAGCTGAGTGCTGAAATTACAGGCACACACCCCGCTAAAATACTTTCAATTACAGAGTAATTCATGCTTATAAATAATCAAATAGCAAATATGGATGTACACAAAGATAGTCAAAGTGTCCCCTGAGCACCACACTTCTTCACTCCAGAACCATGAGACAAAGTAAACTTCTTTTCTTTATAAAGTATCATGCCTTAGTATTTTATTATAGTAATGCAAAACTGACTTCACTCCCAACTCCCCAGAGGAAACTGCTGCAAACAGGTTTGGGTGTAATTCTTCTAGAATTTTTTCATATGCAAATACAGTGGTATGTATAACCATCTACTATTTGGATCACATATAACTCCTTATCAGTGTATAGTTCGGGTACGATTTGAGTGTGTCTGCAAAGGGCTCATGTGCTGAAATTTTTTGGCAGTACTGGGGTTTGAACTCAGGGCTTTGCGCTTGTTAGGCAGGCACAGTACCACTTTAGCCATGCCTCCAGCACTTTTTGCTTTGGTTATTTTGGAGGTAGGGTCTTGCTCTTTGCCCAGGCTGACCTGGACTAAGATCCTCCTATTTTAGGCTTCCTGCCATAGCTGGATGACAGGTGTGTGCCACCACACCCAGCATTTTTCTGTTGAGATGAATCACAAACTTTATTGCTCAGGCTGACCTGAACAGAGATTCTTCCTGCATAGGTTAGGATTGACAGGCATGTGCCACTGCACCCAGCTATGGGCTGAGATAGAGCCTCGATACCTTTTTTTTGCCCAGGTTGGTCTCAAACTGAGATCCTCCAGATCTCAGCCTCCAAAGTAGCTAGGATTACAGATGTGAGCCATCAGCGCCCTTCTCCTACTGCGAAATATTAAGAGGGTGGAAACCATGGTACAGTACCTGCCTAGAAAGTTTAAAGTCCTGGATTTGATTACTAGCACTGTCAAAAGTAAAGCATTAAAAACTCAGGCTGACCATAGTGTTTAGAGATTGGCATTTGAGAATTTAGGATTAGACAGGTCATCTGGATGTGGCCCCATGATTGAATCCGTGGTTTTATGAGAAGTGGAAAGAGACCAGACCTATGCATGCTCCCATTCTCTGGCAACTGCCTCAGGACTCTGCCAGGAAGGAGGCAAATACTAGATGTGGCCCCTCAACTTTGGACTTCCAGAACCATGAGACAAAGTAAACTTCTTTTATTTATGAAGTATCAAACCTTGGGTATTTTATTATAGTAATGCAAAACTGACTAACACAAGTTCACAGAAATCTATTATATTCTTCAGAATGACCTCCCAGTGTACCATATCTGGACAATTTTCCCAGTAATGGGCATTTAAATGGTCTCTAATTTTCCACTATTATAAGGCAATCATGGTAGAGCTCAGCTCTTTCTCTAGTCCAGCAGTAAGGTCTACATTTAATCCTGATGCTACTGAATCTGGTGTCTGCATGCATGCTCCAGGTTCCCAGGTGTTTCTAGCAGTCTCCCCTTACCTCCTACCATATCACTAGGTGTCTGCCTTGGTCTCTGTGCTGGACCTCAAGTCAGCTGTTGTCCAGGAGGTGCTCATTCCCATTTTTGCTAACTAACTCTTTCTCATCTTTTAGGTGTCAATTTAAATGTTATCTCCTCCAGAAAGTCTACCCTGACCTCCCACACCTAGGGCCTGGTCGCACAGGTTTCATTTATTCTCCCAAACCATAGTCTTCCTTCCTTTACAGTACATATCTAACTATTCAAGAGTCCCGCCCCCTCCCCAACAGATGAGCAGCAACCTTGAGGACAACAGTTTGTTTCGTTCAACTCTGTGCTTCCTGTTAGGTATAGAGTAGGTTTCAGAGAGCTTAAGCTAAACGAGCAGGTGAGGACTTTTCAGTGTCTTTTAAACACTGTGCACTGGCCACTAGCCCCT
Source organism: Castor canadensis (assembly GCF_047511655.1). Classification (NCBI taxonomy): domain Eukaryota; kingdom Metazoa; phylum Chordata; class Mammalia; order Rodentia; family Castoridae; genus Castor; species Castor canadensis. Next base: position 151,604,977 of record NC_133393.1, read on the forward strand.
CCCTTCCACCCTCCAGGATGACCCCAGACAGGCTCTCACTGCCTCCTCCCCTTCCTATCATAAGTGGGGTCACTGTCCAAGCACACTCAAAATCCAGGTCAGACAAAGTCCTGACATTCTCTGTCCTCTGGCTCTCACCTGTATTTGCTGTGAAGGTTAATCACAAACACGATCAGGTCAATTCGGGGTCGAATCACACTGGAGGGCAGAGGGAGGGACTTTGCCAAATGGCTGAAAAACAAGAAACCATAGGATTAAAGATATATGTACCCATCTTACGGTGGCCAGTCACATGTTGACCTATCTAGGGGAAGAAACTGCCCAGGTCTCCTCAGAGCCCTGCACAAAAGCAGAACAGAGCAAGTCTTATTCATATTGTCTGATTCCTTCTGCCAGAAAGAGGCTCTGTTTGTAACTACCATGACAAGAGGGTCTGGATACACATATACTACATTGAATGTTGGGAGGGAGACCAGGCTTAGAAGTGTTAGACTGAGAAGGTTAGGGGGTAAGACTGAACCATTTGGAGTGAAACAGATATGGGCTCAACTCCTAGTTCTGTCAATTGCCAGCTGAGTGACCTTGGACCAATCTCATTTGGACTTGGCCTCTTCATACCCACCCGAAAGCTTTTCTTTTCTTTTTTTTTTTTTGGTGGTACTGAGGTTTGAACTCAGGGCCTTGAGCTTGCTAGGAATGAGCTTGCTAGGCAGGCGCTCTACCACTTGAACCACTCTTCTAACCCTCTTTTGCTTTTAGTGATTTTTCAAATAGGGTCTCACTTTTGCTCTGGGGTCAGTCTAAGACTGTGATCCTCCAGTCTCTACCTCCTAAGTAGCTGGGATTACAGACATGAGGCACCGTACCTGGCTGAAGATTTTTCTTGAAGCCTTTACTTCTGCCCATTGTCACATAATTCTTATTAACTGTCTTTTCCTTTCCCAGATTATAATTTGAGAAATGCCTTGGAGTGTGGTGGTAAAGGAGGATTATAAATCCAAGGCCAGCTCACAGCAAGACCTTGTCCCAAAAAGTACAAGCAAAAACACCAAACCAAACAAACAAAAATTACAAAAACTTCAAAAATTTAGAATACATAGACCCAAAAGTCTAGTCAACTAAAAATTGCTGTTATTAACACTGAAACATTTTTCTCAACATCTCTTCATGTATATAATATATATACACATTAACATAATAGAATATAGTCTAAAAATAGAATAGTGGCATTGAAAAAAGCAAATGAACTGGGTTTTTTTGTTGTTTGTTTTTCCTTTTTTCCTTTTAAGACAAGGTCTCACTATGTGGCCTCAAGCTCTTCCTGCCTCTGCCTCCTGAGTGCTGGGATTACAGGTGTGCATCACTATGCAAGGTGCAAGCAGAGGAACTTTGGATAAACTACTTCTTAATCAAAACAGGTTATTTCCTAAAAGATCCAATTAGAAAAAGACTATGGGGTGGAATATCTCAGCAGTAACGCTCTTGTTTAGTATGAGTTCAATTTTTAGTACAAAAACAACTCCAAACAAAACAAAAAACAAGTTGACATCATTTTTAACTGTTTCAATTTTATCTATATTGTGTTGGTTCTCTATTATGAAAAGAGAAAATAAATGTTCTTATACTCCATCCTACTATGTGGTAAGACTCAAAAATATGCATTTATATCATTATTGCTATTATTATATACATTCATATTTTCCTTCAATTGTAACTCCACCCAGGCTGCTGAAGCTGCTACTCTAGAACATTGCTGGGCACCATGGGGGAGGCAAAGGGCCCTGGGGATTTTTTCTTGTTGCAATTAAACACTTCAACATTGAGGAGGTAATCATTTCTGCTCACAACTCATTGGCCAGAACTAGTCACATGATTCCCCACAATCACAAGAGGCCAAGAAGTGTAATCCTGATTCCTGCAGTGTGCTATAAACACTGGAACTATGTGGCAACAGAGTGACAGATGGCCATACAGGTGGTTTACTTTTCCAGCCTAAAAATCTAAAGAATTATTTATCCTTCAAGTTCAATAATTTAACTAGGATATAACTTGGTATCAAATGTTCTATATCTATTTTTCCTGAAACAAAATATATATTCCCTTTCTAATGAACAAATTTAATTTATTCATTTCAAGAAATCTCCTGATATATCCTCTTTAACACTTTTGCTAAATAGAAGTTTTAATTTTTTTTAACCACATCTATTCTAATCCTTACTATTTCTGTGTATTAGATGGATCACAATTAGTATTCCTTTTTACCTTTTTTTTTAAACCCTAGTTCTGCAGTTTCCCTTTCCCTCTGTTGTTTGGTCACTTGGTCTTAGAATGTTTCCTTTTTGGCAATACTGGGGTTTGAACTCAGGGCCTCAAGCTTGTTAGGCATGTGTTCTACCACTTGAGCCACACATCCCCATTTTTGCATCTGGTGCTTTTGCCCAGGCCAGCCTGGACTTCCTACATAGCTGGAATGAGATGTGCCACTGTGCCCAGCTTTTACTGGTTGAGATGGAGCCTCACTAACTTTTTGCCAGGGCTGGCCTTGAACTGTGATCCTCCGGATCTCCACTGTAGCTGAGATTATGGGTGTGGGCCTTGAATACATTTTTAAAAAAATCAATTTAATTGCCAGGCGCTGGTGGATCACACCTATAATCCTAGCTAATCAGGAGGCAGAGATCAGGAGGATCAAGGTTCTCGAAGCCAGCTCGGACAAATAGTTCCTGGGACCCTATCTTGAAAAACCCTTCATACACACAAAAAATAGAGCTAATGGAGTGGTTTAAGGTGAAGGCCCTGAGTTCAAGCCACAGTACCACAGGAAAAAAAAAAAAAATTCAAAAAGCTCAGAACAGAACATTCAAAGAGGATTTTTCTTCTCCCTTTTCTGCACATTTTTCCAGAGTGGGTTTTCATCCGGTATTTGTGTGCCTTGTGACCCACCCCTTTGCAATGGAGCCCATGAAACTTTTTCCCATTTTGCTTTTATTCAGTGTGTGTAGGCAATTTTGCCTGTATATTCCATTTATTCTGGTAATAATTACATGAGTTTATTTATTTACTTATTTGTTTATTGTGGAACTCAGGACTAAACTCAGAACCTCAAAGTTGAAAGCACTCTACCACTTGAGTCACACCCCAGTCCTTTGTTTTTGGGCAGCACTGGGGTTTGAAATCAGGGCCTCACACTTGCTAGGCAGGTATTCTTACCACTTGAGCCACTCCACCAGCCCTCCCTCTCCCATTATTTTTTAAAGAGAGATTATGTCTGTGTTGCTCAGGCTGACCTTGAACTCCTGAACTTAAGTGATCCTCCTGCCTCAGCCTGCCCAGTAGCTAGTACTACAAGTGCATGCCATGGTGCACGACTACATGAATTTTTAAAAATCCTTTTCCAATTCTGAGCTATGGGTTTGAGATTGTTGGTTATTGTGTATGACAGTCTCTATCCCGGTGAGGTGCGTGAAGGACAGACAGATTTACAAACAATCTTTATTCAGAGAGAAAAGATTGTTATCTCACCAGAGAGTTTTAAAGTGCTATGGCAGGGTTTTCTCTACCTACTAAAAGGCATTTCAATTCCTAAGGAGGGGGCTGGAGGCATGGCTCAAGTGGTAGAGTGCCTGCCTAGCAAGCACAAGGTCCCGAGTTCAAACTCCAGCACCATCAAAAACAGAAAAAAAAAAAAGAAACCAAGTAACTAGGATTATAGGCATGAGCCACTGACACCCAGCTCTCCACTTCTTTGTTAAAAAAAAAAAAAGTCCCAATTCTTAAGGAGGAAATAAATACCTTCTGGGTTGGGACCAGTCCCCTTTAGCATGGACCCCTGGGCCTATCTTTCTGTTAGGAAGAATGACACACATTTTGCTTTACCTGACTAGAACAGCAGCAGTTTCTGTTTCTATCAATTAAAAAAAGGAAAGCAAAATATGATCCTTTAGTTACTTGTTCTGCAAATTTGCGGGGGTACTAAGGAATTCTCAGAACTTTGCTGTGGGAGTGACATTAGCAGGCACACCAGGCCAGAATTTTTTTGCAGCCACTGAAACTTGCTCATTTTTGCTATATTTTCCAATTAACTTCTCTAGGTCGGGGGAAAGATGTTCACTTCACCATGCTTCCTGGGAAATCCTTGCTTTCCACTTTCACTACCTTAAGGCGTTTCCAGCATCTCTTCCCTTCAAAAACTGTTGACAATCTAGGATTAATGAGACGAATGCCAACAGTTATGAGCTAGTTAACTACTTAAGGCCTAAGGAAAGCATCAGTAAGCACGGGTCAAGGTCAGGGGCTGACTGTCCATGGGAAGGGCAGACCAGGAGCATCAAACTGGTGGGCAGGTGACGTCTCATGCTGACAAGTGCTCACGAGTGACGGAGAGACGGAGGCTACTTTAGACCGGGTGTCCAAAGTAGCCCCGGCAGGCCCCCTTCGCTCCCCCTCCCGCCCAGCCCAGGTTCAGCTACTCACACCCTCAGCTCGGACGCGCAGTGCTCCTTGAGCATGGAGTCCGCCAGCTGCTGCAGAAGTGCATCCTCCGCGCCCACCAGCTGCTCGGGGAGAGAAAGCGTCCGACTGAGACTGCAGGGCAGTTCCTCCCCAGGGCCCGGCACGTTGAATCCCTCCTTGGGCGTTCAAGCCGTAGCCGGAGGGCGCCATTTCCCGAGAAGAGGTCCCGAGAGAGGGTGTGAGGTCTGGACCCGCCTCAGGTCTGCGGGGGCCGCTCTGGCTAAGCACCCCGGAACCCTCCTTCCCACCTCTTAGACGCTCCCAACCGCCAAACCCTGCAACGTGGGAAAAAGCAAGTTCCGCTTGACCGTCCAATCCGCCAATCACAAGCTAGTACAGAGCCAGCCGTACACTCCGATTGGCTCAAAGAGTGGCTCTCCCGCCTACCGCCGAAGAGCGCGCGCCGCAGCCCGGCAAACGCAGCGGTCACGGCGTCTTGAGGCGCAGCCAAGGAAAGAAGGCACACCAGAGACGCGAGGCCACCAGTACATACCAAGACGGTGGCTCTGTTCAGCTCAGGCAGCTTGTCTACCGGCCTCAACACCGACATCCCAGTCGCAGGCCGAACCGCCGTCTTCTCTGCGCGCGAGCCTCTCAAACCGCCCTAAGCCCCGCCCCTAGTGGGCGGTGGGGGGCACGTTGCCCTCTCTGGGCGGGTCTTCTCGGGGCGGGGCGGGGCGTTCTTAAAGGAGCCGGTACCTCCCTCATTTCACCTCCCCCCAGGGCCTCGCCTCAGGTTTTCAGTGATTCATTCATTCACTTTCATTCATTCATGGTCGTTCGCCATAATCTTCATTCCTTCCCCATTTTAGCTAATTCAATCCTGAGAATAAAAGTTTGGGGTCATTCTTGACTTCTTTACACCCACATCAACTCCGTAAGCAAACCTATCAGTTCTACTCAAATGTATCAAGGAACTGGCCACTTTCCTCTACTTCCGCTGTCATTGTCATCTGTCACCTGGACGTTCTCACTGACTCCCTGATTTCACCCTATTCAGCAGGGCTGCCAGTGATTCTCCACACAGCATCAAAATTTTTGTTTGGAAATGGAAATCAGCGCAGACCACTTCTCTGATCCTACCCACCTCTGGTTCCCACCTCACTCAGTACATTGCAAACACCTGGCATGACCTCTGAGACCCTTTGTGTTTTGGCCCCTGCCAACCTCCCTGACCTCATCTGCTCTTCTCCCTCCAGTGCCCCCACTACCATCACACAGGCCACTAGGCTGTTCTTCAAATAGTCCATCTGTCCTCCTACCTCAGGTCCCTTTTGTTCCCTCTGGCTAAAACGGTCTTCTCCCACATAGTCACATGGCTTATTTCCTCACTTCATATTTCTGCTCTGATGTCACCTTATTAGAAGGGCTTTTCTTAATGACACTACCTAAAATAGAAAGTCCCCCCCCATACTCCCTATTCTCCTTTCTGTTTCTGCTCTGTCTTCTCCATGCCTCTAATTGCCACATGTCATTGTCTAGCACTTCCCGGCATCTGTAATTTTATCCTACTTATAATCTAATAAACTAGCTCATTACTATTTCATGGATGGCAGCAGAAGACATGAAACTCTGGGAAGAGAGAAAGGACTTGATTATTTTATTTACTTTCTAAAAGCAGTAGCTAGAGCTATATGTCTTTTGTGTTACTTCCCCATGTCCATCAAATTCCATGAATGGCCCTATCCATCATGGTGCTAGTGGGTGGCAATTTAATGAGTGGTAAGCACTGTTGTTCTGCGTCCAAGGGGAGATGTTACCTCATCTATAAGATTCCTTGGTGCAAGCACAACCCTGAGAAACAGCCTGGGTAGAGAGCTATCAGGATCTTGCATTCTTGGCATACCCAGCAAGAAACTTGCAGGGATGTTGAGGGCCATAGCTTCTCCTTACCATATAATTTCATATCCATTGTCCCTCCAGCTAGAGTGTAACTAGGTCACTTTGTCACTTTGTATGTCCAGTACTCTCAAAAGTACCTGATACAGTGTTTGTTAATCAACGTTCATTGGATGAATGGATTGATTTGATACACGCATTCATTTATTCATTCTCATTTGCAGATCAAATGCCTGATCCTGGGATACAGATGAACCAGACATTATCCATCAGCCATGATGGACGAGACAGACAGTGATGACAGTGTGTTCACTATTGTGGTATCTGGGAGAGCAGGGCCATACTCCATCTTTCTTACTGCAGACTAAACTACCTGTCCTCCTCAGAAAAAGCAAGTAAATGGTTTTGTTGAGTCCCTGGTCCCCACATATGGGGCTTTGATTCCTCGTGGCATTGGGTGTGGGTGGGACTCCCTGAAAATCAGGTTGCAGTAAGCACTATGAAGGTAAAGTAAAGCAGGTTGGGGGAGTGACAGATGGGAGGAAGTTACTTTGGGTCAGGGGAGCTCTCTCTAAGAAGGTGCCATTTGGACAGATTCCTTCATCAGTGAGAGAGAATCCCAGAAAGAAAAATGGAGAAGAGTCTTTAATGAAGGAAGTGCAAATGCAAAGGCCCTGGGAGCACTTCTAAGAACAAGGAGATCTGTGCCTGAAGCAGATGGATGGAGGGGACAGTGGTAGGAGATGAGGCTGGAGAGGAGATTGAGTCTCAGGTCATGGAAAGACTTTGGACCCTGGTCAGGGATTTCCAGGAGGAACCTAACTGAGACCATTCAATCAACAGTTACTGAGTATCTTCCTTGGCCCAGATTTGATGCTGGGCATGGGGAACCCATGCTCTGGGTGTCATCTGCTTCATGGAATTATTACTGGTAGATAAAAAACAGCAGCAGTACAGTAGGTGAGAGCCATCAGGAAGCAGGGAGTAACAGGTGAAGGTGCCTAGATGAAGGGACACTAAATGTCCCTGGAGAGTCCACACCACTGGAGAGGAGGAGATCATTGGCTGAGATGCCAAAGGTGAGTTGGTGCTTGTTTCTTGGGTGGTGGAATAGAAGATAGTTATGTGTAGGCTCCATACTGGGATGAAGGATGGGGATTGGCAAGAAGGCCAGGCCTAGGCCTAAATGATCTTGTATCAGGAATACCCAGAACTGGCAAGGAGACCTCTGGGCCAACATTTTTTTGGTTTTGTTTTTATGTTTTCAGATTGGCTTCTATGGGGCCCTGGGGGGATGCCTTGGAACACTATGAGAGACTTGAAGAATCTGAGCTCATACTTAGGCTGGACACATGGCTTAAGTGGTAGAACACCTGCTTTGCAAGCATGAAGCCCTGAGCTCAAACCCCAGCCCCACCAGAAAAAAAAAATTACTACTATATGAGCATCACAGCCTACAATGCCAGCACTTAGGAAGCTGAGGCTGGAGAATCATAAGTTTGAGGATAGCCTGGGCTACAGAATGAGACCCTGTCAGAAGGAAGGGAGGGAGGGAGGAAGAAAGAGAGAGAGAAACAGTACAAAGCTGGATATGGTGGCTGGCACCTGTAATCCCAACTGAAATAGGAAGATTTGATTGAGTCCAAGTCTGGACAACATATAAAGACCTCCAATAAAAACTACTGTAGGCAGATCTAAAGTGCACAACTGGGAGTGTTTTGATATATGATGTACCCAGTAAGTCACCATCACAACCCAGGCATCCATCTCCCCCAAATGCTTTTTCCTGTTCCAGTGTATCATTCCTCACCCCTCTCATCCCAAACTGTTAAGAAGCATGTTGACAGCTTTACTCATCAGAGCCCATCCTGGACAAAACCCAAACATTCTTCAGTGCTGAACAGATGAGCTGTGGTAGACGGACACATGCAGCCCATAGATGGAGCTCAAAAGCATTATGCTGGGGGACAGACGATGGGGACAATGTAACTAATGTACAATATAAGTCTAATTGGAATTGTCACTACAAATCCCTCCCACATAATGAATATATCGTAATACAAATTTTTAAAAAGGCAGAAAAAGAAAAGCATTATGCTGAGCAAGAGAACTCAGACTCAGAAGAGTACAGATGGGGTTGGGCATGGTGGCTCATGCCTGTAATCCCAGCTATTCAGGAGGTGGAGATCAGGACAATCAAGGTTCAAGACCAACCTGGGCCCAAGTTAGTAAGACCTCCATCTCAGCCAATAAATTGGGTATGGTGGTATGCCTGTCTTTCCAGCTATGTGGGAGGCATAAACAGGAGGATTCTAGTGCAGGCCAGCAGCCTGTGATTCTATCAGTATGAAACCCTAACATAGGCAAAACGAATCCATGGTGATAAGTGATAGAAGTCAGAGCAGTGGGGAGAGCTCTGATTAGCAAGAAACAGAAGGACCTCTTTGGATGGAGGTTGCACAGATGTGTACCCAGGTAAAAATCCATTGCTTAAGATTTGTGCACTTATGCTGGGCACTGTAACACACACCTAAATCCCAGCACTTCAGAAATACAACATACCGAAATTAGTGGGATGAAACTAGAGCAGAGTGGGAAGGGAAATTTATAGCATTGTTTTGGAAAGGAGGAGCCAGGTGTAGTGACACAAGCCTGCAATTCCAGTATTTGGGAGGTAGAGGCAGGAGAATCTCATGTTCAAGGCCAGCCTGGGCTACATAATGAGGCCCTGTCTTAAAAAAAAAAAAAAAAAGATTTGTGTATTTGACTGTGTGTACCTTACATCTGAATTTAAAAATCCCTTTGTGAACCAAATCATTCCCTTAACCTACATACTCTGGAGAGGACCCACCATACTTTCAGGGCTCCCAGATGGTCCCAGCTGGCAGGGTGATTGGGTTGGGGGCAGGGGTTCCCAAAGCCACCTCACCCAGAGCCTTTCACACCTGTTGTCCTCAGGTTTCTGGGAATGGACTCTGGGGAGCTGGTACCAGTGGCTCTTCCCTGCCCTGGGTGCTGGGGCTGCTCTCTCCTCCCAAGGCAATAGCCACTGCTGTCTATGGAATCCTCACTGATGAGACGCCACGCATACGCTCTGTCTATAGCTCAGGGGTCCAGGCTTGGAGGGTAGATCTCATACTTGAACCTCTTAATTCCTTGGTCAGCTCAATCACAGAGCAGCTGAATGACCTGGAAGGCTTCACCTCTTGGAGCCTCAGCTGCCTCACCCCTCCCCATAAACCCCCTAAGACTCACCCAGTGGGTAGGACTGAATGAAGTGCTGTGTGAGCCAAACCTGACAGGTGGGGTGGCTCAGTGCCTGGGAGCCACAACCCTCACAGGCTGCAGCCCAGCCAGGGGAGCTGTGGGGCTGATGAGGCAGAATGGGGAGAGGCAAAACTTTGTGGGGGTCTAGGCTAGGGCCCTGACCTTCCTATTGCCCCTTTCTTGCTGTGTGATCTTGGATGAGGATTAAATGGGTTGACAGAAATAAAGCACTGAAACCAGACTCTGGCACAGGATAAGAGCCCCACTGAGCCAGTGTGTTCCTGACTTTCAGTCTCAGTCTTGGATCTTCCCTCTATAAGGTATGACTCTCACTGGCTCTACCTATCTTTGCTTCTGTGTCCCCACCCCCTTGCCAGAAATCCCAATCTCTCCTTTCTCTCAATCTGCAAACCACCAAACCCTCTCAGTTATCTGTCAGGGTCCTCTCCTCTCTGGGCCCCCCAGCCTTGGGGCCCGGTGGCCTGCTGAATGTCTCTCATCCTTTCCCGCATTCTCCAATTCTGCCCTCCCTGTCATCTGCTGTACCACGTGCACAGTAGAGGGATCCAGAAAAGGAGGCTGGTTGCCAGGGCAACAGAGAATAAAGCCCTTGCTGCCAAGCTGCTGATTGGCTGAGTTAAGTCCCACCTCCTGCCATCCTGAGAGTGGGGGCAGAGGAAAGGGTCTAGGATGGGAAGGGAAAGGTACCTGGGTGCTGAGCCAGCCCAGGACTGCCCCCTCCTGGCCAACTCAGAGCCCCTGGGCCTGAGAAGCTCCATCTGAGGTACCATTGACCTCGCCTCTGCCTCCAGCACCCAGAGCGGCCACAGATGGCAGTGTCTCTGGGGACAGCAGCTGCGACTGAGTCCACTGGCCGACGCTGAGCTGCTCAGGCTGAGGTGGCGTGCTCAGCGCAGAGTCCCCGGAACAGTCACCTGCAGGGTGTGAGGTGGGTCTGTGGGCATGCGGGGGGCCACCGAGTGGTGCCAATGGCTTGG